>NW_020949351.1:21542665-21643143 GCF_900497805.2 Vombatus ursinus
TGTGTGTGTGTGTGTGTGTGTGTGTGTGTGTGTGTGTGTGTGTGTGTATTCAATGGGAGAGGATGTGGTTGGTGTCCCATAAAGAGAATATAAGATTTGGAACATTTAGTGTTCCAAGTTCCAAGCTACTGACCACCCACTCTGATTGGATATTCTTTCTTTCTTTAGCTCCAGAGAAACCACAGTCTCCTGATCCTTCAAATTTCCTCCATGAAGTTATTATTTATTTGATGTACTGGTAGAGACAAAGCATTTCAGTCAAGGACTAGAATAGCACAGAATTCCCTCAAATTAGTTTGGAAAGTTTTGAGCATTACCAAAAATGCTTTTTTAAAATTTCTATTAATTGAAAGTATATTATTTTGAAACAAAAATAAATGGCATGATGGATGGAGCACAAACCTGAGTCAGGAAGACCTGGATTTAAATCCTACCTCCCATACAAAGATCTGCATGACCCTGAGCAAGTCACATCCTCTGAGTGACCCAGGCAATGCTCTAAAACTATAAATTCCAAAACAACTGGCAATATGAATGCATAGAGATAGTTTTCTTACGGTGAAATTCCTATACTAATAAAATTACAGGTCCAATTTTTTTAATTAGCTAAAAACACATTATAATGAATAAAGAAAAACCTACTCAATACTGCCTAATCAAACATTCTTATTGCTTTAGACGACTGATAACATGGCATGAATTAGTAATACGTTAGTATGAGTTACAAGACTATAAACATATAGAAACATTCAAGTAAAATATTAACTAAGCAGACAAAAGCTTAAGGAGTTTATATCCCCTACCAGCATCACAGGTAATTCTATCTTTTAAAATATTCTCACGGCATTGGAAATTGATGAAATTAGTACCTACTATACAGAGTTTTTTAAAAATTACTATTTTCTCCTTTCAACCTGCAGAATTTAGCAGGTATTTTATTAATAATCTGAAAGTACCATTGCTACTTGAAAATATTATACATGAAAATATTATTCCCATTTACATATGAAAAGAATACATGATTTAGGTGATTCTTCAATTTCATGTCATGAAGTCCATATCTTAAATTTCATTCCAGTTTCTAAGGCATTTTATTACTTTTGATCTCCCTTAAAATTGCTTAAACGAACAAATAAAAAGCTTGTCCTATCAATTCAATTCTGAAATTGTGACTTTCTTGACAGGATTACATTTACACTCCTTTGGGGGATATAATCCTCTTCCCTCTTCTTGTGTGTACGTCTTTTCATTTTCTCCTAATCTGTAGAATCCTCTCACTTTGTCTAGTAAAAATAAAAAGAAAAGACAGAGGAAAAAACCACACTTAAATGCCCCATTTAGCAGTGCCAACAACGAACTACTTTCAGGAAATCTTGAAATCTCATTAGAATATTTGCTCAAATATTTCTTCCTCTATCTTTAGAAGTCTTTCAGTATTTCCCAAACTTCCTCCATTTTGTGGGAGAAATACAAGACTACTTCTTCATATAATCCATCCCTCCACACAGCTGGTTGGTAGCAATAGTTTTCAACCTCTGAAAAATAAAGCGACATTTTCAAGAGTTTTCAGGTACTGTGAACTGCAGTGGGAAGGGCAATGGATTGTGGGCAAGTTACTTAACCTCTACAATTACATATATCCAATCTGTTGGCAAGTTTTGTTGTGTAACCTTCGCAATATCTTTTCACTATGTCAACTTCTCTCCATTTACACACCCTCTACCATAGTTCAAGCCCTCTTCATTTCAATGCTTGGACAACTGCAATACTTACCTCAAATTTCTCCCCTCTCCAATCCAGCCACCAAAGTGATTTTCTTAAAGCAAAGATCTAAAAATATCCCCATCCTTTAGCAGTTCCTGGCACCGAGTAAGTGCTTGTTGTCGAACATGAACCTCATTTTCCTTATCCATAAAATGGGTATAATATTAAACGCGCTACCTAATTCACAAGATCATGGTGATGAAAAAGCTTTGTAAACTTTCAAACATGCATTGTTTGAATTTTTTTTTTGTTTGAAATTGTTGCAGTGCTGTAAGTTGAAATAAAAGATTAAGCACTATTCCTATTTGGTCACGGGTTCTTATTTAGCCTTCAAAGGATCCCTCAAAAAAAAGTTGGTCCTGGTTTTCTAATATCAATCTTCCCACTCCCCTTGCATCTACCAACAGAAACCCAAAATAACATGTATGGTCTGCGATGTAAGTCCTTGGAATAACTATTTCTCACTGGGCATATATACAACCTCCAAGGGAGGCAACGCACTCAACACTTAATCCAGCTTTGTTAGTGCTAGTGGTATTTCATATTCCATTAGACACCACACACAGCTACCATTTATTATTCCTTTTACTAAGAACACACAGACACTCCTACCATATAGTTATCCTTTAACATATCTGCCCACCTTTGGACCCAAGAATCCTAAGGGGTCCTTAGGCTTTTTCTCCCTTTATGAGCTTCAAGTCACTAGCTTTTCCCCTTTGTCCTCAAAAGTAGAGAACCAAGTTTTACCCTTCCTGGCTATTTCTGAGAATACATATTCCTGAAAGCTTGCAGTTCTCAGCCATTAGCTTAATGACATTAAGTGACTTGTTCAAGGTCAGCTTGCACTATATTACCCTGAACTGATTTAAAAAAATTGTTTTGTAGACGTAGATCACTTACTAGTTGTGTGACCTGGGTCATATGACTTAATTTCTCTAGGCTTCAGTTTCCTCATCTGTAAAATGAGGGTTTTGGGTTAAATAATGTCTAAGGTCCTTTGTAGCTTTAAAATTCTAGAAAATATAGTTAGCATTTTTCACAGATGATTGACATGTTATTCAAACTGAGTTGTGAACAATATGGGGACAGAAATTGGGAAGGCTATCTGTGTTCTCCTTGGGCTGCCCACTAAAATATTCTGCATATTTGTAGACACTAAGTAATCATCAATGATAGACCACTTGAAAAAATGACCCAGGTATTACTGGTGCCACATTGTTAAGCACTTCACGGGATATAAAAGAAGTATAAGGCAAGATATTTACCTTCAATGAGTATAAATTCATTCTGATACTAGCAGTTCAGCATATACTTAATTGAGCCATATAAAATACTTTGAAAAGGTTCAAATTATCTGTATTTCTAAAGTTTTATGATTAAAAAAACCAATGACCTAGTATAGGTTTGACTTTTTAGCTAAACTATATCTATTTCTCGCTAGCCTAAAAATAACTGTATCAGGCTAGTGGATTTCTTAATTTATAGTCTCTATTTCTCTCAAAATGCAGACAGCTTATAATTTATACTGTACAGAAGAGAACATAATCTATTGTTAATGGTAGCAGACTTCTACCCATAAAGTTGTTAAGAACCATAAACCAAATTTTAAAAGGCAGATTGTTTTTATATAAGTTAATTATCCAGGTTACTATCTGAGTCACCTTGTTACTAGGCTGAAAATTACCAGAATGAAGCTACAAAGCTATACTTTCCATAGCAATGTTCACTTGTTATTCCCCCTTCTTTTCATACACACACACACACACACACACACCCACCCTTTCTTCTACAGAACTATAGAATTTTTAGACCTAAAAGGGACCTTATAGATGAGTAAGTCATCCTTATATTTATATGTCAATCAAGAAGCCCCATAATCTAACACCATCCTACCTTTCTAGCCTCATATCATACTACTCCTCTCCATGTACCACTGTACATTTTAGGGAAAACCATACTATGCAATGCCTCCCCATACATTCCTAGTATTTTCCTACTACCCTGTTCTCTTTATATGTACTGCCCATCCCCTCTTTCTGCCTACTGAATTTTCTCCTACCCTTTAAAACCCAATTCAAATGCTAGCTCTTTCAGAGAGCCCTCCTAGCTACCCCTATGTTATTTCCAGCATTGCCCTGGACCTCACCAAGCATTTTGCTTTGCACTTCTAATGCATTTATGCAATTATCTGTTATAACAACTATTTGTACATGTGTCTTCTCCTCCTCCCACTCTGTAAATTCCATAAGGTCAGAAATGCAACTTTTCTCCCTCAGGTCCAACACAGCACACCACACACAGAAATATCTGACAAATGTTGACTGAAATTGTCAGATCTGAATCTAGTCCATTTTATACATGGAAAAACTAGTTCCTCAAAAGTTATGTGACTCATCCAAAGTCATGCAAATAGAGAGAAAAGAAGAACTAGAGGCTCAGCAAATACACTATGCTGAATAAGAAAAACATTCAAAAGCATTTGGAAATTCAAGGGATTTTTTTTTAATAAACCATCAAAACTACATACTCGAGTGTAGTGAAAAATCAGACATCGTACTGGGAACCAAGCAACAGGAATTCCACTGGACCTGTCTTCTTTCTTTTAAAAACATGCTTTTATTGATTTTATAATAAATGTTAACATAAAAAAGACTTAACTGCAAAGAATCAAATAAGTAGATATTGGTTTTTAAGATGGAAATAACAATGTTATGTCTGAGGCAGAGTAATAATCATGCGTCTTCAGAAACATACTTCTACCTACCAAGTGATGAGACAGACTATGAACACCTAGGCACACTCACTGTAGACTGACTACTAATAAATGAAGTTCCTACAAGTCATACTGAACACAACATTGACAAAAAGAATCTGCAGTCCGTGTGGTCCTGTGATGTCGTCAATCCACATCCCTGAAGTTACGGCTGTTTGAACAAGGCTGTAGTGAGCAAAGGATGGGTGACCTGAGCATATAATTAAGTTGCTGCTATACAGTGAGCTGTGCAGTGGGGCAACTACAGACATAGGCTGCAGAAAAATTCTGCAAAGTCAAATATTATGATGGACAGTTTCAACCACCATGGCACAGGAACACCCCTCTGTAGGAAAGCAGGAAACATATCAACTTGCTTTGTAAAAAGGAGATGGATTTTTAAATGATTTTATTAACTGTTTTAGCAAAGGTTATGGCAGAAACCACAGGGAGAAATTCACAAAATAATGGGTGGCACAAAGAGCAATAGAAATCAAAGGCCAGTTTTCATAATCTGAAGTACAGTATGAACCATCAGACTTAATTAACCCACTTTTTTCCAAAACTTCTCTCCCCACATTTAACCCCCAGCCAGCCAATGGCAAGAACAGCATTCGTAATTATGAAGAACAATCTTCATTCAATCTTCATTCATTAATTCATATAATCTTTCCATTAAGTACTTTCTACTCCTGTGCCTAATCGTGGGATCACTGGGGTAGCAAAGGTTAGGCCACTGAAGCACACGCTCTGGCAGGCTCTACCAGCTAAAAGTCTTCAAGTATGGTGCCAGTAACAGAATGAGACTGTTTTCCAAGAACTGATGAGCTACCTACTAGTTTGAGGTTCATCACCAGCAGCTGGACACTTGGAGATGAAATATTTCTGTTATGGCTGCTGACAAAAATATAAAAGGGTCTTCAGACCTGTGTGGCTCTGTTCAGTTTCTGTGATAATGGTGGGAGAGTGGCAGAAGAGGCAGTATAGACTGCTAAGCATCACACAATTTTTAAGACCCTCTCTAAACTTCAATAAAATGATTCTAAATGGGAAGTTTTGTCCAATGACCAATAAGTGAACCTACTAATGGAAAAGTTAATCACATTTATCATACTAATCATATTAATCTTGACAGTGTCACTATAAATAAAACTATATGAAAGAAGGAAATTGCCAACTACTTGGAAGGATAATATGTTCATTATGCATATTTACAAAAATAGCTCCATGAAAATTATTGTAGTTTCTGGACCAACAACTGTTGTACAGGATGAAGAAATAAGGTTAGAGGAATTCTATTAATTTCTCACCCTTGAATATCTCTCTGCCCCTCTGACTCTCTTTGTCCATTAATAGATCTTACTCAGGACCTCCATTTTGAGAAGGAGTTGAGGCCAGCCATCTTACATTCCCTGCCTGGTTCTGCTTTTGACTGTCTGAACTTTGTCACCATCCCTTGGCCCACCCACTCCTCAGTTCACTTTTATTTGCTGTATGTTTCATATATTAGAGTATAAGTCCTTGAAGGCATGAACTGCTTTTCTTTTTGCTTGTATTTTTACACCCAGTGCTTAGCCCAGGGTCTGGCACATAGTAAGCACTTAATAAATAACAATTATCTACCTGCCTAAGCACTCAATAATGTATTTCAAACCATGCACTGCAAAATGACTTCAATGCAAAGGTAAGTATGGTGAGAAATTGAAAATGTGGATCAAGAATAAGGAATGAGAGAGGCCAAAGATTAGAAGAGTACGTAATCAATAAATAAACCAACAACTATTCCTTTACCACCTACTGTGTGCCCTTGCTCAGGACATGCCTATATGAATGAATACCTTCTTTGACAAAAACACTGGTAAGTGCTGGACAACATAAGCACAGAATAACATCAAAAAATGAACTGATTCTGTTTTAACAGATAAGGAAAAAAAAACTTGTTACTAATGTGGGAGTCATTTCTGAATCACCCTCTATGTATAGTCAGACTACTGACTGGTTAGAGCAAGGATCAAAACTAGAATAAAACTGAGAAAAAGCTATGGCATGAGACTGAAACAAATCAGTCCTGACTTCCACACATAGCACAGTGCCTGACACATAGTAGGGGCTTAATAAATATTTTCTGATTATTCAAGTAAGTTATTGATGATGAAAACAGGATATGGAAAAAAAGGGCATAGATACGGCCTAAAATGATTTTAAGCAGAAATTTGAATAGTATAAATCAACTGCCCTAACAAGGAGAAATTGTCTTAGACATCAAACACATGACTTACTCACCAAGTGGAGAGATAAGCTAGTCAAAGGCAGCACCAATTTAGAATATGAACTCACTTATAAATCCTTATAGAGACAATGAATCACTGAAGGATAAAACCAGTTTAAAGAAAACTTGTTGAGAATCACTACTAAACAAAGTATTCCTGAAAGCATTTAAGGATGAAAATAGGAGGACAATAAACAAAAGAAAAATGAAAATGATCTCAAATTTGTTTATTTTTCAACAAACTTTTTTCAACATCAAGGACAGGAAAGACATCGTATCAGGATTCTAACATTACACCTGGATGTACTTACAGGGACATGTAGAAATGGCATTAAAGAGAAACAGAGCAAGAAAAACAGCTAGATTAGATCAAATTTTTCTCAGAAGAGATCCATGCTGGAAGCGTCACAATTGTAAGGGTGTTGAGGGACTGAAATGCAGGTATCTCAAGGAGGAAAAGATACCAAAGGTGTGGGGGGGGGACCTATAAATTTATTAATAACCCTCCAAAAAGGCAAAACAAGAGAGCATCATTAACTACTGACTATATATATATACATATATGTGTGTATGTATATAAACATATATATAATTTTCTTTCTATATAAAATTATAACAAGAATCATCTACATACATCAAAGGCATCCTTGATGAAGGTACTAGTAGTGAACAGGAAGAATTTCACAAACAATAGTCCAAAATAGATTACAACTTTGCCATCACATGATTGATTGAAAGATGTAGAGAATACAAGATCCTTCTTGTTTACTGATTTGTTATTTTAAAAGCTTTTGATTTGATAGAAGAAAATGCCACCTGAAAGACTTCCCTTCAATAAAGGCTTTCCTTCTGTCCACACATCAAAATTATCCAAGATTCCTTCAACCTACATTTTAATAAAGACTCGCAGATAAAGTTTAGGTTGAAGAGAAATTCTCTAAGAGATGGTGAAATCCTCCAGATATTCATGTTTGCAAATGTCACTGTACTGCTTGTATCAAGTTCCAGAACACTATTTCTTCCCAGAAGAAACTACTCAAAAGATTTTGGCCTAACTATCCCCTCAAGAAAAACCAGATGGGTGAAGAGCATTTACTATCCAGATTATAACAAGCATCTGAATAAAAAACGTAGAAAGTTTGTCTATCAGGGTACTAATAATCCAAGATATATGTACATCTATATCTATCAGTGTACTATCAATCCGCAATATGTAAAGATTATACATACACACACACACACACAGATGACTGCATTAATACTCCCCCCCCCCAAAAAAGCAAGCAAGAGATCATTAATTACTGCCTTATATGTATGATTTCCTACATACATAAAACTGTACAAGAATCATTTAAGCACATATATAGGCATCCTTGATGAAGGTATTAATAAGAAGCAGGCAAACTTTTAATAGATAGGTAGATCAATATGACAGATACAGATCAATTATATATACGCACATACACACACATGGGTGCACATACATATATATATACATGTCTTTAAATATCTTGAATTGATAGTACATAGCATATTACAGTATGTGTATACATAGACATATATGTATATGTATATGTGTGCGTATACACATAAACATATCTTTATATATCTTGGATTTAGTACAAATGGATGATGAATTAGGCCCAGATTTAAATAGAAGAAGGGAAAGTGGGAAAGTAGTACCTTTGGGAATTTGCAAAGATCCTTTAATGATGCTAAGCTTCTTTCAGAAACTAAGACCCATTTTTTTAAAAAATGTCAATATTACCAGTATTGTTTATGGCTATGAATCAAGGAACACTACAGTCTCTAAAGAATTAAAAATGAGTTTCATACAGAGGCCAATAGAGAGATGAACAATGGCTGTGAGAAGGCTACACAGCATATATCAAACGAAGAACTCTGAAGAAGATCTAGAGTAAATGACATCAACAAGGAAAATTTTTTAAAAAATGAAAAAGATGGGGTGGTCACAAGTGATAGCAGTGGATCCACTGGAATCCTTAAAATGTCAACAGAAAGTGAAGAAGGCCCCCAGTACACTGGATAGATCCCCAGTAGTGAATTTATGAAAGGACATAAACAGGAGTCACACAGGAGAGACAGGCATGAATGGTCTGTGGTCTTCATTTCTGGAGAAAATGGCCACTTTGATGACATCACAGATCCATGGGAGCGTCTGAGTAATTTACAGAGTCACAGAATGAGATTGTCTTTTTCAACCCCCTTGCTTTTACAAATGAGCACAATGAAGTTAAGAGAAGTTAGGTGACAAATCTAACAAAACAGCTCTAAAGCACTTCCACAGCATGCATGTCATCTGACTCCTTCCTAGTGTGGTGGTAATTCCACTACATCACATCTAAAAGTCAAAATGCCGTCTGTGGTCCAGGGAGGTACCTTTGTCAGAAAAGGGGCTTTGACTATATACTCACACAGAATAAATTCAGCCTGAGGACATACTGAACCTTTTCCTCCATATTTCTTTTCTTGTTTTTAAAGGCTCATTATGTCAGTCCCCTGGAGTAGAACTTCAGGGAAACTTTCTAAAACAAGCTTCAGTGTATGTCTCGTGTACTGGATCTCCTCTAAAAAGGACTAAGAAGATCCTTCCTAGAAAAGATACTCAATGTACAAAGTAAATACTGGGTAGTACAACTATTTATTTCCCCTGCCATGAAAGAAATGCTTAAAACGTGCTACACTAATAAACATGTATTAACAAATACTTGAAACATAAACAGTTACCAATTACAAAAAGCCGCCTCATCTCTCCTAATGATTATAAACTTCTTGAGGGAAGGGTCTAGGCCTTAGCAACTAACTGTGTATAGGTCATAGCAAATGCAGAGTATATTGTGGAAACAGCACTGAACTTCAATAACATTGAACTTCAATAACATTGAACACAGAATCAAAAGACCGAGGTTTAAGTGCTACCTCTGATACATACTTGTTTTGTGACCTTGTGTAGTCTCTTTGCCTCGGTCTCCTTAGCTCTAAGGTGGAAATGAGGTTAATGTTTTTAGGACCTACCTCACAGAGCAACTGTGATGGAAAGCATACTACATATAACAAAGTGTCATATAATGTGACTATAATCATTCTCATAGATACTTGTTGGCATATATATTGTTTTATGTGTATGTGTGTGTGTGTGTGTATATGGAAATACGTTAAGTGACTTAATATCAATCCCATACACGTAGAATTTATCAGAGAGGACACCTTATAGAAGATATAAAATTTGCTCTACCTTTTAAAGGAAGTAATAAACATGAACTGATATTGAAGAAGAAGAAGAAGAAGGGCATCCTAGGATATATAATGAACAACAGAGTCTTAATTACAAGTAAGTTTTTTTTCCCTACCATAATTCCTAATGTCTCTTCTATCATGTCAGAAGAGGCAGACAAGCTCAGAACTACATAAAGTTGTCTACATAGGAGGATGACCTTTGCACGGAAAACTCACTGCTGTTAGCTGGATTCTTTTACACATCTGTTTTCATAATCCAATCCATTCCCTCATTTGAGCCTTTTTTTTTTTTATTTCTTGTGAAGTTCAAAGGAGCATAGATCCAAAGCTGGAGAGGACCAGAAAGTCCATCTAATCGAACCCCCTTCATTTTACAGGCACAAAACTAAGGTTCAGGGGGGCAGAGCCAAGATGGCAGAGGGAAAGCACTGACTTGCTAGAGCTCTCCCCCAAACCCTTCCAAATACCACAAAAAATGGCTCTAAATAAATTCTAAAGCAGCAGAACCCACAAAAAAAGAGAATAAAACAAATTTCCAGCCCAAGACAACCTGGATGGCTAATCGTAAAGGTGTATCGCACCGGGCTGGGACAGGAGCACAGTTCCGCGTGGGCGCGCAGGCCGCAGCAACCCTGGAGCAGGCCTCAGAGGACTGAATCGCAGGCAGCTGTGGAGGTTTCCAGACTTCTTAACCCACAAACGCCAAAGACAACTTAGAAGGTCAGTGGGAAAAGTCTGTTACTGTGGTGAGAGAACAGCTAGATCTCAGCTGCCCCAAGGGCAGCAGCTGGCTTCTGAGCTTCTGGCCCACAGACTGAGGGGGAATCTAGTGGCTGATTAGAGGGGGATTGCAGGGATCTCTTTGCCAGTGCTGAGGCAGGAATCTCTTGCTTTACTGGTGCTTAGATCTGGGTCACAGTTCTGAGGGGCAGTCCTAGGGTGAAGAGGAGCGCTGGCATGGTGGAGCTTGTTGTGACGGTGGAGGGGAAACACCTCGTCCCTTATCTTAGCACCTTGGAAGAACTGACACTTTTCAGGTCCCTAGAAGTATCTCTGAAAACAGCTGTACAAACCCCCAAAGCTTGGGACAGTACATTCTCCACATTGGAAACAGACTCTTACCTTAACAAAGAGTTTAAAACTCAAGTAATTGGTTGGGATCATGAGCAAGCAGCGCAAAAAGAATCAGAATATATTATCTTACTTTAGTGACAAATTAGATCAAAACATACAACCAGAAGAAGAAAACAAAGTCAAAGCTCCTACATCCGAAACTTAAATAGAGGAAAAACTGGGAAGAGAAATGAGAGTGATGCAAGAAAATCATGAAAAGCAAGTTAACAGCTTACTAAAGGAGAACCAAAAAAATACTGAAGAAAATAACACCTTAAAAAACAGCCTAACCCAAATGGCAAAAGAGGTCCAAAAACCCAATGAAGAGAAGAATGCCCTAAAGAGCAAAATTGGACAAATGGAATAGGAAGTTCAAAAGATTACTGAAGAAAATACTTCCTTAAAAATTAGAATAGAGCAATTGGAAGCTAGTGACTTTATGAGAAATCAAGACACTGTAAAACAAATCCAAAAGAATGAAAAATTAGAAAACAATGTAAAATATCTCATTGGAAAAACAACTGACCTGGAAAATAGATCCAGGAGAGAGAATTTAAAAATTATTGGACTATCTGAAAGCCATGATCAAAAAAAGAGCCTAGACATCATCTTTCAAGAAATTATCAAGGAAAACTGCCCTGATATTTTAGAACCAAAGGGCAAAATAGAAATTGAAAGAATCTACCAATCTCCTCCTGAAAGAGATCCTTAAAGGAAAACTCCTAGGAACATTGTAGCCAAATTCCAGAGTTCCCAGGTCAAGGAGAAAACATTACAAGCAGCCAGAAAGAAACAATTCAAGTATTGTGGAAACACAATCAGGATAACACAAGATTTAGCTGCTTCTTCATTAAGGGACCACAGGGCATGGAACATAATATTCCGGAGGGCAAAGGAGACAGGATTACAACCAAGAATCACCTACCCAGCAAAACTGAGTATAATTCTTCAGGGGAAAAAATGGTCATTCAGTGAAATAGAGAACTTTCAAGCATTCTTGATGAAAAGACCAGAGCTGAATAGAAAATTTGACTTTCCAATACAAGACTCAAGTGGAAAATGAAGAGGTAAACAGGAAAGAGAAATCATTAGAGACTTATTAAGGTTGAACTGTTTACATTCCTGCATGGAAAGATGATATTTGTAACTCATGAGACCTTTGTCAGTATTAGGGTAGTTGGAGGGAAAAAATTATATGTATGTGTACATATAGATAGATAGATAGATAGATAGATAGATAGATAGATAGATAGACAGATAGACAGACAGATGGATAGACAGACAGATGGATAGACAGATAGATATAGATAGATAGATAGATAGATAGATAGATAGATAGATAGATAGATAGATAGACAGATAGATAGATAGATAGAGGGCACAGGGTGAGTTGAAGATGAAGGGGTCATATCTAGAGAATAAAATTAAGGGGTGAGACAGGATTATACTAGGAGAAGGAGAAAGGGAAAGGTAGAACAGGGTAAATTATCTCACAAAAAAAACAAAAACAGAAAAGAAAAGGCTCTTACAGTGGAGGGAACCTGGGGGAAGGTGAGAGGAAATGAGTGAATCTTATTCTCATAGGATTTGACTTAAGGAGGGTATAACATACACACTCAATTGGGTATGGAAATCTGTCTTAACCTACAGGAAAATAGGAGGGGAAGGGGACAAGAGAGTAGGGGGATGATAGAGAGGAGGGCAGATTGGGAAAGGGGATAATCAGAAGCAAATACTTCTGAGGAGGGACAGGGTCAAAAGAAAGAATAGAATAAATGGGGGGGGCGGGACAGGATTAAGGGAAATAGAGTTAGTTTTTCACAGCATTTCTACTATGGATGTGTTTTGCATAACTGCACAAGTATAGCCAATATTGAGTTGCTTGCTTTTTCAATGAGGGTGGCTGGGGAGGGAGGAAGGGAGAAAATTAGGAAGCCAAAGTTTAAAAAAAACACATGTTTAAAAAAAAATGTTTTCACATGCAACTGGGAAATAAGAAATACAGGAAATGGGGTACAGAAATCTATCCTGCCCTACAGGAAAATAGAAGGGGAAGGGGGGGAGAGATAGCAGGGAAAGCAGACTAGGGGAAGGGGTATTCAGAATGCAAGCCATCTTGGGGTGGGGGGAGGGGTGAGATGGGGTGAAAATTTGGAACTCAAAATCTTGTGGAAGTAAATGTTAAAAACTGAAAATTAAAAAAAATTAAAATTAAAAAAAAATAAAGAAAAGCAGAGAATACCTTGGGGAAAAAAATAACTTATTTTTATTGCTTATCCTTCCTTGAATAAATGTACTTAACTTTAAAAAAATAAATAAATAAATACTCAATTGACTTTTTTCAAAAAAAAAAACTAAGGTTCAGGGGGAGAGAATGATTAATTCAAAGTCACTCAGGTATAACCATCAGAA
The DNA here is from genome assembly GCF_900497805.2 of Vombatus ursinus. Lineage (NCBI taxonomy): Eukaryota > Metazoa > Chordata > Mammalia > Diprotodontia > Vombatidae > Vombatus > Vombatus ursinus. The sequence goes on from NW_020949351.1 coordinate 21,556,237, forward strand.
GTAGGATTTGAAGCTAGGTCCTCTGTCTCCAGAAAGTGTCAGTTGCCCCTATTATGTTATCAACTACTAGTTTCTTTGCTTTTTTAGTATAATTTTATATTAATTATGCATTGTCAGTCACATAGAGAAGTGTAACAATAAACCCATTACTTTTTTATTGAAATGACCAAATGTCATTTTACTCCTCAGTTAAAGTATGAATGGATAATGCATGTATTGACTTAAATATGCTTCCCAACTCTCTTTTTCCTTATGTATTTGCATAAACAGTATCATGGTGTTTTCCCATGCCTTATTCATATTCACAAAGGGAATTACACATGGCATGGCAACATATCTATAATTTCATGCACTGATTGAAAAGATAAGGGTTAGAGTGCTGCAAGGGGCTTGATTCCTGGACTCCCATAAAAAAGTCTAAATCCTAAAACTGACTTACCTCTCCTAGACTACAAGGTGTCTCTCAGGTAGAGTGGAGTCCTACAAAAATGGTAGAGGAAATGGTTTTTAGCCAGTCACATGACATTAAGTCTCACTTAACATTTCGAGATCTTAGAATCCTTATCTTTATGAGATGGAGAGGTAGATCAAAGATTCTTAACCTTGGGTCCACGGACTTCCAAGGGATCCATGGAAAGATTTCATGGAGTAAGTGAACTTGCGTAGGAATATCTTAATTTCACTATAATTGGTTTCCTTTGTAATCCCTGGTCTTCTACTTTACGCCTCTGACAACATAATTCTGAACAAGTATCCATTAGATTCATCAGACTGTCCAAGGGGTCCATGACACACAAAAACGTTAAGACTCTGGCCAAGATGATCTCCAAAGTCTCTTACTGCTTTGGTTCTCTTATTCTAATTTACTTAATTCAACATCCACAATACTGAAATATCCATAAAAGGATTAGTGTGAGGCAATACCCTCCACTCCCACTGAACCAGTGCTCACTTTCTCTAAAGTTCCAGGAGTGGCAAAAATTCCCAGCTTCCTATAAAGTCATTTCCTGTTTCACTAATGCTATTTAGAGAGTAACAATGAGTTCCACTCATAGCCCAGAGAAGGAAGAGAAGTATTATGTCCCTCAAAGTCACCAAGAAATCAATGAACTACTTTGTGGGTGCATTTAGGGTTTTAAGAATGGTGGATTAATTCACAAACTAGTATCCTGGTGACCCCAAAAATTCATTTTCCTTTTATTTACTTCCAGGCAGAGAGCTTCACTCCTCTTTTTTACCTCAAATCAAAAAAGATTATCGAAAACCATTTTCAGACTCAGGATAGGGCAATGGACAAAATATGTAACTCTTATACACAATATTATACCTTAACTACCATTACAAAAGTTAATGCCCATCAGGTAAACATACTACCCAATTAACTTAGGTACTCAGTGATCAATGATCAGGTGACTTGATTCTAAGTTTTGATATTAAAAGCTATTTCTGGACTTAATCCATCTCTTTGTCAGAAAATAATAATGGTGAATAAGTCACATTTCAATAGCACTTTTAATTGTCTGAAGTGTTTTTTTTTTTCACAAATCTGTGACATAGATAGTCTAAGTACTATTGTCATCTTTATTTTATAGCAGAGGAAAAGGAAAACTCACATAAGTTAGACAGTATGGTCACTTACCCAGCAAGTACATGCCCAATCTGGGATTCAAACACAGGTCTCTCCCAACTCTAAACAAAGTATTTCTCTCTCTCACTACACCATACTTCCTCAAAAAATCTTCTGCTACCCTGCATCAGATCATCCCATTCGACAAAATAATAAAAACTGAAAAGAAGGTAAGGCACCTATAACCTAACTCTTAAGGAAAATATGTTTAATTAGTTAAATTTGGGAAGAATTTTGAAGAGAAAAATATAAAGATATAAGTGCTAACTGTTGTTGTTATCAACAATTAAGGCAGTTCTCATGTTCTCAAGGAAGGTGTCTGGAATCTACATAATAAAAAAAAGAGGAGAAAGAACTATAGACAGGGTGAGAAAACAATGAAAATATAGTCTTTAAAATATATAAGTGCACTTTGAAAAATTTTTTTCTCATCTTTCATTAATTCATGGATACATAATCTGTCTTCAGCTGTCCCTGAATTGTCAATAATGGACTACTTTTTCAAACACTTTTCTCTCCCAGTGGAGATTCAGTATCAACATTTAGTCATTTGTATCTTCAACAGACTTAATTAGTAACACATGAAAAGATAAAAAGCTATGCCTCACACCACTGGTACAAACACTGTTCATCTGAGACCATGCCATCCATTCATAAGGAGAAAGCCAAATATAGAAGCTATACATCCTTGCCCTTCTAACCCTCACAAATTAAACAGGAGAAGGCTATGAAATGCTAAATTCACAGGCATCTATAGTCAGGGGTAAGGAAGAGGTTAGCCCTTTGAGGAAAAAGAAAAGGGCACCAATACAGGCCTGGAGTTACAGGTCATCAGGAAATTGCACAAAAACAAATCAAAGGCTTCCATAATCTTGTCACTCCTTCCATTTTCTCCATTTTGTTTCTTTTATTTGAAATTATCTGAGCTTTATCTCTGTCATTCTGTAGTCCTAAAATAAATTATATCCCAATCTGATACTTTGAATCCCATTACTTCCTTATTAAATTAAAAAAAAAAACCACGGAAGTAATATTTTTATTTCCTCAGCCCAGCCTTCAAAATACTGAAGGAAATACTGCATTTGGTACCAAAGTAATCCAGTGAAGGGATGAGCAGAAATTAAAAGGGAAGAATACTAATTCTGAAGTGAACTGAGGAATTATACTTCTGCCTGGCTAAGGATAAAAGGCACTATTTTTACTTCATTTGAAGAGAAACAAAAGCTTGATTATGGGTCAGAATATTTTTCCCTAGAATGAAGACTGTTGTCATATCAACAGTAATAACAAAAACATACTATGAGTTTTTAAAAAATGAACTGAACTAAATTAGCAAGCAAAGAAATTTGCCACTGATTGTGAAGTTCCAGGAATATCTCCATCTTTAGGGGCTCATCAGCCTTCTTCCATTTTGAAAAAAAGGGCCATGGCAATTTAGACCCCAAAATTATTTTGTCATAATTATTAAAACTACTTTCTCCTGAATACAGGAAAGAAGAATAGACTCATGATGCCTACTCCTACGTAGGTTTTAAAAGTTCTATAAAGTATGCCAGGCAATATTGAGCCAGTGAAACTTTTAAAAACAGATTTTTTAAAAGATATATTATCAACTTTACCCATATATTCTACATATGTCCTAAATAAGGGAAATTAAATCAACAGGACTCTTTCAGGATGGATTATCAAGATTTTTTTGGTCAAAAAAAATTCTAAAAATAAAATAAAACACAGAGTGCACAGCCATATTACTGAAAGAATGCACAGCAATCTGCTTGTTTTAATCTGCCAGTATCTGTAAAGCAAGCCAGGACATTCTGACAGAGGATGAGGCTATCAGACATTGGGAGTTATCCTTTCTATTTCATAAAAATAGCAAATGAAAGTATCTGCAAACACAGGAAATAATGAACAACAAGAATTCACAATCCTTTTCCTCTAGTTTTGGAGACTTTCAGACAATTCAAATTCAACTATTCCAAATGAGCAATGCCAATCTTTTAACATGCCAGAATCAAAACAGCTCAGCATAGGATAGTCAATAGAAGACTGACTGCAGAGTTAGGAAGGCCTGGGTTCAAATTTCACCTCTGACTCATACTGGTTATGTGACCATGGGCATATCACAATCTCTCAGTGCTCCCAAGTAACTCTTTAACACTATATTGCAAAGAAGGTGCTGATCTGCCTTGCATGGTTCAGCAGAACTTTGCACCCAACACTTACTAAGCCAATGATGTCTTTTATAGCACTTTTCAACTCTACAATTTGATAGACTTTCAATTTTTTTGCTAGCTTATAGGGTAATACATTTGGAACATGCTCTTTCAGTGAGTATGTACCTTAAATTTAAGACAATGGTGAAAGCATTCCAACTTTAGTGTTGATCTATATTGGCGACTCAAAAGACTCATCAAGAATAAATGATAGAGGTTATCAATTTGAATAACAATTTTTATTCAGTACCACATATCTTTGATCAACAATAAAGAGCTTCTCAAAAAAAACTAAAATACTTCTTTATTGGGTTTTCTTGGTTCTACAAGGGGTAATTAATAACCAATTTCTCTCTCTCTCTCTCTCTCTCACACACACACACACACACACACACACACACACACACACACAAAAACCCACCCATCCCACCCATCCCATCTAACACTGAAGCTCTCTAAAGATGCATTTATCTATATCTACTTATTTTGCACAATTTGCTCATGGATCTAAAATACAGAAGCTAAATCTAAATCTGATGCTTTAGTCTTAAATCTCTTACGAGTTGCAAGGCATAAAAGTGAATTTGCTTCTCATGTTTCTGCTACATAATCTCAATTCAACATCCAATATATCATTTTCCTTCCCAACAAAAACTGTTGCAAGCCTTCAAATATGAAATCAAATGCCCCATCAGACTGGCGCAAAATGTTGTGAATCACCATTATAGAAAAGAAAATTCTGAAGCTAAATGGAATTGTTAAAGAAATGTTATAGCAATTCTACTATATGAGTACTTCGAGTGCATTTATTACTTGGTCAACTTATCCAGCTGATGGTTATTTAACTTTGATGACAGTAATAGCAAACTTGGCTTTGACACTGGCACCAAACTCACTTCACTAAACATCAATTTTCTAACCACTAAAAGCACTTCTCTGAGCCATCACCTTCTAATATAAGTAAATATATATACAGTTCATGGTTGCTATGCTAAAAAGAGACAGTATCCAGCTTTAAAGAAAAGCAATAGAGTACTATCACAAAGGGTGTAATTTCATCTAACATTCACCAAGACTGATGCTCCTGGGCTTTGCCTTTGTGGTTTATGATGTCAGAATAATGCCTCAATGAAATAAAAAGTCTGAGGGCTGTTCTCAACAATCCAAAAGTAAAAGATTCACTTCTGGTCCTTTTGATCTATCTAATCTTCACCTGACCACAGGAGAGTGCTTCTGTAGTCTCTTCTTGGGAAACTTATCTCTTTTTGTACTAAGAATAAGCTACATAATTTATTTGACTCTGGGAACACTGTGGTCTTTCTTATGTAAAACAAGCTCCTTGCCCTGAATACAAAGTTCATTTCAAAGTTTGTACTTCAAATTCAGACAATTTCAACTGTTCAACTACTGAAGTGCTAGAGAGGGGACGCTTGAGTTTTAGAGCTACAATATCATGTTGCTAAACTTAAAGTATCATGTCCAAGACCTTTAATATCTCCTCCCGCCAGTGAAAAATCATGTGGTTGCTACTTGCAAATTAAGTCATTTTGAAAATGATTCAGCATGTATTAAGAAACATTAAAAAATTTATATTAACAAATAGATTCAGTAAGTTAACTGTAATTATATATTCTCAATAGTCAGAAAGATACATTGGTCATGGTGAGTGAAGGACAGACCTTTAGCACAGCATACTTAACCACTAAATCTCAGTGAAAGGGTTTGGAAGGTCTCAGACAAGAAAAATGTTAACTTGGTAATGAAAAACATCACCCAGCAAAATATACTGTGAAAGTAACAAAAGCTCAATACTTAGAGATTACTATAGTTTTCTGCTATCAAAGGTCTGACAGAGTGCAAGGAGAGACCACTGGTTTGAGGGCGCAAATGATCTAGTTTGTACCACAAGGGAAAAAAGTTCCCTCCTGCATTTTTTTCATCAGGAGAAAAGTGCTGTGAAGCCTCACAACCTTATTTTAAAATTACAGTGTATTCAGAATCATGATCCGTCGAGTGTCTTTAACTTACTGTTACAAAGAATATCTGGATGTTGGTTTTTTTTTTTCTGTTAATGCCAAATAAAATTTTTTCAATAAATCATTTACCCCATTTTAACTTAGGGAAATGTATCTAAATTTTAACGCCAAGTTAAGTGTTAAATGAAAAAAAGTAACAAATACAGCATTTGCACTGATACCAAGAAATCCAACATTTTAAAGTGGTATCACAGTACCAATGGATAATTCCCAATTAATAAAAAAGCAGGTTTTTATTAATATGTATGCATGAGTATATTTTGTGCCCATATTAATATCTCCCCACATGATAAACACATATCTCAACTCTTGTTTAACTTGGGATACATCAGAAAGCCTTTTTTGAATTACGATTTTGAAGAAACTTAGTTTTTTTGCACTAGCATATGAAATATGAATTTTTGAAAATCTTAATGTTTTCCAAGGTTGATGCTAGCTATATACTGTGTTTGGTCCCAGGCTCCCTTTCTCTTTGAAAATGTAGCTTAATCACAAACAGCAGTCATGTGTTAATAAGGAAAAATAAATAAATAAATACAGAAACATTTAGCTGTTCTTATACTTGGCAAACACAGCCAATCAACATCCATAAATAACTTAAAGAATACATGGTTAGGAAGATCTAAGATATTGAGAAATAAACAGATTTTCACAGTGATTCTCAGCTTGCAACCATTTGAGGGGTGCTGTAAAGTTTTGAAATGGAACTTGGCAAATGGTTTCAGTGAGATGCCTTTGAACTTTGAATACTCCAGCTCTGAAATAGCTACTGAATGGTTCATCTACCCCCTTATTCTCAACTTCAAAGCAAAATATCTGCCTATCCCAGGCAAAGGCAAGAAGAGGTTTGAGAACAGTCTTGGTCTTGAAAGTTTTAATTCTAGACTGACTGCTCATAGCTCTTTCAACATTGAATTAACCAATGAAAATCTGGAAGCCAAGGATGTCTGACACCTCCAAGGCACCTTAATATATTTTAATAAAAATCTAGAAATAATTCTGCTTAAAACCTTTGTCTTTGTCAAGGATCATTGCATAAAGCACATCAAAAGACATTTTGTGAAATATTTAAAATGTATGCATAATCAAGGTTTAAAAAACATGCTTTCTTTAAACACATCACCCATAATAATCTTTCACAGAAACCTGCTAAATCAGCAACTTGTATCTCAGGTTTCTTTGCTACTAAAGTCTACAATCAGTGAGGCTTGAAAGGATTTTTCTTCCTTTCCTGTTGAAATTAAATCTATTAACCTGTTTGTCCTTTAGAAAAAAAATAACTGCATGGAAGAGTCTCTTTGTTCATAAAAACTGTGCTTTCTATGGAGTCTCTGCTATCACTGAATTTCTCTATCAGTTTCAAAATACCAAGCATCTCCAACAACAAAACAGTGATATTTAAATATCCAAGTGGTATGAGTATAGTCTCCTGTGCATTTTTAAATTCTCTTTCCCAACACTTCCTAAAGTCATATGTGTGTTATGTATATGTATATACGTATATATTGCTAGGCTGATATACATGTAAATTTTTCCACAAGGTTAACAGGAGATACATACTTATTAATTGATAAGAAAAACTTAGCTCACAATCTTTGGCTGGAATAGTTAGAACCATGTACTGCAATAAACCCTATACTAAGACAGGAAATAATAAGAGTAATACAAAAAAGGAGGTTCTGTTTATATACAAATAAACCTGCTTTAAAAAAGTAAAAGCAAGAAATATATAAACTAAATACATGTTTAATAATTTAATGGTATCTATTAATGCACATTTTCCATTAAAAACTAAATTTTCTTTGGAAAAAGCAAAAAAATTAAAATTTTAAATATTAGTTTTGAAACTGAAACAGGAAAATAATGTAGCCTGTTGGCAGAACTGGAAAATATGTTCCCCACTTAAAAGATAACAGAAAATCCCAGAATAAAAATGTCATTGAAAATAAAAATCACCATTAGAAAAAAAATGGTGTGGGTGTGGGTGTGTGGGTGTGAGTGTGTGCGTATGTGTGTAACTACCAGGATTCAAACTGCACTAAAATCTCATCTGTCTGGAACTTTTCCCAAAAAGTCATCCAGAAAGAAAGTCCAATTTTCAAAATAGCTAAGAGTTTCCCCCACCACATTAGTTTTAATTATTTTCATTAAAATATTTCTAATATTCTCAAACAAAACATCTTGTTCGAGACACAAACAAAAGCTACTGAAAATAATTTGGTCTTTTCTCCTTGACTAAGAATCATCATTATGAATATCACAATACAGCAATGCCCTATAGGTGGGCTGACCTCAGACTAGCACTTTCCAAGTCATGAGTCAACTGCTTTTTATAGTTTTCCTGTTTCTTCCCTTCTTGTTCCTATTACATATCTCTTTATTTTCACCTATTACACTTCAATCCAGTCACTGTACCTACCTTTAGTAGTCCCTCTCAACTTCTGACTTCTTGCCTGTAGTGTGCTACAGGCTGAAGAACCACATGACCGGGCTGGCTCTACTTGTGTGTGAAATTAAGAGTGACTAAGCTCAGAGTGAGAACTGAGGAATTAATGTCAGCAAAGTGAGCAAGCTTTTACAGTTGGTAACATATAGTTTTTGCTTGCTTTCTGATTCACAATTACGTTTCAGTGAAGTGAGATATAGCTGTACATATGCTAACATATGTTAATAGCTAACATACACAATGCATTAAAAATTAAGACAAAAGATGAATTTGACCAATTCTTAATCTATCCTATTGCAATGAATAAAAATACCAGTTTTCCTAAGCCCTCTAATATCATTTTATCTCAACATTTCTTACTTGAGGCACACATTGACTCCTCTGGAAAATGCCTAAGACCTTTCACTTTATCAATACATACAGTAGGTATTCACGACACAAAATTCTAAATTTCCAAATAAAATCTTTGGAAGGGGAGAGATGAATTTATTTTTCTACTATAGTATACACTGAATTATCTTTTTTAAATAATCTACTTTAAAGTACAGGTAGTCTCCAACTTAGAAATGGGTTGTGTTCCAAAAATTCAGTTCTAAATTACTTGCTTGGCAAATCACACCTTCCCATTAAAATGAATTTACAAATAGAATTGAAGTTTCCACTATAGCTCAGAAAACCAATCTTACCCAAAATGCAACAATGCTGTATATTTGACAAAAATTACAAAAGGTAGACTATTGTCATTCTTGTGATTAAACAAAAGAGAAAGCATTAAAATTAATTTTAAATATTTTTTCTTTATCTTGAATTCTGGTGATTGAGAATTACAAAAAAAAGGTTAAGAAATTCAAGGGAATTGTTTTTTGGCAAATTCTAGAAAACTGTCTTACAGGCTTTCAGTGATTAGTTTTGCTTCAAAGTTTTGGGTTTTCCTTTCCCTTGACAAAAGTATATAACAGTATCTTACTTTTTATATGTTATGATTAATGTTGTTTACTGGGTCACAAATGAACAAAGAATGAGGAAAAGAAAGGAAGAAGGAAATTTCCTTAATTGGTCAAGTGTTATATGGGAGAATTTTAACTATGAGGAAAAAAGTGATAAGGAGGATGTATATGAAATGATGAGAAAGAGATTTCCTGACATAAGATTAACTCAATTGTTAAAAGAGAAAGAGGGAAAGAGGAAATCACACATACTCCCCGAGAGGCGGAAAAAGCGGGTAACCGTAAAGAAAAAGAAGACCTTTATCAGCTAACATTCAAAATGCTCAGGCCACGTTATCACATTCCTGTTTGCGGGATGAAGAGAAAGAAATGTGGAGAGAGAAGGATTTGGAGACAGAGACTATTACAAGTGGCCTCAAGTTGGGTGAGGGTTTAAGGCAAACCACTGTGCCACCCTAATGGGCACATTGACTGTCACTCAGATAGCACTGCAGTTTCCCAAGTCTTTATACAGGGCATCATGTAGGGGAAAGAGCACTGGATTTTAGTCTGAGGAATTGGGTTCGAATTCCAACTATGACCTCCTACCACTTCTGTGATACTGCACAAATCATTTTAACCCTATGAGCCTCATTTTCTTTCACAGGCATTATTATTGAATGTGACCAGAGAAATCTTAGGATGAAAGCTCACAGACAAGGGAAAATCTTAGAGATTATCTTGTAAAAACCAATTTGTCCATAAATGAGGAAACTGAGGTTAAATGACTTGCCCCATCAAGTATTAAGTGGTACTGCCAGTATCCAAACTTAATTAAGTCCTGTGACTTTGGTTCATGATTTTTCTACTTCATGATCTAGTCCAGCCACTTCATTCGACAGCTGAGAATGATGAGGACAAGAGAAGTTAGTCTAAGGTAACAAAGGTAATTAGTGGCTGAAATAAGGTCAGCACCACAATCTTCTCACTCCAAATCCTGGGAAGGTTGAACCAGACCATCAGTAGAGCCGGGGGTGTGCTGGAGCCAGCTCGTACCATCTCACTAGAACTGATTAGTAAATGTTCACACTGATAACTTACACTTGGAAATTAGCAAATGCTGAAGCATTAATCGGGGCATTTATCATTTTGTTGATTGTCTAGACATGAAAAAACGATGGAGAAAATGTTAATAATGCAGATTAAACCTAAAAGTGTGTAATGGGTCTATTTCACTTACCAGCACAACCCTGCATGTATCTCAAATGTAAGGGGGGAGATGGAAGTTGGCATATAGGCTAACATGAAATTTTCTGAGTTTACTTTTACTGGGCAACCTTTGTTTCAGTCATGTTCTAGTAGCCAGAGTACCCAGCAGAACTTCCTCCAAATACTAGTAAACTGGTTCCAAATGAGTGTGGCTTATTTCAACTTGAAAATTAGTTTTGGCATGGTAAGTCCCTCTATGGTACAGACTTAGACTGATTTGTTAAAGGCTGAGTTGTTTGTTTTTTTTATTTTAATCAAAAGATCAATTGGTATATACTGGACTTTCAAATATTTGAATTCATTCTTTTATTTTATATAATCTTATGCTCATGGCAGTATATATACTGTATATAGTATCACTGTTCTACTTACCCAGGGTCCATTTTTGTGGAACTTACTCAATTATGCTTGTGCAGTATGCCATTAGCATGGACACAGGTAAAGCTATTAAATCGTAAAACTGCACTAATATTTTGGGACACCCTGTATACTGAAAGTATGTATGTATGTATGTTTGAATGTATGCATATGTATGCGTGTATTTGTACTTATATATGCATACAATACATGTGTGCAGATGTGTATACAATCACTAACTTTGCCATGTACATATAAAATCACTGTATTTGTCAATGATGACAAGTTGGATGGTAGCTTATAATTCAAAATTACCATGACAACTTGAATAATGGGTGCTTATCAACTAGATGAAATTAATAAAATCAAATTACAAAGAAAACACCCAAGTCAAAGAAAAACTGACATTATATAAGCTAAATAGGTTTCAGAAAATAAATGTTTTTGATTAAAATAACAGGTATTATTGTGAAAATAATTGAAGTATAAGTTAATATGCTGTTTTACATTGATAAGGCATTTTTAGAGTATCACGTCTATCTCTTACCCCATATTTATGCAAGATGGGTGAGAAGAGAACATTCAAGTAACTTAAAGGTTGAGAAAACAGCCCCTTTGGAAAAAGACCCAAAAATGAGGATATTTAGCCAGGAGAAAAGAATGCTGGGTGGGATCAGGGATGATTTAATGACAGTCTTCATGTATACAGATATGAAAAATTATGAGCAGTAGTTTTCCATTTCTCCCCAAGTAGGACAAGCAAAAACAGAATTGCGTTATAGTTAGCAGACCACAGATTAGATATGAGAAAGAACTTCCAGAACATAAGCTATTAGATATTAGGATGCATAAATAATAAAGGCTACATAAACCAATGTCCTTTTCTATTCACTTTGACAATGATTCAATTTGATTTACTGAGCATTTATTTAGTGCCTTCTAAGGAAGTGCTAGGCACTGGAGCCAGGCAACAGAGAGTAGACCATTGATTTCATCCATATAAGGAGCTCCCAGTGAGGAACTTTCTGTAACAATGAAGGTCATTATTTCTACAGCTCATAGTCACAGCTGCCTGGAGCTGAAATGACTTGACCAGAGTCATATAGAAGTGAAGTGGCAGTGGCAGAACTTGAACCCACCTTTCTCATTCCAAGGGCAGTTCTCTCAATCTGCTCTACACCATCCTGCCTGTCTGCAAGCAATGGAGATACAAAGGCAAAATGAAATGTAGTCCTTGCTCTCAATGTGGACTTTCCATTCCCCTAGGGGAGGGTACAACCTTTATGTAGACAAGGATGCAAAATATGATCTGAGAAAGGAAAGAAGACTAGTAGGGGGATCAGGAAAAGTTTCTCATTAGTAGGAGGTGGTGCCTGAGATGAGCCTTTACAAGAGTAAATGACTGTCTGTGACTAAGTTTAATTTTGCCTAAAACAAGACAGAATGTTCTCTCCAAGTACTATGCAGTCCTACAATTCTAAATATTTAATTTTCTTACCACCTAGTGTTTCTGTAGAGACACTTTCACTTGCACTATCTTCACAAAAAAGCATACCCCAAAACATTTCATTTTCTGAGTACTCTACTGTTTGGGGGACTGCACAATTTCACCACTGAGTACCATGCCCATATTTAGTAAATCCCTTCAAATGGTTCATCAAGACACGATTCCCAGGACATAATCTACATTCAGTCTTTTCAAATACAACAAATTTGCTTGCTGCCCAGAGTCTTTTTTTTTTCTAAATATAAATTCAAAGCTTTTTTATCAACTAGGAAAGAGAAAGTTACTTTCTAAACTTTTAAGTTCAAGAAATCCCTCTGGGGATGGGAAAACAGCACAAAGATTTTCTTGCATTTTTCTCACTACTACTTACTTAATTTTCACTGACAGCACCTTGCCTCAAATGCCATTTAAGCAATAATGCATGGTAAGACATATGCTGTTATGAGATAACACACACCTCTGAAATGCAGTCGGGTGGAGTTGGAGCCTTCAGCTGACTCATGAATGCCTTATCTCAAAGTAACACCAGGTTCAGGAAAGTCTTCTATTTCAATTATAGACTCATCTCTTAAAATAAATTTGAAATCTGTGTTTGCATATTCTGTTGGCATGGGGTGGGGGTCGAAGGAAGAATGGGAGGGACTTCAGCTCGGAAGGGGATTTTAGAACTGCTCTGTGGCAGCTATAGTTAATGGAGTATATGTCACTAATTTCTTCAGTAGTTTGAAAATACAATAAAGGATTCCCAGAATAGTGGCTTGCAACAGATTTTCATTTTCAGATGTACTTGTTTAGCATGTTTCATTTTCATTGAGAGTAACAGGCAAAGTCCATGCACTAAATTCAGTTCAGAACTAGGAGAAAATATTGGGCAAATGTGCCACCTAATGATCATGTCTCACTTTTCTACCCTGATTGTAGAACTCTACTCCTAAATTCTAGGACCACTTCATTGCCCATCAGGAGGATATGACCAATATAATAATAAATTAAGTGATGAAAATCAATGAGTTGTCTGTCCAGATGCATATCAAAATCTGAGGATAAGCATTTTTTATCAATTTTAGTAGGAATGACAGTAAATGAATCTCTTTCTAATTATTACGGATTTCACTTAGGAATCTGCAGTACTCTAGAGTTTAATCCAATTATTGCAATCTCATTTGCTAATAGAAAAGTCTGAAGAAATACTAACAGAGTACTCTGTAAGAAACCATGGCAATTGTGAACACCTTGGGTAAGCATATGTTGGGTTAATTAATACTCCTAAGATCACTGAAAGAAGAGACAAGAAAGAAGAGGAGGACAAGGAGGAGGAAAACTGATATCAAATGAAAAAGATATGTAAAGTGCTTGGCACACCTTCACATGATGACGTTAAGGTGTGCCAACCACTTTACATGCATTATCTTATTGGCTACTCTCAACAGCCCTATGAGAAGGATGTTAGTATATCCCCATTCTACAGATGAAGAAACTGAAACTCAAAGAGACAAAAGCAAGCAGAAAAGGGCTCATATGCACAAAAGTACAGCAACTACTTCTGTGGCAGCAAAGAGGAGGAAATTAAGGAGGTGTTCATCAACTGGGGAATGACTAAAGAAAGTATGCTATATGAATGCAACAGAATATTACTTTGCTGTGAGAAAAAAAAGAAATTAATGTTTACAGAGAAAACTGGGAAGACTTGTATGAAGTGACGCAGAGTGAAGTGAACAGAACCAAGAGAACATTTTACACTGTAACAACTACATCACAAAGTTATTAAATTTCTCATCAAGGATGTGAACTTGAATCTTTCTTGACTCCAGCCTAGCGCTCTTCTTACTCTATCACATTAGCTCCATCTATTACAGAATTTTATATTTCAACACATGCAGAAGACACTTTGCATTGCATTAGAAGCCATTAAAAGTCCATTCTGTTCTCTCAAGGGGCAGCTAGGTGGCTCAGTGGATAGTGTGCTGGGCCTTGAATCAGGAGACCTCATCTTCCAAGTTCAAATTTGGCCTCAGAAACTGACTAGCTGTGTGACACTGGGCAAGTCACTTGACCTGGTTTACCTCAGTTTCCTCATCTGTAAAATGAGCTGGAGAAAAAAATGGCAAACCACTCCAGTATCTTTGCCAAGAAAAATCCAAATGGGGTCGTGAAGAATTGGATACAACTGAAAATGACTGAACAATAACTATTCTCCTAAATAAAATGCCTTTTTCAACAAATACACACAATAGGTTCTCTCAGTGTTGTATAATTATAAACGTTATCTGCTTATATATACACATACATAAGATGTGTATCATCTAATGTAATTAAGAGTGAAAGATATGACACTTATGTAGAAAAGTAGATGTTTGGATGATGGTCCTAGGGGACGGTGGAAAAGTATACTTCCTCTCACCCCTCAACATGTCTTATAAAATGTGTATCAGACCAAAGAAATTTGGGAAAAATTGATTTAGCCAACTGAACTGATCATCCAAAAAGAAACATGAGTAAATAAAGACAAGAATGTAGCTAAGGTTAGATCTCTGGGCACTTCAGAATGATTCAATTTAACATCTCGAAGATATTTACTACATTCATTAACATTCATGATCATCCATAAATACAGGGCTTTAACACATAAACATAAACTAAAATATTCTGACCCAGGATAGAGAATAAATGCTGTAAAGCATACTGTTTATCCCTCAAATACCAAGGAACTTAATATCTACACAATGTTGGAGGCAGGCTTGTACACTTGTAAATGTCATGTCTCTTTATTACCCCAACTTTTAAATCAGTCTCTATAATTCATTTCTAAGAGCTTTTAGGGTCTCCTCTTCAGTACTCTCCTCCTGTGCCTCCAATTTTCTTGGTTACTGAAATTTTAAATATTTTTTCCCACATGGACCTAGAAAAAATCATGTCATAAATATTTGACGTGAATAGCTTATTTAAATCCCATGCATTTTTTTTAAAAAAAAAAAACATGATCTTTACACTTGATGGTTAGAATGTTTAAAAAGCATTTCTAACAAAATTTAGTGAATTGGCTTTTCAAGGTTTTTATTTATTTTTTCCAAGTTTCACTATAGACCAAACATACATAATTAATTACTAGAATAGAAAGTGGTCTTTAGCATTTTATACTTGGCTTCCACCTTATATTCCTAGAGTACCATATTTCTTAGTTTTCAAAGGGCAATTATAAGTTTCCCCATAATAACTCTTCCTTCTTCCCATATATTTCTATGACTGCCTAATCCATGTCCTAAAAAATGAAAATTTATAAAGCCAGTAACTATTTCTATTCTGATATCAAAATACTGACTACAAATCATTTAACACCAATCATTTGGGAATCACCTAAAAGACAATAAAAGTAAAGGCCAGTCTCAAAGCAAATGAAACATAACTGAGACTTAAACATAAAACATGACCCTAATTTCAGAGTCAAACTTGGACTTTTTAGCTGATCAATTAAATTATTTAACCTACACCAAGACAATTTAAATTTTAAACCTTTGCTGAGTTGCTATATTAGGGTAGAATTCTATACATTTATGACATGAACAAAAAAATATTATGGTCTATCTAGTATACTACCTTATATTCATTTAATCTTTACTAACTGTGTGATTATAGCTAACTCACTTACCTTCTCTGAGTCACAGCTGCCCTATCCTAAGTCAAGTCAACAAGCATTTATTAAGTATTTAATATGTGTCAGGCTCTGTGCTAGATGTTAGAGATAACAGTGAAAACTGAAAACAGTCTCTTCTCCCAAGGATCTCACAATCTAAGAGAGGAAGCAACATGCAAAGAACTACAAACAAGACACATGCAGAATAGCTCGGAGGCAATCTCAGAAGGAAGGCACCATCATTAAAGGTGAGTAGAAAAAGCTTCTTCAACTAGAAGATGAGGCTAACAGCAATACCTAAATGACAATGTTGCTGTGAGTATGACACAAGTATGATAATGGCTAAAAAGCCTTTAGCAAACCTTAAAGCACTGTTAAAATTCTAGCTATCATTACTATACTGATTTAGATTTGGTCTAAGGTCTTTATCACATATAGGCATTTGTTATCTTTTCTGATAATGTTTTATTCATTTTCATTCACTTATTTATTGTTTTACTAACATTACAAATTGTTTTAAACATTTAAAGGTTAGTCTTTTCCCTAATTACATTACAAAGGCATGGGAACAGGAACTGTGTTTCCTTTCCATTTGTCCCAATGTAAGGCAAGCATTCTTTTGGTAAAGAGAAAAATTACTTTTAAAATAGAGTCCCTCATAGGGCTTCAAATTATACTAATGAACAATTAGAATTGAAAAATATTTAACAACAATATGAAAGAATGCTTCAAGTCAGTAAGAAGACAAGTAGAGGTAGCAGGGTGGCACAACAAATAGAGCACTGGACTTGGATCCAGGAAGACCTAAGTTCAAGTCCTGCCTCAAACACTTAATAGCTGTGTTATTCTGAGCAAGTCATTTAATCCCTCCTAGTCTCAGTTTTCTCATCTGTAAAATGGGAATAATATTGTAGCACCTACCTCACAAAGTTGTTTTGAGGATCAAATGAGATAACATGTAAAGGCTTTTGCAAACTTTGAAGTGCTATGTAAATTCTAGCTATGACTACAATTACTATCATTTTTATGATTCTTTACAAACCAAATCAACTCTGGGCCTTTGCCTCATACCCATTGCATTGATAAAGATGATAAAAGACTCATTATTGAAGGAGGTGTAGAAAGCTGGCTCCACTAATGCATTGTTCAAAGATCTGTGCCCTGGTCTATCCATTCTAGAAAATGTTTTGGAAATATATGAGGGAAGTTACTAAAATGTCCCTATCCTTTGCCTCACAGATTCCACTGCTAGGCAAGAAGTCAATGATAAAAAAGAAAAGTCCCATATATACAGCTAAATATTTATAGCAGCACTTCCTGTAGTAGCAAAGAATTTTGAATAAAGTATAGGTCCATTAAGGAGGAAATGGCTAAACAAGTTATAGTCTGAGGATGTAATGGAAGATTACTGTACTTTGAGAGACTGTAACTATAGCAAATACAAAGAACAATGGAAATGGAAAGAAGAAGAAGAAAAGAACTGAAATGGAAAGCTGTCAAATAAGAGATATGAGAAGATTATCTTCTTCACAGAAGTGGGGGACTATGGGTATCGAACATTACAAATAATATATTTCCTGATATGCATGTTTTGCTGAACTTTTTTTTCTTTGTCTTTTATATAAGGGTTGTTTCTCTAGGAAAGAAAGGGAAGGAGGAGGGATACACTAAGGAAAGTAGATGACATAAAAAACAGTTATCAATATAAATTTGTCTTTTAGAAAATATACTTTATGTCACTGGACATAGGAGGGCTGAGGAAGAACCCATGAATCCCTACCCACTGTTTTCTTTGAAAATATTTCAGAAAGAACTGGTTGGATTCCATGTAGAGGCATCTCGAGAAAAAAACTAGTGGTATATCTTATCTACAATCTTTGCATCTCACCCAACATCAATAACAGTGCTCTCCCCAGAACAGGTCCTTAATAAATGCTTGCTAGGTTAAACAGGAGTGAGTGAAGTATGTTTTCAATCACCTTCTAACTCCTTTACACCCTACTGTTCCCATTCATAATATCCTTTCTACTCACCTTCCCTGGGAGAAATGACATTTCATGATGCCTTCGACCTGTCCCAGGCCCTTCATGTTGATGCCTTATACAGACCTGTCCTCACCAGAAATGCCCCAAGATAACAAAAATTACCCTTTTATTGTCTCCCATCTTTCCTTTATTAGACTGACAGAAGCTAAGAGTTGAGAAAAGCAATCTGATTAAAATAATTTCTGCTAAGGTATAAATGACTATTTCTGTTCCCAGGGGCATTTGCAAGTTGAAATAGTGTGCTTATCTATCCAAATGACTACATCCAATTGGCAGAATTTCAGGAAATGTGACAATTTGAATCATGGTTTTGCAGACAACCGTAGCAGAGAGATTTGGGGGCAGGTCTTTTTTTACGGGTAGTATAAGTAACATTAATAAATAATGTCTGATGTTCGATAACATAAATTTTTTTTTCAATTCTGGCTATTTCTCTTTGAAAAGTAAAGTCATTTTATCTTCAAAGTCACTAAATGCTCAGGCAAATGAGGCATTTTTTTGGTATTCCTTACCCCTCCAACTATAATGCAATGTTCAATACATAGTAGAAATTTAGTTAACTCACAAAATACATACAATCTTGGTAAGAGACTAGCAAGTTAAGAGGCCCAAATAGGCAAACTTTGTAAAGACACTAAATTGGTCATTCTCCAAGTTATCAGATACAAATATCCCTATCTATTGCCATTGACATCATTATTTAAAACATACTTCAGTAACTAATTTGGATATTCAGTAGGAAACAGTAACCATAGAACATTTGGAAGATATCAGCGTATTTTCAGTGTTCAAATAATTATTCTGTATTTGGCAGAAAGAACTAGAATAATATTCAGATCACACATGTTTTTACTGGAATGCATCTGGCACAGAACAGTTAGCCCAAATGTCTTCCTAATCTAGGACAAACCTCTTTCAAATCACTGGTTTTCTTTGCAAACACAGTAGAGCAGTAGAATGGAAATCCTCTAAATGGATAATAGTGCCTTGAACACAGAAGGCCTTAACAAATATTTCTCAAATTTGAATTGGTATAATAAGAGTATGCATAAAATAAAGTACAAGTCTCAATAATAAAATTGTAACTCTATATACATTCATCCAGAAATAAACATTGCTAGCACTAAGTACAGTAAAAGATAAATCTAAAGAAATAAATGGGAATAATATACCAAGCTTTATGCAAACAAATACAGATGCATTGGATTAAGCTCGTAAGCATAGAAAGTGCTCATAAATCTACAAACCTAGATTAATCCCAATACAAATTATCTAGGAATCATCCAAGTAGAAAATATTTAAATTAACAAATGAAAAATTAAGAGCATATTCCAGGGAAGACTGAACAATAAAAGGACACACTCACTGAATAAAATTTAAGTGCTTGAAAGCTGAAAGTCTAAGTCTATTAAATAATTCACCACAACAAACTTACTCCCAACATGAAAACTCCTCCTAGAATGATGTAAATCAAATAGCATCCAAGAGATTTCCTTAAAATAGCCAAGCAACTGACCAAGTCAATCTGATACAGGTTGGAAGTAATGAGATTAATGACAATCAAGAAGTTTCTCATTTATGCTTAGGATTACCCACCAATGACTATAAATTTCATACCACAATACAGGAGTATATGGTTTCCAACA
Source organism: Vombatus ursinus (assembly GCF_900497805.2). NCBI lineage: Eukaryota > Metazoa > Chordata > Mammalia > Diprotodontia > Vombatidae > Vombatus > Vombatus ursinus. The sequence continues at coordinate 21,575,943 of NW_020949351.1, forward strand.
CCTTCAGACTCCAAGATCAGAGACTCTTAGTCTGGGGACCCTGAACTAGTTTATTTTTTTAAATATTATGATATCTGAATATACTGCAAATTTCATATTCTACATATGCAATATTTGTGATCCCAAGTCTTTGATGTATTTAAAAGCATTATTCTGAGGAGCTGAGAAGGCAGGTTTCCCCTGCCAACAGGATCCAGGACACAAGAAAAGATTAAGAATCCTGGCTCTAGGATTTAAATAAAAGGGATGTTTTTAAGAACTCTCTCTCAGATATATATTATAAAAGTATTATTATCTGGCTCAGAAATGGCACACTATGGATAGTGAAAGTTGTAGAGGTCTGACTATTGGACCAATAAATGCTGAGCCTTACCCAGCATAGTAAGATAACAGTTTTCTAAGTTGTCTATTCTACAATACATAAATGCCACTCCCCCCTTAAACACCCCCCCAAATTGTCCAACTTTTTACAGACATTCAAAACTTTGCTCATTCCAACTCATTCATATAATGAATGCCAGCATACATTATAAGGTGTGTATCATACCCCACAAATGATACCATATTTTGTTGTCTAATGACTTTCAACATTTTTTTCACCAACTTATAGATGCTCTCCCCATATAAGAAGACGAACAAAGGATCTCACTTAAAACACAGTGTTGTATTCCCCTTTGTTTTCTGTACCACACCTAGATTCTCTCTCTTCAATTCCACCTACTGACTTCCCTGGCTTCCTTTAAGCCCCATCTAAAAATCTCATCTTTTACAGGAAGCCTTCACCCTCGTAATTCTAGTGCCTTCTTTCTATTTATTTCCTATTTATCCTGTATATAGCTCACTTTGTATATATTTGCATGTTGTCTTCTCCATTGGACTGTAAGTTCCACGAGGGCAGGGACTGTTTTTTACTTCTTTTTGTATCCCATCACTAAATACAGTAGGCACTTATTAAAAGTTTATTGATTCATTGATTGCATCATACTCTAATAGAAGAACCTATGATACTTTCTTACCTTTATAGGAGGTAAAGATTATGAGAAATCACAGAAAGATTATGAAAACTCGACATGCAGAAGAAACAAGAAAATATTTGAGTGACTTTCTTAGACCATATGATTTTGTAAGGTCCAAATTGTCTTTGGTATCAGAGGTGCAAGCTAAATAATATAGAAATGGATTTAACACATTTTTTTCCCTTTTCCACAGTATACAAATACCTCAGAGAACAAGTTGATGCTATCAAGAGCCACAATGGCAATAATACAGGAATGTGAAGAGTCTGAAATGATAAAAACCACATTTTTCAAGGAATCAGATCTCTAAATGCTGAAATCTGCCCAAGAAACTCAGAAGAAAGCAGTCACTGAGGTATACCATAAATATACAGAGAAATGTTAAATCTAAATGGATTATGAAGAGCAGCTGCAACATCAGTCTGCATTGCTACAGAACTTTCATCCTTTAACAGAAACACCTTATGAACATTCAAGTGTTAAGCTACCAGCATAATATGACCACTGGTTTTTTCCAGACACTACTATACAAAATGTATATAAATGTATAAAAAGCAAACATATAATTTCTCACAATAGTTTCTTATTATAATTGTAACAGGAACCCTAATTCAATTTGGCACTGTGATTCACTATCTACCCTCAGATGTACACACGTGTGTGGGCATGCACACACAAACGTATATAGGGTACTGTCACATGGCATGCCAGATGTTGAAGAAATATGTAAAAAAAAACAAAAAACAAGCAGATGACCATTTTCTTGAGCAAAGCAATCACACAAAAAATATTCTCAGTGAGCTCTGAAAGGCAGTTAACTATGTAATGGTCATATCTCCCAGCCTATGAATGAACTATTTCCATCAGCAGCCTAAATTATGCCGTTCCAGAGCCATTTTCTAACCACACCCTCTACTGTCAGCCAACTCCCAGCTGACATCAAGCTTCAATACTTACAGCCCTGTCCCTTAGCAACACCTGCACTCAACAAAACCACTGGTTATTCCCAGCTGCTTTTTGTCTTTCTTCCAGCTGATCAGCCATGGATGATTTTAGAATAGGATTCAGAATCATGCTCTCTACACCTTACCAACCTCGTCACTCTTTGCACAGCCCCACGTCTCTCAAGACGTTATACTTGTTATTCTCAGTCACTATTAATAAATGCTACTTTCAAAAAAGTGATTCCTGGATTGCATGTCACCAACAACAACACTTTGGAGCTGCGAGCATTAAGTATAATAACACATTTTAAAAATACCTCATATACCAGTTATCCTATTGGATCCTCACAACTTATCAAGATAGATAACCCATGTTCTAGTATCCTCATTTTACAAAAGAGAGAGCTGAAACTCAGAATAGATAAGCAACTTGACCAAGGTAATATAGCTAGAATGCAAGAAAATCAAGACTTGAGCCCTGCTTTTCTCACCTCTAGGACAAGTGATATTTCCAGTCTGTTATCCCAGTCTGCTCCAAGCTTACATCCATTCTTGGTGAAAAAAGGAGGTACAGTGTCCACTTAAATAGGAAGACAAAATTAACTACCAGAATCATTAAAATACAGCAAGGAACAATGAGTCAAAGAAACGAGGAAAAGATTACTCTATCAGAAAATGAGCTGAAGAATCCAACATCATTTTGGCACCTTTAATCTTACTTCATGTTACTTCTACTCTGAAATAACTGTGCTCTTTCTGCCTTCTATAATAAGGGAGACAGCAGAATCTAAGAGCACTAGCCTGGCTGAAAAGGAACCAGATTTCCAGTTCTGGCTAAAACACTATTTGACTTTAATTTCTTTGGACCTTTGCATAAGAAAACTTCAAAGGATGTATGAGATGAGAGAACATAGGACAGTATAAATTAAGTTTTTATTTTGCTTTGGCAAATCCAAGATGTTGCTAGAATTTCTCAAATAACCATTTAACATTTGTTCAGGTTTTCTCAATAGCAGATAGGTAAGCACAGAGTATAGGCAGCAAGGTAGCACAATAGATAAAGTGCTGGGACTGGAGTCAGGAAGACCCAAGTTCAAATCCTACCTTAGATAGCAGCTGTGTGACTCTGCACAAGTCACTTAGATTCTATTTCCCTCAGTTTCCTCATCTGTAAAATGGGCATAATAATAGCCCCCACTTCTCAGGTTGTTATGAGGATCAAGTGAACTAATATTTGTAAAACACTTAGCACAATCCCTAGCACAGAGTATGTGCTATGTAAGTGTTAGCTATCATTATATTGTTAATTATCATTAAAGAGTGGCATAATGGCATTTAGAGTGAATTGGTCCGGTCTCCCTACCTCTAATCCCATTCCTTTTTAATCAATCCATCACACACTACTATCAGGATATAGCCTCAATTTTTAAATCTGTAAAATGAGAAGGTGATGAACTAGATAATCTTTAAGATACTCTCTCCAGATATAATCTAAGTTCTTCAACTTGGCATTCAAAGATTTTTACATTTCAACTGCAACCTCTCTACTAACAGGGCCTTCACATACTGTATTTAACTTGTTTTCTCATGGATAGACTGAGGAATAAAAAAAAAATTGAGTAATTTGGCCAAAGTTATATGGCAAGTCACCCTATTGGGTCCAAATTTTTAAGTTAAAGATTTCAACCTGTGTCTGTTTCCTCATCCGTAAAAATGGGGTCAAAAACACCTGTCATGACTATGTCACAGGGCTACTACGAGCATCCAATGAGACACAGCTAACCTTAAAGGGCTAGAGAGTAGCCTTAGTGTAGACCATGAGTACCTTGAAGGCAGCAACTTTTATTTTCGTCTTTCTCTCTGTATCCCTCTGTGCCTACCACAAGGCCTGACATACAGCAGAAACTTAATAAATGTTTGTTGCATTGAACTGAAATGGCATTTTCATTTTGCCTTCAATCCTTTAGAAAGGTAATAAGTTACATACTGATAAACTCTTCTGCACTTTTTTGGCATTACTACTTTCGGTAGCTCTACCCCACAAAGTATCAATGTAAACTAAATTTTTCCCAGATGTGGTTGTTTTTCTTCCCGATGTTAAACTGCCATTTTGTTATTTCCTGCCTATACTTTGAACTTTTCTCTTTCTCGTGTATTAATTTTTTTTTCCTCTTCAGTGTTCACAACATTTCCCTTTATAGTATTATTTCTCTAGTCTCTTCTGTGGAGTCACTGGTGAAGTAATTTAATGAGAATAAAAGAGTCTTACAAACCAACATCCGAACACATTTACTAAATAGCAACCCACCCAGTGTCTAAGATTCTGATAACATTAAAGCCTAAGTCCCAAGTCTCTAAGCTTCCTCTGTTGCAGGTGCCTGGTGTCATTAAAGGACATGCCTAACAGCACAATGGGGAGAAGATACTTTAGCACAGATACCTCTTCTCTAAAGTGAAGTAAACTCTAAGGAATATGTAAAAGGAAAACACCTAAGCTTCCTTGTCTCTGAGAGTTCAAGTATAAAAGGTTAATAGGCATAGCCCCCCAATCAACACTGGATTGAGAATCCCCTTAATAAAGTTACTTTGGAGAACATTAATGTGTCCTGGGAACTGGCTAAGAGGATCAGTATAACCTATGTGCATTACAACACAAAATACACTCTCAAACTGAGGTTTATGTTCAAAAGATAAGGATTAAATTAATGTGAAATATGAAACTGCTTTGAGCAATTAGTATAGTAAAAATAAGAACATGGAGAAGAATTTCTGTAAATAACCAGTTTCTCTCTTTAAACAAATATACATCCTTCCTAAGTTCACCATTCTCTCATTTCTGTCTTTTTTACTATACATATCGACATTACATTATACTATGATTTCTCCAAACGAAAAGTAGAGTGACACGTGGAGCTTCATTCTCCTTAAAATTATTCTCCTTAAGTCTCCAAAAGATAAAGATAGAAGACACTTGTTAAAAAAAAAATGGTATTGATCAGTTGTCACAGAGACAAGTATCTTAACGAGAAATGGCTTACAATAATTCTATTTTAAGAAATTTAAATGATTATTAATAAAAGTTAAGTATGTTGGAATCAGCCTTCTTGAAAGTTAGTGAAAGAACCAATAACTAGAAGTATGTACAGAATAATTTTACATATATATATATATACTTGTCCAGTGGTAGCCGTGGAAGGGGGGAGGAAAAAAAAAAGAAAAAAATTTACATGATAATTTTATTATATAATTAAAAGGAATAGCAAGTTGTACATAACAGATTTGCAGTTGCATGTGCCATCATCTTTTTTTATTATACTATGTTATAGAAATATTTGTTTTATTCCATAAGTTAAAAATAAATTTTAAAAAGTTAGAGAGTAGTTTTGGTTGAGTGGTAGAATGAGAAGCTAGACTGCAAAGAGTTAAGATGGCATTATGGAAATTAAGGAAATGAGTGTAGACTACTTTTTCTTAGAGTTTGTTAAAGGAAGAAAGTTTGAGGAAATGGTAGGAAAGTAAAGGATTTTGGGTTTTGGGGTATATGTGTGTGTGTGTGTGTGTGTGTCTGTGTGTGTGTGTGTGTGTGTGTGTCTGTGTGTCTGTGTGTCTGTGTGTCTGTGTGTGTCTCTGTGTGTCTCTGTGTGTCTCTGTGTGTGTTTAGCCATATTTGTAGGTAGCCAGGAAGAACTCAGTAAATAAAGATAGAGATATTGAAGATGAAAGAAAGAAGTGATCAAAAAGCGAAAGTTTCCAGAGGAGTCAGTCTCAAAGATACACAGGGGAGGGTTGGCCTTGCCAAAGAAAAGAGCTACCTATGTCTTCCCCAGACACAAATGAGGACAGAATTGTCCTCTACAGAGGTGTAGAGGTGCTTGGGGATGTGGAGTAGGGAAATTCACAAAGGATGGCCTTGAGATATTGTTTTTGTGTTTTTCCTTCTATTGTTCTCTATACTTGTCACCAAGGTTAGAGAAAATAAATTTTATGCATTCTAATTTTTTAAACTTTCTCAGTGATTTCCAAAATCATGTGTCTATAACACATATATTATTTTTTTCAGTTAATCTAAGATATTGCAAGCTACAACTTTATGCAAGGGAAAATACAAAATTAAGTACCTAAAGGTCAAAGAAACATCAGAAGATAGAAAATAAAATTATAACATAATCATGGCAGTTGTCACAAGATGAGAATAATAATCTCCTCAAGATCACTGCTATAACTTTTTAAGAGTGATTCCTTGGAACTCCATTTCTTTACGTGCGTTTAATAAACGTCTGTTGACTTGAATTTCTCTAGCAAGAAAAGCTCTCACCAGCCAACTCACAGGAGTGCTGTGAGGATTAACAAAAGATAACTTTAATGTTTAAAGTGTTAAGTCACACTAGGAGCATTCTTATAAGTCAACATATGTTCTTTGAAGAAAATAAAGGTACAAAAAGGGTTTGAAAAACAAACCTACAAATATTGGAAGCTTCATCTACAAAGTAGTTTCTTCTAAGGACTTGTCCAAATCACACAACCTCTTTGACTCTTTTCATAGCAGTGAAATCAATATATTAAGTATTCTTTGCTTCAAAGTAGCTTTATGAATCTGTGATTTAATATTCCTCAAGTATAAATGAAAGTAATAAGTCTAGTTCTGCTTCCCACAACCCCAAAAAAGTGTCCATTTGTAAGCAAAATTAGCCCACCCTTTAAATGGGAAAAGGCAACTTTAGCAGGCAATAATGCTTTTCAGTTTTATAAATAGCACAATCCGTTTATTTCAAGCGTTACAGTCTAACCCACAATATTGTATTTCCTCTTATTTCTATAGTTTACAATAAATGCATAAGGTGCCTGTTAAGCTACATCAAGGTTATGCTAAAATGTGCAACTTCTTCAAATGGTAAATAATAGCTCTAACCACCACCCTTATATGAAGAAAACACTAACAATATAAATCTTAAATTACAGTGAAAATTATTTGCTTTTTCTAATTTCTAGTATTTAAAATTCCATTGGGCAGATTAATACTAATCCTCTGACTTTTTTAATGGTGCAAAATAGTCAAATGGTAATTTTTCTCAAATGATAAACTGAACTCTCAAAGTTAAAAACAAAACAATGCTAAAAGAGATTAGCATTAACCTGACATTTTTATCCAATTCTGCTCTGAAAAATTAGGTTCAACTTTACTGGAAGGAATCCAAGAAAGTCTATAGTTGTCAGAGAAAAATGAAAGCTAAGAATTAAACTCCTAAAAAAAAATTCAAAGCTCAGAATGCACTTCTTTGTTGTACTAGACAACTCCAATGAACACAGACCTCATCAAATGAGATCATATATGCAAAGCACTTCGCAAAACTTAAAGCACTATTCAAATTTTTGCTCTTATTTTTATTGACACTAATAATAATTCAATATTCTTAGGCAAACCAAATTCCCAATGAAGTACATAGGAAGTCTGTCTTCATGTGAACTCAATTCAGAAGAGTTCCCAATAATTTTAATATATTGAAAGACCCAGATCATTTGCTACATTTCATCACCCTGGTTTTCTCACTATCTTGAGCTTCATCTCTTTTAATATTTTTCTCCTTCCTCAAAAGTCTTACACATTTCAAGTGGTAGGAGAACAAGTAATCTGTATTCCTAAATTAGGTACTTGTAATTTCTACCTAAAGATAGACAAGATCACTCACGACCAGGATCATTCCCACAATGACTACAATGACCTTTCTTCTTCAAGCTTCCTTGATTTAGGATTCCCAGGGCTGACAAGTAATTTCTAATTTGACAGCTTAAGCCCTGTGCAAGAATTCCTTGCAAGCTATGCTCTTCCCATTAATTATTCCAGTCCTTGAATAGGGAAGTTGTGGAATTTTAAGATAGCCATGCCAATCAATGCAACTCTTTTTGTTTTCCAAGATGCTCCTATGTATTCAGCTTGGCTTAATCTGCTGCTTTCTCTAGTTTCAAAGCATGAATGAGGTACTGCCACTGTACCTCCAGAAACCCAGTTTCCTGGTATGTTTCCTTAAGGGTATTGGTCATGCCTGTTATAATCATGATGAGTAAAACTGCTGTTCAGCCTAAAGCATTAGTTTTCCATTTTTTCAAGCAATTTATAGCTGGTAATGACGAGCAGCCAAAGAGAAGAGACAAACCAATTCTTTTAATACTAAGAAAGTAAAGCTAGTCTAACCAGGCTGCTCAAAATATTGTCTGGGGATTAAGTGTTCATTCAGGTGTGGTATGTTAACTCTTTAAAGGACATAGAATGTCATTTAATATTCTCAAAATAACAATCTTCTGCATGATAGGTCAATATTCTAGATGGTATAAAAGGCATCATAACATTTTTCAAAATATAGCTCTTCTGCTTAAGATCAAGTCTTAAAATCAGATTGGTTGATAGGGTGAGAAGAGAAGAGAGTAGTAAGGAAAAAATTTTCATCGAAAGTCAGTAAGAAAAAAAATTTTTAAATTAAAAATGTTTTTAAAATTTTAAAAGAGTCATTAAGTATGGGATGCTGGTGGAGGCTGAACAAAAACCATGGGAAGGAGAACACAGTGGCAGCTGACAGCTCTTGATTAAACAGGTCAAGCTTCAAAGTGCCAATTAACTGGGTGAGAAGCCATGATTTACCTCCTTGAATGAACACTGTAATGTCAAAAGGCATTATGTTTATTCTGCTTTGCCACAGAATTCATGAGTAAGAAATGGACATAGAAAATGGAGAAACTATGTATCATATATTATCATGGATTATCCACACATATAATTTATATGATTATCATGATGCTGTGCCTGATTTTACATTTGTGTACACACATACACACATATGTATATGTTTGTACATACACACACATATTGCCGTACCTCAGTTTTCCTGACATAAAAATGGGGGTCATAATCATAATCTTGGCCCTGCCTAGCTTAAAAGTTCTGAATATCAAATCAGATTATGTATGTGAATGCAATTTGTAAACTATAAAGTACTATACAAATATAAAATGCCATTGCCACTTTCTTTTTAATTTGGGAGGAACTACTATTTCTTGTTCTTTACTGATAAAGAAAACAGGAACCCATTAAGTAGTACAGTGTTCCCAATTTCTGTAGCTACTTAGCTACAGAATATGCCTTCAGAATAAAGGCATATGAATAATATCTATTACAAAGTCTTATTCTTTAAAAGTTTGTACTCTGCATAAATAGCCAATGCAAACATCATTTCCACATGGAATTAATAACATATATGTAATATTCACTATGTAACACTCATACGACTATATGAATGCACTTCAGACTATGTAACTGTATTTTCAGATTTTTAAAATGGCAAAATTCATTACTTGTTTTGTTAGTTAAGAACACTATGTAGCTGACAAAGTAAGTCCAGTTCAATGAGTAAAATGCTACTTTCCACTTTTGAAGAATAATTAACTAAAATTGGAAAATTATGGAGAATAAAGTAGAAAAATTGAACCAAAGAACTTTACAATACTTCTTTAAATATTTAGCTACTACTTGGAAAGTAATCTGTTCCAGTTAACAAGCATTGGACCCAGAGGACTAGTTTAATCCAAGGAGATTAATTATAGCTGCATAAGAGTTTAGAGTTTTTATTTAATGCATCTGTATAAGTTTGAAAAGGACAGAGGGAGATAGTGATTATGTGTTGAGGGGTTGGGGAAGGGAAATAGTGAGGAAGGGTAGAATATCAAGAAGAAAGGCATGAATCTTTCAAGTGTGAAAAAAGCTGCTTCCTGAGCTTAAGAGTTACAGTCGCCCAGGAGAGAACACCAGCAGACAAGTGTCACTAAGGGTAATTTATGCAAAAATGCAAGAGCTAATTAATCAAAAGGAACAGAGAAGTATGCAACAAGAACAAAATACACTTTTGAGGGCATGCATATATTGAGTGGAGGAAAAGGAAAATTAAATAAATATGGGGTCTTACCTGGTAATGATTCTGGGGCTCCTTCCTCAAAGCTGTCATCAGCACCCTCCTCTCCCATCCCAGAGGTTAATGAATCCTCAGGAGCTGAGGCAGATCCAGGACTGCTGGGCTGGCTAGTAGAACCTGAGTCCCCTTCACTGGTGGAGCCATATCTTTCTCTCTGTGCCGTGGCCCCACTCTCACTGCAGGTCCTGCGATCTTTCCGATGTACCCTGGAATGGAGCACCATTTGGTGGTATGTGCGGAAAATCTTTCCACATTCAAAGCATTCGGTTGACTTATTGTTCTGGGTTGCCCGGCGACTCTGGCGGGAAGATGGTCTATAATCTGTATCGCCCTGAACTACAAAGCAGCTGTCTCCTAGGTGTACACCTCCGTTCTTATCTGAGCGTCCTCCTGAAAAAGTCTTCCTCTTGGAAGTGCTAGAGGAGTGGGAATCTTGCTCCCGCTTTCGCTTCTCCTGGCTCACGAGGATATATTCCCTCTTGTCCTTGTCGTAGGTGACATCTGCATCTGCCAAGGTTTCATCCCACCCTCCATACTTCAGGTATTCTGAGGGCTCTGCTACTTTTCCTTTGGTGGCCAACTGCCAAGCCTGGTAACTGTTGACAGGATCCAGTTCTGCTACTCTTTTTCCAGACTGCCCACTCGTAACTTTATCTCCCATTCCTGATGGTCTCAAATTCAGGCACTGTAAAAAAAACTGCTGCGTTTCAGATGGGTCTAGGCTTCCGGGCACTAACCCTTGGGTTTTGTCTTCGGTCCAGCTCCCTTCCACCTTGCGGTGGACAGCATTATGGACTTTTAAGCTCTCGAGGTTTGTAAACAAGTTCCCACACTTGATGCAAACTTCATAGAGGGACAAGCCAGTCACGATAGTTTCTTCCTGAATCACATTATTGATAGTAGCTATGGGATCCAAATCACTTTTTGGTTTGTTTTTGTTCCCAGTTTTGGGGCCATGAGATTTCATGTGATTTTTGAGAAACCACGGCTCTTTAAATCTCCTGCCACAAATGTGGCATCCATGGTCAAATGAGCCCCTGTGCTTCTTCATGTGAGCTTTAAGGAACCAGGTTTGACTAAATGCCTGACCACAGACTTCACAAGGAAATTCCCCAGGGCTGAGCTCATTCTTGCCATTCTCCACATAGGCCTCACCATTTGGAATCTGAGCTGTGATATGGTCCTTTTCAATATGGTTCAGTAAAGTCTCCGCTCTCAAGGTCATATAGTTGCACAGCCTGCATTTGTATGGCTTGTGGACCTGGTGGACGTGCTGTTCAAGGTCTTTCTTCCTCTCAAACTTGGTTTTGCAGAAGGTGCACTGGAACGTGGAGACCTTGTCTTCTTCAGCAGCGGGGACATCAGGTCCCGTGTCTTTCTTGCTGCTTCTCAGCAGGATCTTGGTGTTTTCCATCTGAGTAGCCCCATTCAGTATCTTGTTGCAGGCTGAGGTGCTCTTAGTGGGACTAGTACACCCATCAAGACCCTCAGACACTCCCATCTCTCCAAGCTGTGCCTCTCCCATCTCGGATTCATGTCCTTGACTCAGAGTTCCCGTACGATGGCTCCGAATGTGAATCTTCAAATTGCCTTTTTGGGAAGCTCTGTGGTCACAGTAAGGACATTTGTATGGCTTCTCCCCAGTGTGCTTTCTCATGTGTTGTGACAGGGAGCTCTGAAAGGGAAAGCTTTTGCCACAGATGCAACAGCTGTGGCACAGGGACCTATCTCCATCCACTTCATTGCTCTTATTTGCTTTGCTTGGACTTGAGGCTCTTCTCAATTCCATTTCTGCCTCTCTGCTGCGATCCATCTGTACTACTGCACCATTAGCTGTGAAGGGGAAAGGGGAAAGCTTTTGTCCAATAGTGGCAGGCAGAGTTGTGCTTTGGATCATGCAGTCTTGAAGAGCAATTGTTTTATCTCTTCTTTTTCAAGTGATATTTCCCCTCTCCAAAGGCAAAAGATGTTCCCAGTATGACTGTGTTCAGGCATGTTCTAAGAGAACCACATAGAGGATGGCAATAAGCACCTAAAATAGGAAAAGCATATGAAAACTAATGTAAACTGTTTCAAATGTAAACAAGTATGCTTCATATTCAATGGACAGTCCTCTAATTTCCCCTAATTCAAAAATATTATTCCACTTCTTAAAAAAAAAAAGCAAACTCATGCAAACAAAATCAAATATATGTCCATTCAAACATTTGCTTCCCTTAAAGAAAATTAATGAGTTATTCACAGAGATTACACACAATAATCGTCATTAAAAACTTATCACGTCTAAGCAAGTGGTAGAGCAATAAGGAAAATTGCCTATGTGAGAAAAATCTAGGCTACCAGTGAGAATATGTATATGATAATGATGAGAAGAAAAAAAAAAAGATGGACAGAGAAGCTGGAAGGAAGGAAGACAAAAGGCGGGGGGGGGGGGGGGATGGACACCAGACCTGAAGTCAGTGAACTTTGTTTTGAGATCCAGCTATATCATTTACTAAGTAAAGCTAGGTAGTGCAGTAGAGTGCTGGGCCTTGAGTCAGGAAGGAAGAACTGGGTTGAAATTTGGCCTCAGACACTTACTCAGCTGTGTGACCCTGGTCAAGTCACTTAACCCAGTTTGCCACAGACAACAACAAACAACATTTACTAGTTCTGTAACTTTGGGCAGGTTACTCAACCTGTTTATGTGCTTCAAAATCTTCATCTGTAAATTTAATGGATATAATACTTACACTGCCTAACTCAAAGATTTCTAAGACTTAAAAGAGATAATGCATGTGAACATAGCTATAATTACTATTATTAAGAGAGAGGAGGAAGATGGGGAACAGGAACAATCTATATGAAAAAATTGCACAATAAATTTGCCAGTGCATTGCAAATATAAAGTGTAATTATTCTACAGAGTAAGGTAATGAGGTAGCCCAGCAAAGCAGAACAAATCAAGAGAGACCTGAGTTCAGATCCAGGTTCTGACTCTTACTGAAAGCATGAACACTGGCAAGTCACTTAACCACTTTAAGCCTCAGATTTCTGGCTTGTTGGAAAAGAAATAGTAATACCTGTAGTAATGACTTCACACGTTTGTTATGAAGATCAAAAGAGAAATGTATATAAAAGCATTTTACAAATTTTAATGTGATATGTAAATGTTAGCTGTTACTTAAATAAGATGATTTAACTAAGTAGAGTCATCATGGCATCAATTAATCCATTAATAAACACTTACTGATGGCACCCACTCTGTGCCAGAGTGCTAAGCACTGCAGATACAAAAAGAAGCAAAAGACAGTCCTTGTTCTTACAATCTGAGTGAACATGCAAACAAATATATACAAAGCAAGCTATATGCAGCATAAATAGGAAAGTAACAGAGGGAAGGCACTGAAATTAAGCAGGGTTAGGGAAGCATCTAGTAAAAGTGAATGGGACAAAGTCTTTACTCTGGTCCTACCTCTGTGACTTAAGTACAACCTTGGGGACAATATAGTTTACTATAAAGAAAAGTGGTTTAGAACTAAGAAGATTCTAGGTCAAACCCCTGGATCTGCTATTGCTTACTAGGTCACTTCATCTCTCTGGGCTTCAGAATTCCTATCTGTAAACTGGGCTGATTCGCTAGTCTCTTCCAACCTTAAGTGTATATACTTTGGATCATATACAGAAGATGGCCATTTGAACACAGTATATCTTTCTCTAAATGATGTTCAGAAAAATTGAGGTTCATTCAGAAATCACTATTGAAACATTTGAAATATGGGTATAAACAATGGGACCATCAATTTTCAATTGAATGAATGATAAGCAGAATAAACCAAACAATAAATAAGAAAGTCCTTGTAAAATATTCAAATTTTAATAACCTTATTTAGATAAGTTAAAAAAAACATAAGAAAGTAGTATAAATGTTCCCACTTGGGCAGAGTGTTTATTCTACATTTCTCAAGTCAGAACTAATAGTCTGAATAGCTATGAATAGTCCTTAATGATTGTCTACATGTGAACAAAACTTCTAAAGATGCAAGTATAAAGCCTACATCTTTAACAACATATTGTTAAAATGCATATTTTATTAACAAATGGAAAATAAAAACAGTTCACTTACCAAATGCTTATTTAATTGAATCAAATTGACACCAAGAAAATAGTTGACAAAAATGTCTTTGCATCCATGCATATCAAATGACATACTATATGTAAAGTGCTTTACAAACCTTAAATGCTATATATAAATGTCAAACGTCATTATTATTACATGGAGTGTTAATTTTATTTAAGAGTAAAAGTTTTCTACAGAGCAGATGGCCTGAAACTGACTTCGAGGCTTCAGCATTACTACTTTACTTGATTTAGCACTTCCTGTTCAGAACATGAGAACAACCTGTAATAAGTTTAATATTCTGATTAAAATAGAAATAGTCTGAGAAAACGTACAACATGTCTTAACAATATGTCCTAATGGTCAGTTGTTAAGCAATACTGAAATACAGATGCAAATTTGAGTTTTAAAGTATTGTAATAATCTCAACTATTAAAAAACATTGTAACATTATTACATTTAGTAACCTTTTAAAAAAATCAGGCACATATAACATACATACATATAAATACACACATACACATACATAGTGACAAGATCTGTCACTATATGTGACATTCACTAGCTTTTACCATCTGCCTTCCCTTCCCCCACTGCCTCCACTCTTTAGCCACCAAAATCGAGAGGGGAGACCATATGTCACCCCTGTAACTAATGAGATAAGAGAAAGAATACTGGTTGATAGCAATGGAGACAACTTGTAACCCACAGCCTTTGGGAGGATTGACAGGAAGTTTTCCAGAAGTGTCTACTCAGAACTGAGAATTTTAATAGTAGCTGATATCCTTCTTGCCTGCTACTTCTTCACAACGTTTTAGTCAATGTCTAGAATGACAAGAGGACAGCCAACACTTCTACCTGATTACTGAGCTCCCTCGGATAACAAAAGATGCAATTCTTCTAAATCTTTCCCAGTACGCATGCTATATAGCCTCAATATAAAGGGAAAACAATGCAATTCTTCTAAATCTTTCCCTCTACACATGCTACACATGCCCTCAACATAAAGGGGAAACACTTTTGTTTAGAATTTTATTTTTCAATCTTTCCAAGCCCCAGCTAATATTCCCTAGGTTTCCACCACAGAAATATCTTTCAGCCTAAGCAGTAAAATCAATCCACAGTAAAGACAAAGTAGCTTCATTCAGAATACCATTTACTTCGGTATATCACGTAAAATTAAGTCAACTTATTATTATAAACATAAGACCAAAAAAAAAATTACAAGATCTATAGGTACATATCACCAGAATTTTCTGATGCAATAATCAAGAAAATGATAAAAGAGAATTATTTATTTCATTGCCTGTTTGTTAAATGTGTCATGAATATTATTATCAGCATAAACACAAAGCTGAACATTTCCTAAAGACAGCATTTTTAAACTATATTTATTTTTACAAAAAGTAATTTTTCTGATCATTTGTTTTAACTGCAATGTATCATTTTATAATCATTTTACCAATAAATGCTTCATTTTAGCTCTTGTATCTAGGACTAAATGAGCTACCAAAAAAATTTTTATCCTCGAGACATATCTTCAATTAAATACACAACTTTTTAAATGAAACATTTTTAATATCTAAATTAGGGACCTAATCTGATAATTTCACATTGTTAAAAGAGAATCACATAATCTCAAATGTGATTGAGGAACCACAAGGGCATCAAATATACAAAGGGAACAAACAACTAGCTCCCTGACCCCCAAAATTAGTGTCTCGGAACTAATTTGAGAGGACAGAACTACTGGACACATGGCCTTATTCCATTCAGCATGTAGTTTTAGTCCATGTAACCAAGACAATAAAGTAACCTATTAATAACACAAGAAGGCAAGGCCGAGGGAGAAAATTCACTCAACCAGTTGGTGATAAATAAGAACCAATACAAATCTTCACCTTAAACTCAAAATTGATTTTTCAGGTGAAAAGGTTGAAAATAAATTATCAAAAATAAGGGTTCTTTGGCTATTCTTTTTTTCTTTTCTTAACCCCAATGCTAAAAAAAAAATCACACAAATTAAGATAATTTAAGAATGAAGTGACTCCAAAAGATACATTCATTAAAAACTTTACTTAATCTGATGCATACATTGTGAAGATGCGTTAGAACTAATTTTTTAAATCTCTTTGCTTCTCCCTCCCCACTCATTACAGCAAGAGAAGTTTCTCCCTATTTCTCCTGCATATCATGATGATAGTTAATAATAGTACTTATATAGAACTTTAAGGTTTGCAAAGCATTTTATCTCATCTGATTCTCACAATCACCCTGGGGAATATAGGTGCTATTATTACCCCCAATCGGGGGCTAATAATAATAGATAAGGAAATTGAGACAAATGGAAAAATTAAGTTTCTTATACACACAGCTAATATCTGAGGCCAGATCTAACTCAGTACTTCTGATTCCAAGTCCAATACTCTATCCACTATGCCACCGACCTGCCCCTAGCATCCAATGATACATATAATGAAAATCATTTGAAATTAAATAATAAGAGTAAAAATATCAAGGCATTTTTTACTTGTGTTCTACCTGCTTCATATATCTCATTTTCCTCATCTATCAAAATGGGGCTAATGTATCACCTGTCTCAGAGCAACGTTATGGAGCTTAAAGACAGGTCAATTACGTAATGCAAAGAGCTAGGCTTGGAGTCAAAGGATATTAGTTCAAACCTCAGCTCTATCCACCACTAACTGTGTGACCCTGGGAAAGTCATTTGATCATTCTAAGCCTTTTAGACAAGCCACTTAAACCTAGGAGGGCTACAGGTTTCTCATCTGTAAAATGGGGGAGGGGGGTCTGCACTATACAACCAGTAAGGTAGTAGATAGTCCAGCTCTCAATCTGTAAGTATTTGTACTATCCACCTCACATTGTTGTCCTGATGTTCAAGTGAGCTAATGCAGACAAAGATCACTATTTTATAATAAAGAGCTGAATAAATATGATATTATAATGAATGTGAAAGCACTTTGAAAACTTTAACAAGGTACAGTTATTATTAATTACAATAAATAGAATCATATTAAAACACAATTTGTTATTACACAGATTTTATAGAATCATTGATACATGTGTTGGGAAATAAACTTAAGAGATTATCTAGTTCAACTCCCTCACTGAACATGAGGACACTGAGGCCCACAGAAGTTAATTTGGATTGGTTTCAGATCAAAATTACCCAAAACATAATAACTACAGAGTAAAAGTCTACAATAATGCTAGTCTTCCTTTCTCTGCCAATAACATTATAAAATGTTTTTATTTGCTATCACAACTCACAAAGTCATTTAGTTTCTTGACTAAGTTTTAAATAATCAGCTTTTGGTCCACAGCTCTGAGATACTACTCTGAAGAGACCTCTATTCCCTCCATGTAGTATGACTTCCAGACCCTCCAAGAACCCCTAAAAAGTAACTAGACATTTTTCTTTTCAGAGGCCCCCAAATTAGGAAACACAATTTTCATTTTATACTATACTCTGCCAGTTTAAAAATTATACCCCCAAACCAGCCTGAGTGCATTTCAAAGGCCAATCCAATTCCTCATGGGGAAGCTTAAACATACTTATTTATTCTATTTTTTAATATTTTCCTGTTAGATTACTACCCATACTCATCCCTCTGACAGAGCTCACTGAGTCCTCCAATTCCTCATCACCATTTGTAAAATCATTCCATTTAGGAAAAATATTTTTGAAGACTGATATTTAACATAGAAAAATATATAAATGTACAAATGAGAGGGAGTAATAACAGTGACAAAAAGATTGGGCATTTTTGGAAGAAACCAGTCTGAACATAAAAGAAATTTTCTGTTGAAAAAATAGACAAAGTAAGTACCTTCCCAATGGCCACCAATAAAATGGCCAAAATTTTCTTACAGGCCTTTCAAAAATGCATTCAAAAATTAATCTCCTCCAGCTGACCTTGGTGGATGGATCTTCGAGATATCTTCAAGATCATTCTTGTTTAATGGGAAGCAGTTAGTGTTTAAGACAGGGATGACGCTTTTTCTTTATAATGATAAAAAGAAGATAAAAAGAAGTGCATTGTTACCAAAACATCAATTTTGCAAACGTTCTCCTAGTACTTAGCCCAACTGAAAGCCTTTATCTGAAAGGTAATAAGCCTTCCTAGTGATCCACATTATCTTACAGACAAATTGGAGTAAAGATGAACAAAATTTGGCTTCATCCCTAGGAGGCAATGGTATGCATCTAAAAAACAATGAAGAAATACCACAAAATTAAATTCTATTTAAATGAACTCCAAGATTTTGGAAAAACTCCCACTTCCCCTTATCAGACATGAAAGAGGTACAAGGATTACATATAGTTATAACTTTCCTTCCCGGTAGTGAACTTATAGGTCCATTAATCTTATAAAACTCATAAACACAAGTTTTCTATACAAACTAGAGTTAAAGAAAATAGTTACAGCAACTCAAGGGGGAAAGGGAGGTAAAAAGGTAGTATTTATATGTTTTAGAATACACAATGACATTATGTCAAGCTATATGCACAAAACAAAGCATAAACCAATTAGAACACATTCTGTCATAATAAATCACAGTTTTGATATTACCTATAACTTTTTCCAAAGCTGAAAATTGAGAACTTGCCAGACTAAACTGTAGTTTAATTGTTTAGACATGAAAATGGCTTACTGATTACTGTATGAAAATAGATTTCAAATGCTTTTTTATTTTTTTTTAATTTCCCTTGAGGTCTAATGAACAATTCAGAGTTATTTTTGGAAAACACATTTTTTTCTAATTGTGGGAAAAGAAAAAGAAAGGCCACATTCAGCAAAGTAAAAATGAAACATGAATTGAAATGAAAAATGGAATACAATAAATTCCTAGATGCAGAGATACATGAGTATATAAAGTTTTAGCAGATTTTGTGAATTTTTTTTTCTTATTAGCCAACATATACCCCCCCCCCCCCACGGAGGAATTAAGCGATCTTTAAAAGATCTGTACTTATATTTACTTCACTGGGGATAGCTGTAATTCATAGTTAGAACCACTGAGCTAATAAATAACTACCTGGATTGAACTAATGACCTTGGGATAAGCATTAACTTCAGAACCTAGTACAATCCCTAATGCGTACTCTATTGGTTTAAGGAAATTAATGCAGTTTCTTAAGGTACCCAGAGCAGCTAGATGGCACAGGGAATAGGGCACATGACCCGCAGTGAGGAAGACCTGAGTTCAAATGTGACCTCAGACACTTAACAGCTGTGTGACCCTGGGCAAGTCATTTGACTGTTTGCCTCAATTTCCTCATTTGTAAAATGAGCTGAAGAAGGAAATGGCAAAGAACAGCAGTATTTTTGCCAAGAAAACCCCAAATTGGGGTCACAAAGAGTCAGACAACAACAGAAATGACCTTAACAACAACAAAGTACCCAACTTGAGAATAACCTTAGCTTCTCATACTAAAAGGAAAAAACATTAAATATGTCAGACTCAAAACATTTCATTACAAGAAGGAAAATGTAATGTGTAGTCAAAGGAGTGTTTACTATTCAACACAGGAATGTGAACCAGCTGCAACAGATGTGGAATGTGTAGTAACTGAGGCACATTTCAGGTACCATGGACTTCTAAGTTACAGGAAGTCAATGTATAGCCTGGTATGGTCTTTTCTAATTCATTCTAATGCTACACTGAGTTTTCAAAAAAATGTTAAGTGTTTAATAAATGTTTGGTGGCTAACAAGAAGTGACATAAACAATATTATCGAGATCATTTATAACAGGGAAATGAGGTAGCCTAGTCTTATAACAAGAGTAACAGAAAAAAAAATCTATATCTATATCTATCTACACCTAGATCTATATCCATATAGCTAGTTGTGGCACATTGGTAAGCACCCTTATGACATCAAAAGAATCTGAAGAAAGTCTTTAACACACAAGGGAGGTAATCTATGGGTACATTAGGGGAAACCTTGAATTAGAATCATACTAGAAGAGACCTAGAGAGCCTGAATAGCTGGGCTCCCCACACTGTACTTTCTAGTGAATGATTCCAGTCAATTCATTTTAATAAGCATTTATTATAGAATGAGTATTGTGCTTGGCACAGGGAATACAAAGACAAAATCAAACCTGTCCCTGCCTTCATAGAGCTTACATTCCCTTGGGGTATAATCAAGGTGCCAGGAAACATAAACACTGTAACATAAATGCAAGTAAACTAAAAAGAAATTCGGGGGTGGGGATGGGGAGGGGAAGTACACTAATTACAGGAGGAATCAGGAAAGAACTGATATAAGAAGTTGCATTTGAGATGAGCCTTGAAGGGATCTAGGGATCCCAAGAAGTGGAATTGGGTAGGTCAGAGGACTCTAGGCACCTGAGACAGCCTGGTTTTATAAAAGCATGACAAAATAAGAGGAAATGTTGAGTCCAGGAACAATTTGTCTGAAATTCAGGTGAAAGTACCCACATACAATAGAAACTATATGAAATCAGTCTAAAGTAACAGTTTGGAGCCAGATTGCTAAAGGGTTTAAATACCAAACGGAGGAATTTGCATTTTATTCCAGACAATAGGGAACAGCTGAAACTTCTGTAGCAAGGCAGTGACATGGTCAGAATTATACATTAGGATTATTAATTTGGCATTTCAGCGAAATGTGGATTTGAAAATGGAAAGACTGAAAGCAAGAAGACCAGTTGTGAAGGTACTGAAATATACCAGGGGAAAATCAACCAGGATCTGAATTGCAATGTTTATTAAATGAGTAGAGGGAAGGGGATGAGTAAAAGAAATGAAGAGGTGGAGCTAGACAAAACAACTTTTTGCCTTATCCAGGACTTCCCTTTTTCTTTTTTCTTTTTTTTTTTCTTTTTGGTTTGTTTTTGCTAGGCAATGGGGTTAAGTGACTTGCCCAAGGTCACACAACTTGCAAGTGTCAAGCGTCTGGTCTGAGACTGGATTTGAACTCAGGTCCTCCTGACTGCAGGGCTGGTGCTTTATCCAGGGCACCACTTAGCTGCCCCTCAGGACTTCCTTTTTCCAATGAAATTCATTTCCCATTACAAATGTGAACTATTATTAACCAAACATGACTGAAATTGAATTTATTTTGTCTCTGACAAGATTCTTTTTTAGTGTCACCATAGTATCCTTAAAAAGTACTTCTTTTAAAAATTTTCTGTTTTCAGTAGCTAACAGCTTGCTAATCAGCAAAATATCATGTACTTTCATAAGGAGAAAGTGAAAGATCTTTTAATAGGAAGAATATTCCTAAATTTGTAGCAAATTCCAACATTGCAGAGTAAATTATGATTATATGAAAGCGAAATGATTTTATTTATAGTCACAGAACCAGCTAAGTTATTAATGCAATCAAAACCCCATTCAGACACTGAACCAGTTTTCATGGAAGGCTAACTTTCTAACATGCTCAATTATTTAGAGTCGTCATCCCATATACATCAATATACAACTCTTGAGGTCTGTTTAAACCTGCCCAAATTGGCACAGTGGGCTGGACAGAGGATCGAAAAGGACTGCTAGAAAAACAAACAAGAACATTTTTAGCACAAAACTTACTTCAGTGTTTTTAGGCCTTTCAAAGTCTGAAGGTAACAGTAACAATCTTTTTCCATGAAAGTTTTCAATTTGTGTTTTCATTTCTATTATAATAACTGTTCTCTTTCAACTCTTGTTTTCATTAATGATACAAACATCCTGCTAAAAACTTACTTTGGATTTCTAGATTACCAGCATGTCAGAAAGTGACTCCGCTTCTCCCCTCTCTGCAGCAGGCCCTCAGATAGATATTAAACTCACAACAGTTCAGAAAGCAAAGATAAGCTGTACACCTGTCTCAAATTCTGGATTGATTGGTAGACTGACTGATTACTTGTGTATGTGACAGGACACAGTGGAATTTGGTAGGAATACAGAAAGGGAAAGAAAATGTACTCTATTTAAAAAAAAAACCCTAAAAATGAAAACAAAAACAAAAATACTTTAAATGTTTGACCAGGACATGCTGCAAAGAGGTAACCTGCTTCAAAAGCAGTCAAAAACACGCCAATGTCCCTCCCACTGTTTTTTAGGGGTTTCTAAAAAGACAGTTCTACAAAAAGGTTACTCTTGTGCCCTGCTGCTATAGGATACGTTAAGAAACGTGTACTGAGTTGGTGAGAGACCAATTTTGTGTTTCAGTCTACTGGGCATGTTTGTCCTCTTGGAGACAATGAAATGTACTTTAGTTGTTACACTGTAGTATTATGAGCAATGAATGAAAATACATCATTAACATCCTGAACAAGCTTATCTTACTGCTATGACAAAGGGACTATTCTTTAACCAATGGGGAAAAAATTCCATAACAACAATGAAGAGTTCCTCTCCCAAAAAACCGTTCAGTACAAGATTAACAATTGTAGGCTTATATCCCACAGACTTGGATCCCAAAGAGCTACATGAAGTGATGCATTCACTATTGGGAGAGTAAGTACCATTGATGACAAGGCCTTGGGGCTGCTGCTGTTCTCAGACCAATCAATAATACATTATGAACAAACTAAATTTCCACTCTAATATGAAGAAATGAAAAAAAGGGGAACCAGAGTGAGCAGCACTCACAAAAAGCTTCATTGAACACCACTAACATCACAAAAATTACCAAATATTGCCATCCCATGATTTGATTAGTAGCAAATATGTTGAGTTACAGAATTACCAATAATCTCTCTTTCAAAGCAGTTCCAAAAAAGAAATACATTGCACTATTAAACTGAAATTTTTGTTGTAAAGGTGGGCCTGATCTCATTCAGAAAATAAAATGCAATGAATCAGGACAAAACATGCCACAATTATCATGTTCTTTAAAAAAAATGCTCTCTTTAAAATATTTTGCAATACAAAATAAAACAAAGGCTTTTACTAAGATGACACTGCCCAAATGTGACTAACTGGTTGACCATAAGAAGGTTAAAGTACTGCAATTGTGTGATGATCCTCTAGGTAAAAATCATCAAAACTGCTTATCTCTTAGCATTTTAAAAGTCTATTCAGAAATGATCAGTTTAAGCATCTTTCAACAGTCACACATCTAGTCATTTTTACCATCTCAGTTATTTTGCCAAATACAAATTATTCATCATTTTAATCAAGTTTAATTATTAAGAAGTGTCCAAAGAGCTGTTACATGAATGGAGAAGGAGTATTGATGAGGATAAAATGTGTATCATCAGAGGCAGACAA
The DNA here is from genome assembly GCF_900497805.2 of Vombatus ursinus. Taxonomy (NCBI): domain Eukaryota; kingdom Metazoa; phylum Chordata; class Mammalia; order Diprotodontia; family Vombatidae; genus Vombatus; species Vombatus ursinus. The sequence goes on from NW_020949351.1 coordinate 21,599,212, forward strand.
AATATGGGAGTAGAACAGAACTTATTAAAAGTTACTAGTATGGATGCTAAGCAGTTTATTACCAAAAGGAAATAGTGAAGCCAAAATTATTAGTGAAGAAGGCTATGTCCTTTTTTCTGACATATAAAGACCAACAGTAAAATCTGACCTCAAAGGAGAATGAAAAAAAAAACAAAAACAAAAAACCTCAGATGAATACACAATGTGATTATTGATTAGACCTAGAAAGGCCAAGAAATCAACTGGTGCAGATGTAGAGATGTGGTGTTTTGTTTTGCTTTGGGGTTTTTTTATTTTATTTTCACGGTCTTCAGTAATGTGTGTTAGGAAGCCAAAATTGTTATCCTAGTACAGAGGTTGTATGTGTGTATGTACACTAATATGAAGAACATGCTAATATGACAAAGAGATTCTCATTGAGAATTAGGAAAAATCATTTCAAAATCAAAGAGTTACGCAAAAAAACATGTTTCTCCTTTGCATTCCCAAATTCATGCACATCAATTTATTACACTTCCCAAAATATAGATCAAATAGTACTTTCACCAAACCATTCTTCTCTAAATAATTAGCCTTCAAGAAGCAAAGAGAAGATAGATGAACAGAACCTCTTGTTCTCCCAGCACTTTATATCAGCTAAACTTCTTATTCAAATCAACCTCACTGCTACTACCAGTTCACATAATATGTTTGGATGTACAAGTCTAGCATTCCTGCAGCAAGCACCCAGCAGGGTTACTATAGTTAATGATCTTGTCACTATTTCCATTAAGAACCCCATTTCCAGAGGCTTAGAACTTAGCCATTTTAAATTGCATCTGGTCCAAACTTGGCAGCTTAGATAAAGTCATACAGGCATCGAGGGGTTGATTCACTTTTTACAAAGATAGTTTACACATCTTATAATATGCATGTCAGCAATCAAAAAATTGTTAGGATTTACCTTGCAAACCATGTACAAAAATATTAGTACAGAGTCATACGACTTTTTCAGAAGTAGTTAATCAAAGTGGAAAATCACTAAAATAACCTTCAAGGTAAAGGGGGGAAAAAAACCAACTCATATGTCCATTTTAAGGGAAATTTAGAAATGCTATTACTATGAAACAAGAATAAAATGAAATTCTAATCTAGCTTCTAAGTGTTTATAAAGCCTTAAGTTAGAGTATTGACAAATTCAAAAGCTCATTCACAAAAACAAAACAAAATGTATTCTCCTTATTTCAGAGATTAGCTAGCAGGAAAAGAATCAGTATATATCTGAAATGGTGAAAGGTAAAAACTTATGACATTCTCCTATTATGTAATCCTCTTTTCCTGAGCACCCATTTTTAAAATTTCAAGGTGTTGGCAGGCAAAACTGGCTGGTTATTACAGGTCTAAATCTATGGTCTTACTATTTTAAACCTGTTCATAACAATATACTCTATTTTTTCTATATGCACAAAACAATAAGGGGACAAGCTTTGGGCTACATCCCCCTTTCTCCATTCCTTTACCCCAAAATCAACATTTCTCCTATCACCATAAAAAAATGGACTGCAGTTAATTCCCATTCTAACATTATTATCTCCTTTCCAAGTTCCATTTTATGAGAGCCTAAAAATTCCCACCATCAAATAAAAGAACTGAGCCCTAGAATACAAAGAGAGACAATTATGTGCAGCAAGCCAGAAAGAATTCTGTTAAACATTACCTTCGTAGGTAATGCTGTTTAGCACAGAAAGTCAATCAAAAAGCCTTTATTTAAGGAAGAGCACACGGGAAAAAGTATATAAGTAAGCAAGTCAATAATCAGTTTTCTTGAATATTATTTAAATACATACACACACACACACACACACACAATGCTTCTGTAAAAATATCCTGTGGTTTAGTGTATTTTGGTAGGGTTGCTCTAAGGCATATCATGTGAGCTGTCATTTAAGATTTTTTTTTTGCTTGCCATATCTAAAAGTTTAATCAATATTTAATGAAGACCAAAATTCTAAATGAATACATCCTCCAAAAATTGTTGCACAGTATATACTGCATACAATGTGTACAATGTGAGCTTGTACAAGTCTATTTTTGTCGGTGTATATTATAACATGACCTAGTTTATTACTAACATATATGTGTGTATATACATACATATTACATATACAGTACCTCTGAAAGATGCTAGATGCCTCAGCAGCTAAAGGAGACAGAGTGATACATCAGTGAATGTTTACAAAGAACAATTCTTGACAAGTACATTATGTAATATCTCCATGGGTTTTATCCTGCATTGTGTTTGGGGGAGGGTATGGGCAGCGAGAGAAGCCTAATGACTGTGATTTGATACATTATTGAAAGTTCTAGGCTTTCAAGGGATCAGATCATCTTCTCTTTTCCTAAATTGAACCTCCCACCCAACACACACATACAAAAATTCCAATTCCCTACAACAGTATTATTCTATTATTCCACAGATCAGTAAATATGTCGCTTACTATCCATTTAAGAAAAACATAAACATTAGATTATCATATGATCTTCCATAAGGGAAATGGAGGGAAAATTTTTCTGAATAAAAAAGGGTATCTTACAAAGCAAGTATTTCACATAAAAATAAATTTTAAATTTAAACAGGCAACTTTTGAATTTCAAAGCTCTTAGACTCAGTAATCCCTAGGGAGGTGATATCGAACTTGAAATCGAACCTTTCAGCTGTCAGACCAGTCTGGTTTATTTGGGAATAAAGTGTTACACTATTAATGCGGAACATCACTGTACTATGTCAAACCGGGAGACAAATAGGAGTCAAATCAGTTGTTTACAAACGTTTTCAAGAACCTTATAACTCTGACACTTATTTGGCAGCCATATTTAGTGACTCTTTTTTGCATATGGCTAGTACATATGTGTGTGTATTATATGTTATATAGTTATATATAACATATACATATGTACATATATATATAAAGTGCAGACATCAAACTCTGGCAATGTTCACCCTCCCTCCCTTTATTAAATTCTATTTTACCCCACCTCTTTTTTTTTTCTTCTTTGATTTGTTCAGTGCAAATGTTGTGACCAGATGTGCAATGCATTGCTAGGAGACAGATAAAGATCCTGAAAGACTGTAACCAGCACAGGTGGTGTAGAAAAAGACTGTTTACAATAAAGACCATGGAATTAAATGTCTACTTGGAACACTTCTAATGATCCCATGCCATCCCTGCTGCAGAGCAAGGGGGAGGAAAAAAAAAGGAAATTGAGACCTATTCATATTTTGAGCTCTAAGTACAATTCAGCAACAATCTTGAATATCATTTTAATTAAAGAAATTGTCTTAATGGCACCATTTATCAAAACAAACAATAAAAAAATCCATATTTGATGAAAGGTCAAAAGGTCAAATTATCTAAGCATACACCACTGTAAAATTTACATAACAAGATAGGTATGTGAGCAAGAACATGTCATAGATACTCAAATGTGCCTAACTACACACATATAATGAAAAAGTTTCCATGCCAACTAGTCCAAATTAAAGAAAACTTGTTTTGTTCAGTGAATTAATAAACAAGTACTGAAGAAAGCACAGCTCTTGTAACTGTGTTTTATCAAACTGCTATTGAATCAATCCTTTAAATTCATGGAAATGGAGGTCATTGACCAAAAAATCTCTGTTCCCTGTGTCCCCATCCAAAAATGAAATAAAATAAAGCACACTTCATTTCATTGCCAGTTGCTCTCTTATTCAACAACAATAAAAACAAAAAGGCAGACAGGTACCAGAATGCTAGGCAGCAACGGTCAAATGTCATTAAACTCCCTATTTCCTTGAAAAGTAAGCTTTGTCACTTCAGATAAAGACAGCATTGCTGCCCTCTTATTCATCTCAGGAACCTTGCTAAAGTGAAACAATAGAAGCTCACTTTAGCCCCCACTACCAACCAGATTTCTTTGGCGGCTTAAGCTGCTCAAGCAAAACCTTCTCCTGCCTTTCTGAACCCTGAGGTTGTAGGCAGTCTTACCTATTCATTGACCTTGTTAGACAGCAGAATCTGGAATTCTGATTAAGAATACTAGACAAGAAGAATGAAGCACGTCTGGAATCTAGCACAACTACATGTCAAAATTTGTTCCCCTTTTTTAATCCTTAAAAAAAAAAAACAACTGATAACCAGCGGTCATGTACAACTTCAGAATTAAAGTATAAGATTTCTGCTACTAAATCTCACATAACAAATGTATTCTCTTTACAGGGATTAGCCCACCATCAAATCTTCCTAGCAACTGTAGCTTCTACTTAAAATCTATCCAAACTAAAGCTGCCCAAATAACAACACAGCATGGATGATAATTTTAGGCTAGTATAAATAGTTCCATGTTTCTCAGGCTAGCAATGCTTGATCAGCATATTTCCCATTGAAGACCCACACTCTAACTGTTCTGCTCAGAATTAAAGAGCTGGGTTTGATCTACACCATTAAATCCTTAAACCTGTTATACAACAAATAAGCATGGATTATTGCATGACTGATTCATCATAGGGTGTTTTCTGATTCTGCTCCTAAATACACAAATACTGTTGGTTTCTCTATTCAAAAGGCAACACTCAAAGCCGATCACAAAACATGCTCACATCAATAGCCTGATGTTCCACTGTTTTCAGCAACCTTTCTGCCTCCTCTCTACCTTCCCACATTTGTCTTTTAATGAGTATGCAAAATTAAATGTACTCTTTTTCTGTGTTTGAGAAGACTCTGAATTTTTCCAAGTCACATATAGGTAGGGGCTGTATTATTGTATGAAACTGTAAACCACACACACACAAAAGGGGAAAACATGTTTAGCCTACCATCTATTCAACTGTTAAGTTAAACTATTCAGTATACATGAGGATACTTAAGTAATTTTGCAAGACACAATACACAATTAAAGAAAAATCTTTTGATTTTGAACATTGCTAGATAAGGCAAAGCACATTATGGGTGGTGGTAAATGAAACATTTGCCTAAGTTGCTTGTTTGCAGAACTATCCTTTCAGGCAAATTATAAATAACCAGTTATAGTATTAGTAAATATTTAAAGGCTTTTTTTAACTTTTTAGGACTATAACCACCTACACTTCAGATAAGCACACTCATATTTACTTCCTTAAGTAACGATAGTTTTCTCAAAGCAAGTGTTTAAATCTCTAAAGGGAAGCAATGCTTGCTAAAGAAAAGCCTACACAGAATTCACAGGAAATCTTTTAAAATTAGAATGAAGGTTAAAAGCCTTCTCAAAATAGTGACAAGCAGGCATTACCACCATTGTGAGGGGGGTCTCAAATACAGAAAAGTTCTAGAACAATAAACTTTTTTTTTTTACACAAGGAGGTCCTTTTCATGAGAACATGTTGATCCAGTCTTGTAATCTAGTAGGATAATTCCTTTCAGTGTTACTCACTGAAAAGACACCTTCACTTAGGAAACAAATGGAAAATATCATTTTACAGAGATATACTTCATGCTAACCTTCAAGTCCCAGTATATTTTAATTCTATTTGAAAGTATGCCCAAGATTATTAGATAAGTTTAACCTGACATATTAAGTGGAATGTGATGGCAAAGTCTTAAGAGCATTTTTTCTTTTTCTCACTGTTTCATATTAACATTTTCTTTAGCTGTATACCTCTTAAAGCTGAATATACCTTGCATGAAATTTAGACGTGTAAGTCACCAAAGGAGTGTCAAGTGATGTTCTGCATTGCACTAGGTCTATTGCATATAATTCATGTACATTTACTGTGAATGGCACAGTGATTTACCAAGGATTCCAGGTTAAACAACCAACCTTGTTCTGTTTAAGTACTGATGCTATTTAACGTTATACTGCATGGCCAGATGTCATGTATAACGAAGATGATTTTGCAGGGGATGACAAAGTTCTAAAATCTGGGGGGGCAAGTATTAAGTTTGAGGTTTCTGACATTCTGCAAAGGGACAAGTATTCCCTCTCAGCCCTTAGAGTAAATTTAGACTATAATAATTTTTGAGCCACAAGACAGATTTGAGTCACAAAGGCATTCTTAGAGGGTCACAGGTAGTCTGGGAGAGGCAAACTAAAGAAAGAGAACGGGAACCTACAAGAGCTGAGCAGAGAGGAGATAGGATCCCCAGGCCACCTGAGAATTAACAAGCTAGGCCAGAAATAATGGGTGGTCCAGGCATAACTGGTGAAAAAAACAACAACTTAAAGGTGATACCTAGAGACTATAAGGAAAACATGGTGTGTGGTTGACCTGTGGCAACTTACCCCTCACCTCATTCCTGTCTTAGACATTATAATGTCTCCTGCTTCTTTCCCCTCAATATTTCCTAAATTCTGAGTTTTTCCTCAAATATTAAATAGGCCAGGAGTCAGAGATACACAAAAATTTCATTTAGAGTAAGAGCCAAAAATCAAAATGTCAAGAATTCTCCGGAGTGCTCCAAATTAATGTGATTGTATTGATAACTTTTCATTTGATATAAACTCCAAAAAAAGAAAAAAAATGAATAAAAGAGGAAAGATCCTATAGGCCATTACACACTGCTCCAGACTAAAAAAGGAAGCTAATTGTTGTAAAAGGACATCGATGATTAAATCTCCATAGATAAAGGGGTTAAAGAGGAGAGGAGGCCAGGGTGAAAAGATCACACCCTAAACCACCCTGCAGGGGAAGAGACAAAAAAGGCCTGTGAAAGAGTCAGCTAGGTCCCATCCTTCAGGGAAAAAAAAGCATAAAGGATTGAGTACCAGCAGGCCAGTTCTACCCTTCAAGGTGATACCCACCAGTATTACAAAATACCAGTAAAAGGGCAAATATGTTTGTGTGTTCAAGTAAAGTGTATAAATAATGCTGAGCTATAATTTCTACTAAAATAAGATAAATTGGATTTTTTTTTCCCCAAGTGATCTTATCTACAATCTCCCTGTCATAGGGCTCATTTGGAGAGGAGAGGGAAGGGAGTGAGGTATTTTCTTTCTAGAAGTAGTTCATCTACTACTTTTTATGAAGGTGAAATGCTCACAGCAGAAGAACCCAGTACTATATTAGAACTGGGCTAAGAAGTGATTAAGTCCCAAGTGATCTATTTCTTAGCCCAGTTCTAAGAAAAAGATCACTTGGGACTCTAAAGAAACAAAGGTGGACTAAATCTTCCACTTGGTGGAGTTTAGGTATAAGCTTAGCATCATTGCTTACTTCACTAAAAACACACTAGTATACTTTCCTTTGATTTGGACATTCCTTTCTGGTACCTTTTTAGAGCTTTCTCCCATAGGATTAACTTTCTTTGAAATATTTAGGAGTCAGTCAGAGAAGCAATACTGAGGATAAACATAAGACTGGGTGAAAGTCATTTTAGAAGAACCTTTCAGAATCAATGACCAAATTGATTATATCGTCAGCCACATGGTTATTCAACTGCTTCTCATTTTCAACAAGAAACATGAATCAGTACAGAAAATCAGGTGTCATTCCTCTAGGAATACTCTTTATGAAAGTACACTGCTCCTGCTATGAACAAACAAGCAAACTTCCCAATTTTCTAGTTGTCTGAGAGGGCTTAGGCCCTTAGATTTTAGTACAATAGTTAGTTTTTGGACTTCAAAGAAAAGCAAGTTTAGAACCTAAACTTCTGAGACCTTCCCTCCTTTTATTTCTTGTTGTATGCAATAGGCAAACTCCACTTTTGCTCTTCCCTCAGGCATTTGTTCTACCTAGCAGGATATTTCATTTAGTTTGAATGGATGTGAACTGCACTGTTACCAAATGCCAAAGCTTAACCAAAAAAAAAAAAATTTTTTTTTAAAAATCCAGCTTTCAGAATAGTTTATAGATTGGACTTCTACTTCCCCAAACATTTGTATGACTTAGGTTATGAGCTTCATTCAGTGGCTGAAAACCAACGCGGATTGAAAACTTATACAGAAGACAGGATATTTTTCTTGGAAACCAGTAGCTCTCCTACTATAACATGGGGGTGATCCAGAGGGCAATTATAGTCCCATGGAGTCTATGATTAGGCTGGCTGCAAACATCATATTAAATGTGCTAACAATGAAACCAACAGACTCCGAAGTAAGGGAGAAACATTTTTTTTAAAGGACAGAAAAGGACTGACTGTTAAGAAACTAGGCTACCTTCTTGATTCTGCTGCAACAATGAGGAGAGGGAGTGAATTATACTTAAGAAAAGAATTTGAGTAATGCCAAGCTTGAATGCTTTCTACTTAAATAAGTTAAACACCGTTTAATTTTGCACCTATCAATATAAGGGCCAGGGCTCCACTTGGTCTGTAAGCCAAGTGAATATATTCGTTAGTCACTGTCAACAATACCCAGATCCTGTACTAGATATGCAGAAAGGAGACAAAGGGGTCAGAATGTTTCTAGAAATTACACTAAAGGGTTAAACCAATGTGAACTGCTGAGAAACCTTCAATACTGTTGCAGGACTAACTCAACCATTATTTTTTCTAGTATGTACCCCGAATTAGGTTCCCAGAGCTTCTGTCTTAGTTAGAATGTTATATGGATGGACATCTCTGATCTGCTTTGACCTTCTCATTAAAAGGATGCTCTTTAAATGCAAAGTACTGTTCAGGGTTACAGCTTGATGCTCAGTGGAAAGTTTCTTTCAATAGAGCACTGAATTCTCAAGTCTGCATCCTCTAAGAGCCAAAAAAAATTCCCACAAAAGAATTTAGAGGTAGTAGCTCTAATTAACCGAGAAGTTACCAACTGATGGAAAAGGCAAAAATACTTGTCTAAAAGACAAAAATGACCACCTTTCTTTCTCTCCTCCATCACTCTATTTCATGAAATAGTATTTAAGAAATTTGCTATTACTGCCTGGGGTAGGTACCCTCAGTGAAAGATTCATAAAATTTGTCGTACCAGAAACATCACACTGAAAGTATAAGAATGATACTGTCAAAATTATAGCATCCAAACCTCCTTTGCAGTAACAATCAATAAAACTAATCCCTTTTCTGTTTTGTTGAGAGGGTGGTTGTGATATATATAATTGCATGTGTGTGTGTGTGTGTGTGTGTGTGTGTGTGTGTGTGTGTTGTTGGAAAGTATTCCTGAGTCAAAACAAAATGTATAGAACTTTGTTGGGTTTTTTTTTTAATTAAAAAACTGAACTTTCTAAAAAAGATTTTTTTAAGCACATTGCAGGGCCATCATGTTCTAAAAAAAAAAAACTCACTGGAAAGTTAAGGAAAAATACTCTTAACAATAAGTCCAATAAATGCCTACTACTGCCAGTGAATATTATACTTGCTAAACATGCATCTGTAACTGGAACCAATGGTATGTTTCTGTCCCATTTGTTCTTTAGGGGAGAAAAAAAAATCAATCACTTGGCATATGTTTCACTCTCCTTTGTTTTTGGTTCCATGAAAGTTGGATGGGTAATGATATTTACTAAACACTGAATCAGGCTGAATCACCTAAAAATTCTAATATTTGGTAAAACATTTACCCATCATACTATACTAGTCATATAACAATTACTATCAAATGAATAAAAGCACAGATCCATTAAGAGTAGGAATTATCAGTAGTTACCAATAGTAACTAGAACTGCAATCCTTCCCAGCACTAGAGTGACCATTAAAGTGTACTCCAACTGTGTAACAAAACACATTCACTGATTGGCTCTTAAGAAATTTCTTGCCTCTGATTTTCCCTTTTGTCAGCCAACCAGAGAATAAGGCTTTTACAATCTCTTTACCTGTATATGCAAAGTTTAGGGTTAATAATTTAAATAGTCTTTCTCCCCTCCCTCATAACAAGTCCTCTGTTCCTATTATTAATCCAAAGTTGAATAAACAACATAAATTTGCTCCATCTAGTATTCTCTTCATAACATTGCTGCCTGCAGGTCACAAACTGATAGAATAATTTAATCTTCCTTGCAATGTTTTTTTGAATCTTAAAACTGTTTTAGGAATGAAAATTCTTGTCACTTTCATGTTAAGCACTTAACTACCACACCTAAATGTTCACAACTAATTAAGCCACCCAAGTATGTTGCTTCCATACTGTTGCCATACTAAGCAACAGCATCCCAGCAACAATTTCAACTTCCATTTCAATCTGAAAGGAACTGTAGGTGACTCCATATAGAATCATCTGAAATTATCTCACAAATGTAAAATCAACAAGGTCCATGTGCAATACCGTAACAACAGAACAAGAGAATGGTTTATATCACCTTACATTTCCTTATAAGGTATTTGCAAACCAAAAATATTTCAGCTACTAGAATGTCCCTTTGTCATATAAACAGATTCAACTTAAAGGCATGAAACCACATAATATCTTTAGCAGGGTGACTGCATGCTAAATAACAGTTCATCTCTTTAAATGCCTGTACAATAAAAGAAGCTTGGTGCTTTGTCGGAGGAGCTACAGTTTCTCCTATATCTGTTGTAGAAATAAGTGAAACAACATCCATAAGTTTTATAATTAATTGATCTCCATATTATTATTGTATTCACTAGTGAAACTCCCAGAGGAGAAAAGGCAGCTGTCATGCATGGAAAGTCCTCGTCCTTTAAAGCACTGTACAGAATAATAAAAAGCAGTAAAAACTCCAATTAAAAGTTACATTGTTCAAGCAATATTTTTCTGGATGATCAAAAGGAAAAAAGCAGAAGCAGCAATGGCTAGCTAATCTTTTCAGGAAAAAGCAAGATTACACTTCTTCCCATATTGTTGTGGCCTTAATAAAAAATAAAAAACCACTAACTCTCCACAAATAAGTATGAGCATTTTTCAATACTGTAGTTGCTCTATACCAATAATTTTATTTTCACATTTTTTTCAGTCATGCCAAGAAAAACAAACATATGTCAAGGTCATGATGAAAATAGTTGTTTTTAGTATTTATCTGAAGTCCAGGTCTGTTGAACAGGAGTCCAATAATTTAAACAGGAAATTATTCTGATTGAACCAAATTTAACTTTCCTGTTAATGTGTCAATGCAAAAGTTAGGCAGATCAAGCTCTTGCTCCTCCCCCAGTTTCCATTTGTTTTACCTTGAAGGAGGAAATCATTCAGCTCTGGGTTTCATGAACATTATTTGGAAATGCATGTAATGCAAATGCATAAGACTGTTCCTTCCCTGATGCTATAGCTACAGTAAATGTTTTCAGAATAAATAAATGTTCCATAAGTACAGCTGTTAGTGAAACACGATATGATTAATAATTAAGAATAGGCAGTTTCCACATCTTACATCTGCTATTTCAGTAGTCAGAATAAGATAGAGAATCGAGCAATTGCAATTATGTGGTGAAACCAGAGGCTTTAGAGTTGGAAAGGGGATCTAGACCCAAATCCCTTATTTTACAGATGAGGAAACTGAGACCCAGAGGGAGCAAGTGACTTATCCAAAGTCACACAGGCAAGCAAACAGCAAATCTAGATATGGATCCCAGGTCCTCTAACCCAATGTTATTTCCACTACACTCACTAGGCTACCACAAGGAACAATTTGTTAAGCAACTACTACTACAAAGCATTATGTTAAAGCTACCATTAGGAAAGCATACTACAACCTTAGGTTATTTTTCCAATGATGTTAATGGAAGCTGCATTTCCATATTCTCATCTGCACATCTTTAAAAGTTGACACAAGCAGTCTTTACAGATGAACAATAATCATATCTTAATCCACATCCAAATGTTCATATAAAATGTTGCATAGATGCTCATTTCAATTTTAAAAACGTGCAACTTTTTTTTCCACAATTACACTTCTGTAAATATAGATTTGCACAACTGTTTTAGAGTAAGGATTATGAATCTTGTTTGTATCACGGACCCTTCTGGCAGTCTGGTACAACCACTGAACCTCTTCTCATTACAACGTATGATTTAAATGAATAAAATCAAATACACAGTTACAAAGGAAACCAATTACAATGAAATAAAGATAATTTTTCCCTATACAAATTCATAGACCCCTTGAAATCTATCCACAGACACCTTGGGGGTCGGTCTGTGGAAACCAGGTTAAGAACCCATGCTAAAGGATAATTTTTCCTTTTTATAGTCAATTCAGACATATAACTGGCAGTAAAACTCCTAGAAAGTTTCCAAGGAAGTTCTAAACAATTTAGATCTCCACAGGAAAAAACAATGGTTAAGTGATAGTGCTGCCCACCAAATATAATCTATATGAATGTACAGAAGTAGTCTCTTTTACTTTTAAGACTCTATCCCTAACGTCCTTTCTTTATGCACAAGTTTAGCTCAATATCAAGAGAAAAATTGGAATTCTGGAATTTCAAGTAGCTTTTTCTCCTTCAGTCCTGTCACCCAAAAAGAAAATATTCTAATGCATTATGGGCAGAGGAGGCATCTGAGGGGAGGGAAAGTCGTGGGGGTACTTGTTGGGTAGGAAGGAAAGATGGAAATATTTGATATTCATTATTTATGGAATAGACACCAAATTATGGAAGGATTAGAAGGAATAGAAGCATAAACAGCCAACATTATGGTGCTTTAAGGTTTGCAAAGTGCTTTATATATCTCTATACTGATATATAGCTAGAGATAGAGACAGAAATATATGTACTTTAACTTTATCCTCACTACAACCTGTGAGGTTAGTGCTATTATTATCCCCACTTTATGGATGAGGAAATTAAGGCACAAAGAAATTAAATGACAATAACTGAAACTACAACTGACTGGAGAAGGAAGGGGTGCAGACAAAGAAGGGAGGGTAGGTAAAAGATAGGGATGGAGGGAGGGAAGAAGGAAAGAAGATACAAATTTTGTTTTACATAAATGATATCTAAAATCTAGTCATTCTTTAATTCAGAGTAAAGTGAGCTCAGGCTACAAGTTTTAAGCAGCCTTCTTATCAGGTTACAAGGTCATCCCCTTCATGTAACAGTGTATATTGCATTTAAGCAACCCACAATGCTTAAGGAAAAAGGGAGTGGGGAGAAGTATTCATGATCATGGTCTTATAGTGTATTAAAGCATTTCAGCAAGACATTGGGGTTAGTCTGGCCATAAGAAAGAAAGGGAGAAATGTGTGGCTTATCCCTGTCTTTTAGCCCAAAATGAGCCACCTTAGCATGTGCCTGGCTTACCCATTCTGAAAATTTCAGTCTTTCAACCAAGGTATTAACAATTAAAAAGACCAATGTTGAATACACTACCCACATATTGGTTAACACTTCAAATGTTACACCAATTGCTGCCCCAATGATAAACCATATTTTTAAATGAAAGCAGATTTCACCATCAGAGACAATGTATGTGTACATAGCTAAGTACAGAAAATGGAAAAAGGAAGATAAGATTGTTGCTCTGTGGCAGTAGAAGTAGCAATTCTTTAGTTGAAGAAACAGAAAATGGGAGGAAAGTCCTTTTTAAAATCCATTTATCATTCCTTGGGACAAAGGTAACTAATCTATAGGAGACAAAAGACATGCCCCTCTACGTTTTTTAGGGGTATGCACAAATTCCTAATTATAATTGTCACAAAATAACATGGAATAAGAATTTCAAATATAATAACTTTTAATTTCTGTCTATCTTTTTCTTCCTTTTAGGCTTATTAAAGAGCAGGTGGTTTCTGAGTCATGCAGGAATATCATGAAGTTAGTACACTGCAAAAAGGAATTAGGAACACAACCTGAAATTAGTGTTAGCCAACATATATCATTGATCTCTCAATGACTGAGAACCTTCATTTGAAAAAAACAAAAAACAAAAACTAAATCATCTTCTCGCCCACCACTAATCCCTAGTAGAATATAAACTTTTTGAGGGCAGGGACTATTTCATTTTTTTGTCTCTATAACCACAGGGATTAACTCCTAGTAACCACTCAATAAATGTTTGCTGAATTAAATTAATACCTAGTAAGTCTTCAAAATACCAGGTTCTAATCAGTGAACACACAAGAATTCCACAGAAGGTCATATGCAAAAGGACTTGCCAGTTTCTGGAGGTAGTCTGAAAGGCTGTTTAATTTAAACCTGAGCATTAGAATAAGGAGTCAACACAGCATGAGGTAATGACTTAGTAAGATTACATTTTTAGTGAGCTAAGGAGGACATTAGTTCTTTTCTTCCATCTTTTCTGCTTAGACGCACAATTTTAGCCAACCCATGGTACACTTTTCAGAAAAGAACATACTCAACTGATTACACTAATCGTTTTATCCTCAACACTGAGCTCTCCAACGATATGCTCAGGATGTTAGAAGAACCCACAGAAGTCTCCTGACACATTGGGTAGATGGACCACAAGTCTCACAGAGACAACAATAGGCTGAAAACTCTATCGCTAGAGGAAATACCTAATGAGATCATAGATCCATGTAAACACAGCACTTCTGTATATGGCTAATTTAGAATTTTCAGAGCGTGGCTCTAAGAAGGAAAAGTCACGGGTTTAATCCTAGATGTATTGTTCTGTTCTAGGACCACAGACCATGCCTTAGCACTAGTCATTCAAGGTTTTATATGCTTGGCACATAAAAGGTATTTAATAACTATTTACAATGAACTGACTGACCAAGAGAGAATAAGTATATATCAATAAATCTTTCACTGCTATTAAAAAAAGTTCTGTCATTTAGTTAGGACATTGCACACTGTAAGTGTTTAATGTATATTCTGGGTCAAATGAATACAGGTAAGTAATATCACCACTTTTTTATAAAAATTAGTAGTCATGGGAAATAGAGGCATAATTAGAACCCAAACAACTCCATGACACAAGTTGGCCTGACAAGAGATTAAAGGCTCAAGAACTGGATGGTAACATGGGTGTTCTTGTCAAATAAAACCTGTAAGTAGATCAAGTAGCCAGAGTACATATGTAGGCATCTCTGAACCCCACTTATGAGTGTACCCAGCATGTCACAGAAAACCAGACAGGGTTAATCAGGGCCACCTATGCAACAAGATTTGGCAGGTTCTTTAAAACCTACCCTGCTTAAATAAATTCCCTGATCCAAATATATAAATCTCATGAGATAATTTTTTTTTTTTTTTTTTAGGAAAAACACTCACTATCTTCATGAGGTCATTTTTACCTAGAAGCCAAAGAAAAACCCTGGGCATCTTTCTAGTGTTATCCCAGCAACTTTAATTCATCAACCAAACCAACAAATCGTCATTTTGAAAATCTAGGGATCTGGGAGAGAAAAGTAACTTGCAGCAGTAAAAAGAATCTAGAACTAGGAGTTTGTGTAGTAAATAAGAGGGAGGGGCAAGAAAGAGGGAGAGAGAAAGTGAGGGAGACAGATTTCTTAAGCCTTACTATGTCAGCCACAGTGCTACGCAATGGGAATATAAATATAAGCAAAAAGAAAGACAACCATTCCCCCTCAAGGAGCTTACATTCTAATGAAGAAAGACAACTCACATGAGAGAGTCAAAACGGGAAATTGTTGCCAAGTGGACAAAAGGGCTGAGTCCGGTAATAAGTATGCATGGTTGGTGTGATTACTCCCTCAAATGAAGGCTTTAGGGAGGAACCCACCAATCACAGAAGGTTATGTGGGTGGTAGGTATTAGTAGTTTGGGAAAATTACTGGGATAAAGGTTGAGAAGTAGTCCAGAGAGCAATGGGCAGAACTACACTTGAAGAATAGGTATACCAATCATAACAGACATTTATAATGTATTCAAGTCCAAAAAGCACACATAGAACAATCTCCTTTGAGCCACATTATTGACTCTGTGAGGTTCCCAGGCAGCACAGTGGATAGAGTGCTGAACCTAGAGTCAGGAAGACTTATCTTCTTGAGTTCAAATCTGGCCTCAGACACTTATTAGCTGTGTGATCCTGGGCAAGTCACTTAACCCTGTTTGCCTCAGTTTCCTCATCCGTAAAATGAACTAGAGAAGGAAATCATAAACCATTCCAGTACTTTTGCCAAGAAAATTCCAAATGAGGTCCTGAAGTGTTGGATATGACTGAAACAATTGAACAAAAATAACAATAATTTCCATTTTACACGTATGAAAAGTAAAGCTCATAGAGACTAACTGAATTACCCACAGTAACATAGCTAGTCTCAGAAACAAGATTTTAACTCAGGTTTTTCCCACTCCAAGTCTAGCATTGTAGCCACTCACCAAGCTGCGTCACTTTTTTTTTTTGGCCCTTAAATTCTGAAGGACGATAATTTTGTATTAGGATCTCTTCATGCTTTCATATTTTATATACACATATATGTATGTATATATATATACATATACATATACATATATACATATATATTAGGAACAGGCTACAGGTGGCACAGAAGGTATCTATCCAGTGAGACAGACACTCCAGAAATATAAAGTCCCCAGAGTAGGAAATCAGGGCATCAAAAATGAATTACATATATTTCATAATTTTACCTAGCCCCTGAACTCCATCCTTTCAAGCAAGGGGATCCACTATTTGATATTTATATCACTGATCCTAAACTCTCACACCTGGTTATTATTGACTGATCTATTCCTCATTCATTTTTCTATTCCCTAAGTGGGTTATTTAATCTTGTATTGGAAGTTATGAACTTCCTTAAGAGGTAATTCAGTTCCCATTCAATTCCTTGTAGTATGTTTTTATTTATTATAGGGTAACTGCTTAGGGTAACTATTAAACTATGCAACTTTAAGAGTGAAGCAAAGCCACTACTTTGCTACCCATTTTGCTGAGTAGGGCCACTGAATAAAATCCAAAAAGACAATTTGAATCTTACTAACAACACTATTAGATACAATTATGACTGACTTTGCTGCCTATTAATGAATTTAACATCACTCCTGAGGGGCAGCTAGATGGTGCAGTGGATAGAGCACGGCCCTGAAGTCAGGAGGAACAGAGTTCAAATCTGGCCTCAGACCAAACACTTGACACTTACTAGCTGTGTGACCCTGGGTAAATCACTTTAACTCCAATTGCCTAAAAAAAAAAAAAAATCACTACTGAGTTGGCAAAGGCAAGTGAAAGGACTATAAAAACTATATGTTTCATTTAAATGGGAAGAGATAACAAAGGAAAATAGCCTTTTAGCACAAAGGGCATGCATGTTTAGTAAACTGTTGAGTTCATTTTTAAAAAAGAATAATAAAGGAACAAGAAAATGAAATTACATATTAAATGAACAAACATGCACAATGAAACACTTAGAGACTAATTTTCTTTGGTGAGTCAACAAGTGAATTGTACTGATGTTGATATTCATTGGGTGTATCTCGTCAAACCTGTCTATTCTATAAATGAGGAAATAAGACCATAAAGTGAGGTGCTTAGTATTATTTAATGAATCTGAGTGCTGTGCCCAGAAAACGCATTCTCTAAAAGTTCCATTTTGTTTACATTAATGAATGCTTTTTAATAGCCCATTCATCTATTTAAGGATTGGAAAAAAGTTCAAGAGACAAAGAAACAAGAGAATTTCTCCCAACTGAGGTAGAGGGCATCTCTACTGGCCAGATATAGCTCTGGAAGCTGACCCAGAGCTCAAAAGTAAAGAACAGATGGATTTGGGGGGAAGGGTAGGAGAGGGAGGAACTGAGCTAAGCCTGAGAAGGAAGAGTCAGTCTCTTATCATTTCCCTCTGACCGTCCCCCCATCAAAGCATTTACCCTCAATGAGGTCACTATGAACTTCACAGAACAGGAAAATGTATCATGATCATTCTAAAAAGAGAATATATGATAGTTCACAATGCATTTTTATTTCCACTTCCAACTCTTACTCTTTCCAGATATGAGGAAAATTCTCCATTAGTTGACATGAAGAAGAAACTAGACTTGATGTCTATGTCTTTTCCAGTCCTAAGATTCAATTAGACATCTATTTAAGAGGTGATGGCTTAAAATATTTTTCTGGAAATATTAATTCTATTTAGGTTTTGCCAGGTATACTACATCTAATCCTCTGACTCTCTTTATTTGTAGTTTTGCTTCACATTGATTTCATGTCAATCAACATTTGAACAGATCTGTGATTTGTCGGTAAAGTTATACCTTTCACCAGGTTAGCACAATATGGCAAGAAAGACAACAACAACGTACACATACGAAATTACCCTGCCAGACAGATCATTCTACCTCTTCATTTCAGGTTTTTAATTTGATTTTTAATCCTGCTATGCATATGAAAAATATGCCAAATAGATGTGTTTCTAAACACAAACACTGAGAGTATTGTTAAATTGGAATTCACTGTGAATAACATAATGTAAATTGTATTAAATACTTGTTGAGTTGAATTGAACTTTCATTCACTAAGTATTTATTGAATATTTAAAGAAGGGAAAGGAACAGAGAAAAAATATTTAAGGTGTTTGAAATCTAGCTATCAAAAAGAAGGAAGAATTTATTAAGTGCCTACTATTTGCCAGGTAATATGCTAAGCATTTTCCCCAAATATTGACTCCTTTGATCCTCATAACAACCCTGTGAGGTAGGTGCTATTATCATCCCCATTTTACATTTGGGGAACCTGAGGCAAATAGAGGGCACCAAGGGTTACACAGCTATTGAGTATCTGAGGAAGATTGGAACTTAGGTCATCCTGAATCCAGGCCTGGCAGGAGTCTATCTACCGTCCAATCCAGCTGCCCAATGAAATCAGATCAACAATGGGACCAGACCAATGCCAAGAGAGCAAAATAAACTAAATGCACAGAAACATAGTTCAACCTCCTTCAATAAGTCATCATCAGCTTTGGTATGGTGAATCAAGGATTATTTCTTGAGTAGGCAAATCTTTCCTTGAAGAGTCTTGTAAACATGGATGGGAAGAGGTGATATAGGGGAGATTGACCATTCCTAGCAAGATGGAGTCTATAGCAAACATTAAGGCACATACGAGGTATTTTATAAATGACTATTAATTGATTTTTATCAAGGAAAGAGCCAGCAAGACACATGCAGGCAGCAGCAAAGAGATTTCAAGCTGTAACGAAAATAAGAAACAAAATGTTGGAAACTGAGAACATTGGAAAATTAGACACAAAGTTGAGTAAATATAAGAGGGATAGAAAAAGAAAAATTCACTTCAACACTTTTTAAGTTTAGATGAGATATAAATCATTACTCTACTTTATCTTATAGTCTTAGGAGTCAACAGGGCAGGGGAAAGACATAAAGGCAGATATCTTCAAATCCCAGCTCTGATACTTATAACCTGTGTGACTTTAGGCAAGTCAAATCATTCAAACTTCTCTGGGCTTCGGTTTCCTCATCTCTAAATTCTCTAACTCTGAATCAAACGGTCTTTATGACATACAGATGATTATATTCGAAATATGCACAAGGACTGCATGAGAAAAGCTCATGAATTGATAAACAACATGCTGTACTAAAATGAACATTTGGACTCAAGAGTGAGAATAGATGGATTTCAAACCCAACTGTACCCCGTACTGGCTAAATAGCCTTGGGCCAAGTAAAGACCTTGGCTTCCTCATTTGTAAAATGAAGGGGACAGGGCTAGAAAATCTCCAAGGCCTATTCCAGCTCTAGCATATACTGTGACCCTCTATGGGCCCCAGATTTATCATCTGTACATAAATGTAATATATGTGGAACTATAAAACAGTATGTAAATGCAAAGTAGTATTGTCATTATTGACAAAGGTCTCTGAGTGCTAAGATGAGCACATAGTTCAAACACACAACTGAACTTTCCTATAGCATGAGGAAATGTCGGGGTGACTAACTCAAATCAGTTTTACTATTGCCTTCTAAGTACTTCCTACACTCAATAAATCTTTGCTGGTGATGATAACAGTGCCAGATCAGTTTATAGGGAATATTCAACAGGCAGTGGCCTCTGTGCTCTAGGTCAAATTCTTTGCCAAGAGGAAGAAAGAGAAAGAACACTGGCCTGGGTTCAGACATGAGTTCTGCTTACTTATTATTCTGGTGATCTAAGGCAATCATCTCCTAAGATCTCTTCTAAACCTCTATTCTACAATAGAATTTCCTTCCTCTAGTCATTTTTAAATTTTCATGTATAACTTGAGCTCTTTTTTTCCTCTCAAAGTAAAAAGCTATATATTTACTCTCTCAACTAAGAAAAAATCAGATTTCTTTTAAGAGCACGTAAAGTAAATAAATCACTCACCTAATTACCATCTGTTAATTTTTGAAATCTTTTATACCATATTGGACCACCATTTCAACAGCTTTTTGTTTTTGACAGAACAGAGTAACTGGGTCACTGGGTCCAATCCAAAGACAGAACACATTAAAAGCCATTCAAAATTAACTGAAATGTCAACAGACTTTGAAAGAAGTCTACCAGTCATGTAAATGTGAAGCAAACTGACCTAGAGATAAGCACAATAAACAAAACAATGAACCCATTAGAGAGTACCTGAGACACTTAGACTTGGAGAATCTGGCTTTAGTGAATCAGACAAAAATACTGAACTAGCTTATGCTTCCCCCCCCCCCCCCAAGGGTTTATGTCTCCCACTTACCATAAGTTATAGCCATCAACTCCAATGATTTTGAATGCCGGCCCGAAATGTTTATGCATTTAGGCAAGCCTACTTCTACTTGTTTGGGGGGGGTTTTAAGTAACATTTTAGTTACTTAATACAGAATAGACTCCAATTAAGGGCATAAGGTTGATTGACCTTTAAAGCAGAAAATAATAACAGTACTGAAGGAAGAAATGGGTTTGTTTTAAACTGACTTTTCATGTAGTTAAAGAGTTTTAACTGTTCTGTGCTTGAGAAGGACATTTCTTCTCAACAAGCAAAAGGATCTAAAACCACAAAAATATCCTCCTCATATCAGAAAACACTGATAAAACTGGAAGAGTAGAGATACAGAATGTGTATTACTTCATGTCTGTGCCATCCACTGTCTCATATTTCTGTCCTTATATTTAAAGGACATATTTAAAGCTCTTTTATGAATAGTTTAAGATGAAGTCATAAGATTTCCACGTGTTTAGCTGTATTCCCTGAATATAAATAACTGATACACTCAAATTATGGTGTGCTAAAGTTCCCAGCATTGGAAAAAACTTTTATCCTTCTCCCAGCTCCATGTAAAATTAGTAAATCATGCAACATGGTGAAGTCAGCAGTACAAAATTACAACTCAAACTTATTATTATTAAGGATTTGCTGTTCTATTTTTTACATTACTAAGTTACACCCATTACATTTCTTTATATTTAGATACCTCTTTGAAAATATCTTTTGGTAAATATGTATGAAAGTATATATTGTATTAAGTAGAAGTTTTTTTTTTTCCAAGTGTATTCATGATCCTAGGTTACATATTTTTCCTCTACCCTCAACCAAAAACACTAGTAATATTTTCCATTGCATACTGACTGGTTCTATGTAACCAGTGCTTTCAATAAGTGGGAAGAAGAAACGTAAAGAAATTGCTTAATTAGACACTGTTTAGATTAGTGGTAATATACTAACTTTATACTCCTCACACACATTTTAATTTAGGTTTCTTTTTTTCATTTCATGTTGAGATTGCATAGAGAATTTGCTTTCTTACTTCTGTGAGAAATGAAAAGAGTTAAGTTTCCACATAAATAGATAAGAAATCAGCACAGACAGGTTAACTTCTGGGGGGGGGGGGTGAGTGATAACACAATTCTAGGCACATAATGTATGTTAGGGGTGGGGCATATAAGGAAGATTGTAACCCAGAAGGATTAGGATCAATCCTGATCCAGAAGGGAGGACGTAGGCAATTACTAACGATAAGGCCTGCTCTGGCTTCTTCAATTATCCCCTTCCAGGGAAGGGTGCCTGCTTCTCTGCAGAATCAAAAGGACGCACTTCAACCTCTTTAATAAAAAGTCTTTGAGACACCAGTGTTCAGAACTGAGTCTGTGGTCATCTTTAAAACACATCAGAAAGTTCTAATGCCTGAATGGGTTAATATATTAGCTTAACTTGGACAAAAATTATTGCTCTCACATACCTTTAATTATAATTTGTAGAGGTTTTAAAAGAAACATCACTGTAATTCTGATGTCAAAATCCACAAGATATGTTTAAAGCATCATGAAGCAAAAAGTACACAAGATTCAATTTGACAAATATCTTCAAGTAAATAAGAGACATTTTTATCTAAACTAGTTCTAATAACATTAACTCTAGAGATTTACTCTTCTAAGCTGGTAATCAGAACGCTATCATCACCACATAAAAGTGAGTATCTTGATTGAAAATCAGAAATGTATGTACATAGGAACTCATGCCAAGTAGGAATACAGTCTAGGTGGCACAGTCAATTGAAAGTGATAATATATCACCTTACTTGGTCAGTATGAGCTTTCCCAATTTTATAAAGCAAGCCTTTTCTGCTATACATTCCCAGACTGCCAATGGCCATAATTAATGGCAGCTACCACAGGATTCCTCTCCTCAGTGAAAATGCATTTGTGGAGCTATGAGGGTCTTCAACATTATCTTTTATTTTGTTCTACAATCTTCAACAAGACATGTAACTCTCATTAACATATATTCCAGCACACACTCACCAAAGCCTTTAAGCAATCTTTTCCAGCTATACATTCCCAGACCGCTACTGGCAATTTCACAGAAGTCAGACATGGACACCACGATAAACTAGAGAATCTCTTTGCACTGAAGGCTTCAAAAGTCTAGGCAAAAGTTTTCAAAGACACAGCATTTATGATTTACATGGTAATACTTTCGTCTGATGATTTTTTATATGAACCCAGCTTTGGAAGTACCATATTTGCCTATTCAGAAACTCAATGCAATTCTATTCCTGGGGTACTGTATAGCCTATCAGTCCGGATAACCTCATTGTATTTGATTTTCATCCTGGATGTTTTACAGCATCCTTTAACCAACATTTTGATAATCAACATTCTTAACTAACAATTTGCCCTAATTCGTACAAGGAATTTCTCAGCCACCTCCTTTTTAAAACAAAATCCTACGTACAGTAATAATTTTCTTTTCAGGTTCAATCACAATATACTAATTTTTCTTTTTTTTTTCCACATAAAGGGTTGTGTGAAAAAGTCTTTAGAACCTGATTCCTTAAAGGGGGGAGGAGTCCTAATAAAGTTTTATAAAACATATCAAAGAAATAAACTTGCCTTTTTACAGGGTTCCACATGCTGGTTCCCATGCTGTCTCCCCATCCCCACCCCTTTGTAAAATTAAGCTTTTTCAAAAATTTGGCCTAGGGGTGCAAGAGACCTAAATCATATGGACTGTCTATTAGACTGGTCAAATCCACACTGAGAATGCAAATGAAATAAAAGGTGTTCAAACACACGATCAGCATTACCATTTTACCAGGAAAAACACAATATAATTAATACTACTATTCCTAAGGAATCGCTTGGCAACATCAAGAGCACTGGATTGAGAATAAAGAAATCTCTACCCTGGTAGCAGTTCTACTATCTGTGAAAATTATTTGGGTTCTAACAAATCTGTGGACCCTTTTTCAATTAAGCAAATAATAATAATCAGTTTAGTGGAAAATGAAGTTATAGATTTAATAAGAAATATTTAGTAAGCCCCATTCAGCCAAAGAGTATCCATGAAAACCACAGCACTGAAAGTTGACTATAGATGAAGCTACTTAAGCAGTATAAGACTAAAAAAGCCAGCATGTTCTTTGTATGCTATAGAAATACACCACTCTAATTCTTGAGAAAGTTTAGAAATATTAACAGTCAAACTACTGTGCACGTAGGTTCAAAGATGGCAAAGACATATATTTTAACTACAGACTCATCACTGGTTGTGAAAGTGATGTTCAGGTGTTCAGGGTACATCACTAATATTCAGAAGTAAGCATCATGGAAAGCCACTACTATACTCTCCCACGAAATTATCTATTGTCACTGTCACAGATAGATAACATTGGGCTGGAAGAACCAGAGTTGTGACTCATAAGTACTTCCATCTGTTCATTAAATATGTGTTGAATGTTTATTATGTGCATAACACTGTGTTAGACAGCCATGTCTCAAGAACTAAGCATTTTATTTATGCACCACCACTATTTGGCCCCACATGACTAACCTTCATGAGAATTCTTATGGTCCAAGGTTACCAACAAAATTACACTACTCATTTCATCACAACACATACATAGTTCTTCATTCAGTTGTGATATTTTGTACATATAGGCACAGACCTGTATGCTTAAGGCAATTTAAAAGTTTAAATATGCCAAATAAGTAGATATGTGTAAGCATGAAGAAGGCCCTAAGTGAATGTTTACTGACTACACACGTATGATGTATCATTTGACGATTTGATATTTGCCTAAACATCCCATTTAAACTGTAAATTACTCAAAAAAAAGAGACTGACTTCATTACAGCAAAACTTTTTAATGATGATGATGATCCAAAGAGTAAGCTTAATTTAAATAGGACAAGACAGTTATTCAGTAATTAAACACAAATATGACTAAATAAATATGCAGTTCAAAAATTAAGTAGTATTTATCCATAATTGGGTTTTTTTGAATGATGATAAAAAGTGGTAAGTGCATAAAATTTTATAAATGCTGCTACTTCAATTCAAAACCAATGTTCCTTGCTCCATATTTTCTTAACACTTCAAAAAACAAACATTTGTATGTGTGTGTTATCTTTCTATCTATTAATTTATTTCAGGCCCAGACCTGTGATTTTACTGATATAGATAACTTTTCATGAGGAAACTGTATCCACCAACGTAGATCAGCAACTCCTTTAAAATTTATAGTCTTAACAAGTTGTGGGGGGTGGAATGTGAGATTAAACAACTAGCTTATGGCCATAGAGTCTGTGACTACCAAAGGAAATACTTGAATCCAGGTCTTCCAGATTCCAAATCTGGCCCTTTCTATCTATTACACTATCACTGAGTCTTATATCTACATCATGAAACATTTTTCTCCAATTTCAGAAGAAAAGGATTAAAAAAAAAAGGTACATTACTACTGTTGATATTATTTTGGTTCAATGAATAAGATACATAAATTGTTATTAATTCCTTCCCTAAATAAATGATAATTCAATATAAAGGGGTTTAAAGAAAGGAAACTATATTTGTTCTCAGCAACTACAATTCTTCTTATCTGAAAATAGGCCATATTCCAAATCCAGGCTTCCACTTTCAAGATGTTAAAATATTAGGTAAATGAAATATCAAAAAAAAAAAAAGGGCTTCTTCCCTGAATGATTAAATTAAGACCTATACTCTTGTGTCTGTTTTCTACTAACCTCCAGAACCAGGATTATAGTTTGTCTAAGAAAAAAGATGTTTTAATCAGAAAGCTTTAATTTATTATGATACAGAAGTGCCATCTGACCAGCAGATCCTAAGGCAATTGAATAAACATAAATTACAAATGACTTTAGAAGAAATAACGTAAGCTCTTAAGCCTCTTCAGATGTATATCCAATAGGGGGCTGACTGGGTATAGTTTTAAATCATCTTTAAGCTAACAATTCACATATGAAATCTAACACTTTGGGAGATCATGTGGACTTGTGAAACTCTCAAGAGAATTTTGGGTCCATAAACTAATGAAAGGATTAAGCTGATAACTAAACTTTTGTATTTTATTTGCACCAAGTACATTCATGAATATAGATGTATAGTAGGTATGTACACTTGTATTGTGTACACATGCATTTATACATAAATGCATATACTTCGTACTTAAGAAAGTGTTTTGCTAAAGCCACTGAAATGTGAAAAGATAAACTGTACTTTTTCTGAGAAAATAATAAAAGATTTGAATGTTTTCATACTCATTTCACTTGAATTTTAAAGTCTATTACTGCTAGAAGTCATCTTATTAAAGCAATATGACAAGTTGTCTTGATGTCAGTATGATGGCTCCATAAGAAAAACAGAAAATTAAATCTTGTATTCCTTTCACACCACACTAAGGGGGAATGGGAGAGGAATAAGCACTTTTATAGCACCTACTATGTGTCAGGCTCTGTGCTACATGCTTTTTACAAATATGAACTCATTTGAGACTCAAGTGCCATTATTATCCCCATTGTACAGTTGAGGAAACTGAGACAAATATGTTAAGTAACTTGTCCAGGGTCACACAGCTAGTAAGTATCTGAGGCCACATTTGAACTCAGGTCTTTCTGACTCCAGGCCCAGTGCTCTATCCACTGCACCACAAGCACCATCAAAAAAACAAACAAACAAACTCATAAGTGATGAATATTTTAAGAATTTTAAGAAAGTAAATTTGGCACACTAACAAAATAACAAACTTGCTGAATATTCATATAAACATAAATAAAGAGAATGACATTATTTCATAGATAACTTCTTTCCTCAACAAGTAGAACTAAACTATTTCCAACTTGCCTGGATAATGTTAAGATCATAGAAAAACTAAGACATATGAGTCGTACCTACATTGCCTAGAACAGGGCTACAAGGAAATTGCGGAGGGAGAAAGAGAAATTTTTATTCTACTCCCCCTGAAAAGGGTATAAAATGTTTTGGTAGAATTTATCCCCCAAAAGAAGCAACTTAACCAATTTGGAGCTAGAAACGTGAACAAACAAATGCATTATGTTAAAACAATGCAATAACAGTTTTGAACTTTTGAAAAAACCAAAGTAGTAGATAAATTAAGTGAAAAATTTCAAATTGTAGAATTATTTGATGGTAAAATGTATTTCTTGCCTTCAGAAGATCATAACCTTAAAGTAAGTTTAACTTAATTTGATTAGTTTTCCTGCTTTGTCAATGAAAAATGTCCGTACTTCAAAGGATCTATGATTTTAGGATTGTGGTATATCCCTTTACCCTTTCCATGGAGACAGACCTCGGGTCCATCACAGGGAGATTGATTACTATGAGCCAAAAAAAAAAATCACCATCTGGTGCCCAAACTCCTACCGATCATCTTCACACTCAGCTAAGCAGAACTTCAAATGAAAGACACACAGACTATCTCAGGACCTTAATTTGAAGCTTTTCCAGCTTGGCGGGACGTGTCACATTATATTCTCCAGGAAAAGTCTTCCAGAGTCCACGGTCACCTCCCAAGTTATGATAAGGCATTGGAGTAAAACCTGAGTGAAGTTTCTTTGAAATAAACCCATTGTCTTACAAAAACATTTCTGGTCTTTATTTCAGTAGGCTTTTCTGAAGTAGCTATTCATATTAAAATCCGGCACAAGCAAAGGTGTTGCTCTTCATTTTTAAAGCAAAGTCCCTTTCTGGCAGAAAGAATAATTTTCCTGACTATGGCTTGCCCATCTTTGAAGAATAGAATCTACTGAGAAGGAACTGATGAAAGCCATTGTTTTATGACGAGCTTTAAAATAATGGATCTCTAAAACAAAAATATTAATGATAATGCTTATACTGTATCTGCAAATATTGCTTTTCTCCAAAGAAAATGCAAAATTTGAAGATTTACATAAATGCAACAGTTGAAAGCTGCTACCTTCTGATTTTAAAAGTATTTATCAAATCTACAAGTTTACCTTTTAATTCTCTTTTCACCCCCAAAAAAGTATGCTACTGGAAAAATCACTAATGAATAAAAGGGAAGTACGCAAAATTATAATGTTCCCAATTAAATGGTCTAAGTCTCACTGGCAAAATCACTTCGAATTTAAGCTACCCATAAAATGGAAAGTCTTTTCAGAAATGACCATCTAAAAATCTGCTCATTGTTGACTTCAAGAAATAATCAAAGTTTACTCTCAGTTAAAATCTCTTACTTCATAAATTTAAAAATACAAACATGCTATGTAAGTCAGAAACAAGATTAATATACTATGTACAAAAGGTTCAAATTGTACAACCAATTTAAAATATTTTCTGAAAAACAAATATATCATAAAAACTTCTAAAATAAAAACACAATATAGAGAATTAATGTTTATATTCTGCATGTGAAATTCTCGCTTGCATTTCTAGAAGGCATAGATTGCATCTATGTATAGACCAGAAAGAACCCAAGCCTTTTCAAAACTAAAGAGAGAAAACAGATTCCATAGTCACTTCAATTTGCAAAATCACTAAGAGAATAAGAGACATCTTGTTTACTCTAAACTCTAGATGTCACAAAAAGATATCAGTCAAGTAAGATCTTTGCGTTTATGGCTATGTCCTCATATCCCTTGTGGTATTTTTGGTTATGTCCTCATATCCCTTTTGATAAAGCAACAAATTGTTATTCAGAAATTGTACATAAAGACAAGGGCAGTGGATAACCAGCTGAAAGCTCGCATCACCAGTGGTATAACTCAAGGCAGGATTGTTTTTTTCTGCCCTAATAAATCTAAGCCAGGGTGGGGAACCTGCAGCCTCAAGGCCACATGTGGCCTTCTAGGTCCTTGGATGTGGCCTTCTGAGTCCAAGCTTTACAGAACAAATCTTTTTATTAAGGGTATTTTTTCTGTGAAGTTTGGATTCAGTTAAAGGGCTGCACTTGAGGACCTAGAGAGCTACATGTGGACTCAACACCGCAGGTTCTCCACCCCTGAACTCTAAGCTATACCATATTTTCTCATTGAACCAAAATGAGCTGAAAAAACAGTCTATCTATAAAACATTTTCTTTTCCTTGCCAGATTAATCTGAGTCTGGTCATACATCAATGGGTTCCACAAAGTCACTAGTGAAAAGATGCTTCAAAGAAACTCCAAAAAACAGCACCTTCACACCCAGTGTCTAAATTCATTCAGTTGAATCCTATCAAAGTTACATTAAAATAATAAATTGGAATCTATTACCTTAATATTTCAGTGAATCCATGATCACAACAATTTGGCTTTCCCTTCCAGTAAAGGAGATTGCAAATTATCCATGACAACTCCTCCTGTGACTCTTGCCTTTGTCCTTTCATAAATCCTCAATGGAGTCTATACCCAATACATTGGAGGTTTTCCTCTAGTTCTTTTTAATACTCATGAATTATCAACGCAGTTGTTATCTCTCTCTTGCTACAGACCCAGAACACATTCTTTTCTGATCATACATAGGATCGTAGGATTTACAGATGAAAGGGAAGTTAGAGATCATCCAGCCCAATCCCATCATTTTACTTATAAGGAAACTAATGGCTCCTAAGGAACTGCTTTTGTAGGCGGCTTATCGAAAGAAGAAATTCATGTAATCTCATGGAAGGGTGAAGAATGCCAGAACACTATCCATTTGACCCTGTTAAAGTCTGAATGATTATGCACAAACAAAAGTAACTCGAGAAATTTGTAAATTAAAAACAAACAAATAAACACAATCCCCACCACTCCTTCTGCAATTAAAAGTACTAGTTGTAGGATGACCCCTCCCCCAAGGCCAAGCATGGAATTTTCTGGCTCCATTAGCAATTTGCCTCTTCCCTCTTCCTCTTCCCCCTTTTCTTCTTGAGATCTGCCCAGAGATCTCTAACCCTTTTTGTAAAGAAATATTTTATTATTTTCATTTTTTATTATTGTATTTATGTCCTATTTAAAGTACTTGTATTATTAATCCACATCTGAATCATTCATGTTCGGCATCATTTAAACCATTAGTCATTACAGAGAAACACATATTTGTGTTTTAAATAAAACTGGTGTAGGAAAATAAAAAAAAAAGAAATCAGGTCAGATTTGAGGTTGCTAATATTTCTGAACCCTTGGAAGTCATATCCTCGCCTTCAAATAATTTCTTTACTTTCTAATCCCCCAAATTCACCAACCAATCCTTTTCCTACTCTTCTGTACAAGGCCAACCTCTGGACCTAATGTTAGTGGACATGTGGCTTTGATGGGGCCCCCACTTCTTCCTGGTGACTGTCTCCCTAACATTCTCTGTCTTCCATAGTCCAAAGCAGCCTTCGTGTTCCCTCCAATTACTAAACTCACATCCCTTTTAGTTCTATCTATCTATCTATCTTCCTATTACCTGAAGGACACGTCTAGCTCTCAGCCAGTTGAAATGCAGAAAGGTCACATACTTTGTGGGTGTAAGTTACCAGCCCTGCCCACTTCATTAGCTTCTGTTTAACAATTTATTTTTTACCAAATCACAAAATCTAAAAGCTGGAAAGGACCTCAAAGGTCATGGTATCTGATCCCGGAACAAGAATTACCTCTATAAAATGGTCAACAAGTGCTTAGTCAGTCTTTGCATGAAGACCCCCCCAGTGAGGGAAACCTACCCACTCCAAAGGCAGCCCATTCTGCTTTTGGACAATTAAAATGCTGGGAAATTTTTCATCATGGTTAAATTTGTCTTTTTGCAATTTCCACATAGTTTTGCCCTTTGGGAACAGCCATAGTAAGTATAATCGCTCTTGTATGTCACCATATGCTTCTTACATCTTCCCTTCTCTAGACTCTCACATTCTCAGTACCTTTAACCAATACTCATGTAACATCTCAAACCTCTTCATCATCCTGCTTTACTTAGGCGATACCATCTTCAGTTTATCATTTTCCTTCCTCAAATTTAGTGCCCAGAACTAAACAAAATACTTCAGATGTGATCCAACAGAATATTGTGGGACTATGACAGGACATGATGACCCCTTCTAATGCAATCTAAAAATTCATTAACATTTCGGTCTGCCATATCACTAAAAGCCTAAGATCTTTACTGCTATATTACCATGCCTTCTCTGTCCTATCCTTGAAGGTATTTTTTTTTAATTTCAGGTATAAGAATTTATATTAATCCTCAGCAAATGTCATCATATTTGATTCAGCCCAACATCTTAGTCTGTTGAAATCTTTTTGAATCCTGTGTCATCCCACAAGTTAGCTAACCCTCCAGCCTTGTGTCATCTGCAAATTTGATAGTGATATTTATTTTTCTCCAATGAAAATGTAAAAATGTAAAACTGTCAAAGAGTACAAAGAGAACAAGGTACAGATCCCCAAAGCACTCCACTGCAGACTCCCTACCAAGATGAGCATCATCATCTCTAGATTCCCACTGACTTCCAGAATAGTCATACAGAATCCTATAACCAGAACTGTAAAATACTAAGATGCCTTTAACTTACGAAAGGCAGAAAACAAAATTTTCATTAAAGTGAAAAGGGAAAGTTACTTCTTCACAATGATGCCCAAATGCTCTTGACTAAATATCCTGGATACTCACAAGCTACTTGATCTTTCAAATTTTAGTACTAATATAAAAATTTAAAACATAGACTACTTATCCAAGTATTTACTTAGTAAACCTACTATCATTAGGTTTCTAAACAAATCTGACTCAATGATATACCAATAATAATACTCTTCCAATAAGAAGACTAAAAAAAATAAATGTTTAAACAACACTATAGGGCAGAGATTCTTAACTTCTATGTGTTTGTGTGTCATGGACCCCTTCGGCAGTCAGGTGAAACCTATGGACCCCTTCTCAGGGGTAAATAAAACATATGCATAGGATTACAGAGGAAAAAAATTATACTAAAATACAGTTATCAAAATATTTAAAACTCAGTTTATGGATTCTAGATGAAGATACCTTGCTGTAAGTAGAAAAAGCTTTAGCTAGCACTTTTTTAAAATGCCACCAGAAATAAACTGGCAATAAAATGAATGAACTCAACATTCTTGTCTATTCTATCAACAAACACTGTTACTCATCAAACTAGTTCAACATGGTAGTAATTACATTTTAAAGAATTACAATATACTGTATTTTAAGAAACTTGCATAAATGTTCTTGCACATGGGAACACAGAATAAAGTCCATAAAATATTTCAATGAGCAAAAGAGACTTTGTAATGCTTTGTTAATTGTGGCCAAAATGTATTTTGTCGTAAGAATGTATGGGATGATAATCAATCAGTCAATCAGTAAACATTTATTAAGTGCTTACTTTGTGCCAGGAATTGTACTAGGCAACTGGGAAACAAAAACAATAATGATACCATCTCTGACCTCAAGGAACTTATGAGGATAAGGAGGAAAACAAAGAAAAAGAGTTAGAGAAGGATAAATTTCCAAAAAATTACCCAAAATATCCAGAACACAAATTCTGATAGAAAAGTAATGACTATGGCTTAATGGAATGAGCTGTCTTCGTTGGTGTAAAGAAACCCTAGCTCCAAAGCATGGCTCTGCTATTACTACTATGTGAACTTAGGCAACACCACCAATCTCTCGGAACCTCAGTTTCCTAATCTATAAAATTCAAATAATAATACCTGAGCTACCATCCTGAATAGGTTCAAATGTGACAATAGATACACATTGTAAACCATCATTTGGTAAGAAAGAAAACGGATGCAGATGTATAGTGTTTATGAAAACAAATATGGAGAAAAATACATTTAAACAATAATTTTACAAGTAAAAAATCTACTTTATTGCCAAAATATTCTTCCTCATTTATTCTGCTCTCTTAAGAAAAATATCTAGAGTTTGGGCTCAAGTTCTCTCATGACAGGAAATTTGTCAAGGTAAGTTCCCTGCCACTCATGCTACATGGAAAAAACTAACTATACCATTTGGCACAATTCCCAAATTCACTGGAACTGGCTGAAGGAACACAGAACTATTCAGGTGCTCTTTACAAATCTGCATAAGCTTGTATAATAATTTGGAAGAGACAAGACTCACATCACAGAAACATATAATGTTAGAGCCGAAAGAAGCCTTGAAAATCAACTCTATCAACCTCTTTGTTTTAACTGTGAAGAATCTCAGGCCCAAAGATTTTAAATGACTTGTCCCGTTCATCAGCCACAGAAGGTAGCATGGCATAGTGGATTTATATTAGCATTAATTAATGAGTTAGCATTCATTAATTAATAAAGCATTAGATTTGTAGATAGAAGACCTACATTCAGACTCCATCTCTGCTACTTACCAGTTTTATGACCTTAGATAAGTTATCTAATTTATCTAAGCCTCAGTTTCTTTATCTATAAAATTAAGATAATAACACAACTTGCATTAGTTCAAAGCAAGTATTGTTTTGGAAAAAATGCTTTGTAAACCTTAAAATACTATACAGTAATTATTATACTAGCATCACAGCTGACACCAGAAACCAAGTATCTTCACCTTCATCCCATCCTCCATAATATCAAACACTCTTATGATACGGTGGAAATAACATCGACTTTGGAGTTGAAGAACCTGGGTTCATATTCTACTTCTAATGCTTGGTTTCTTGATCTTGGGCAAAACAATTAACCTTCTTGGGCCTAGTTTACTCATAAAATGAGTATGTCCTGTGAGATTCCTTCTAGTTCTAAAAGCATAACTTTGTGACTTACAACCCTTGGTCATGGTGCTTGTTGATTCTGTCAACTTTTACAACTGCTTAGAAAGAAACCAAAGAAACTCATGGCTTATGGTTCTCATCTAAGGCACTTGGCTTCCACTTTCTTCAGTTCTTGTCTAAAGTAACATCATAGTTATAACAAAAAACATGAATAAAACTTTCATATTTTTTGAAGGCAAAAGGCACAGAGAAGGGAGAATAGCCACAGTCAAAATCAGACTGCCTTTCTGCCCTGTTCTTTTTGGCAATTCCCTCTCTAAACCAATGGAAACTTATCTGTCTACCTTTGTGCATTTGCCTATCATCTGCCCCTTAAATGTGACAGAAGTTACTTTGGCACAAAAGAGCAAGTTTTTCCTCAAACTATCTTTCACTTCACTTTTACAGCTAAAGAATAACAATGATTGCAAGACTTGGACAACAGACTAACTTGCCCAGTCACTCACTATTCATTGTTTTTTTCTTTTTTTCTTCCCCATCCTTAAGGTTTTTTGTTATTATTATTATTGTTAGGATTATAATTTCTAGAGAGGATAAGTGGCAACTTCTGAGGAGCAGTTTCTTTCATTCTACTGTTCTTTATTCTATACTTCCTTAAAAATTTAGCAACAGCTTCCACAAGCATTTATTGGGTCAAATACATATATACGCATGTGTGTTTGTATACACACATAAATATACATTGTGTTTATATGAGTAGAATGATTGATATATGTGTGTGTGTGTGTGTGTGTGTGTGAGAGAGTGAGAGAGAGAGAGAGAGAGAGAGAGAGGGAGAGAGAGAGAGAAAGTTCTACTAAGTCACAGAAAGTGATATTCATATTGATGATTACCATTTTGTTCACCAAGAAGTCAATCTGTTCTGGGAGCCGTTTGTGGTTTCTGGATCTGGAAGTTACTTGGGCTTTAGTGACTGGTCCTTTTTGACTCCGTACTTGCCTGGAATCAGTTTTCCATTCTGCTACCGCTAAAGGATTTGAAAATACAATGAGTAGGGTCTTCATAGGATACAGAGTTTTGTCAGTTATCTCTGAGTAGCCAAGTAAGACTCCAACCTACCCTTTCTCATCCTTATTTTTTCTTATCCTCAGAAAAGTCAGGTCTCATAAAATGAAAGGGATCTAAAAGTTGACACAGTCTCAATTCAATGGTTATTGACCAAATATTCACACCTCATGTTACAGTTCCAAATTAGTAAGTAATCCTAACAGGCTTAGGTCTTACAAAGTACCTTTGGGAAAGTACCTTATGTTATTGCATGTATTTATCAGCATCGTTTACTAGGAAAAATACTGGGTAGAGAACAAAAAGACTGGGATTTTGGTCCCAGCTGAGTGATCTTGGAACAGTTATTTATACTTTTCTCCTCAGTTTCATCTACAAAATAAAGAAGCTAGAGTAACCCAATGACTTCTAGTTCTTTAAGGCAACTCTTTTAGATATAGTTCCTATAAAATATCTGTCTTAAACTTTCACAGTCTAAAAATAAAGATGAATGGAAAGTGAGTCCATTTACAAAAATGTCTAAAGAAATGTGAAGATGAAGACTTTCATGGCTTTCCCATTGGTTATAAACACTGTTTCCTAAGAGTAAGTAAGCTCAATGTGGAAGTTAACTTTAACTCTTTAATGCCAAAAATAAGAGTAAATAGTAACTAATACCTTTAGTGAAATACATGGCACTTTTCTGATTCCATTTAATTCAATACAACAAATATTTAATAAATGCTTACTATGTACAAGGTCTTGTGATAGTCACTACTGATATAAAAACAAAAACCATCCCTGCCTTCAAGGAATTTACAGTCTGTTTGGGAGATATAATATAAGCAAATAAACACAGAGTATGTATAAAGTCATCTTAAGAGAAGGGAAAGTATTATTAACTGGGGTAGAGATGGGAGATAAGAAATCGCCTTACATAAAAGGATAGCCCTTGAGCTGTTCTTTGAAGGAAGCTAGGGATTCTATAAGGCAGAGGTGAGGAGGAAAGGGCCTTCTACATATGGGGGATCCACTTATGAGAAGCCATGAAAGCAGAACATGGGATATCATGTACAGAAAAGACCAAGCAGGCCAGTTTGACTGGAATGGTAAGTGCCTGAGAAGCAATAATATGAAATAAGACTGGAAAGGTAGGTGGGAGCCAGATTGTGAAAGGCTTTAAATGCCAAGCTGAGGCTTTTATATTTTCTCCAAGAGGCAATTGTTCAAGAAAATTAATGTAGTTTCCAAAACTGCCTAACTCATCCTCATGGAATATTTGAACACTTGGGGAATCTAATTTATGAACGACAAAAACACACATTTCTGTGTAGGAGAGCTGAACTTTTGGAGCTAAAAATGTACAAATTAAAAGGCAAAACAGGAGATTCATGATGTAATGTGCATGTATAGGCATCAAATTCCAAACAAATCTGTAGAAACCTTGTTTCTTTGGGCAAATAAAGCTACTTAATTTTTTTTTAGATGTAAACAAGATTAAGCAGACTTCCTAAAGTATAACCATATAGAAACCTATAATCCCTAATCAAACTAAAAAATAACTGATAAGCAAAGTTCCTGTAAAACCATTAACAAAGTCTGCCTCTCTATTCACCAGGGTAATTTACTCAGACCATTTTTAATCCTTCCACTGAAGTACTAATCACATGAATATGATATAGCATTTTCCCCAAGTTTACAATACCTAGTATCAAGGAGTTAAGTGTTTCATCAAAAACTAACTATATGCTAGCAATTTTAAGTTAATACTTAAAAGCCACTGACCCTCTCTCTTTAAAACTTATTTTTTTTAAAGTAGCCATTCTGAAATAAAGTTGCACACAAGGGAAGTCATTTAACACCTGGTGTACACTGATTATAATGACATTAGCTCCAAGTATGCTTGTTATTACTCAAAAAGAGAAAATTATTTCATCATTATGATTTTGGCCATGCTACAGGCATAGATAGCTGTGCTATGATCAGTCTGTATCTGATGGGAATATGATTACCAACATAATGATATTTTCTCAAACAGGAATAAAAATGTTCTCTTGGTGTCAGTGTTAATGTCAATATAAATTATGCATTACCAAAGGCAGTATTCATTTACATTGCTCAAATTCAATGACAAATATTTCATCTAGGACCACCATTTTGCCCATAGAGAGATTACTTGTCACATGGAAAATAAGTCAATGTTTCCTTTTTTCCTTAAAACTGGAAAAATGCCAGTAATAACAATAATACCTTGTATAGTCTATGCCTTATGGTTTACAAAGGTGAGTTCAAGTGTTAATATCTCCATCAAACAAAGGAAGAAGCAAAGGTTCAGAAATGGCATGAGCTTACTCAAGGCCATACAGCTCACAGCCAAAGCCAAAACACAAAATGCTTCTAACTCTAAAAACAGTGCTCTTTCAAGCATACTATACTGTAAAGATACTAAGTCTGATGTCAAGACTATATTAGTGTATACAAAAAACAACTGTGAAGATGAACTATATAAGCATAAATAGGGAAAGTAGGGGGGAAAGGATTAAAATGGGCTTTTCTAAAATTATTATTCTAAACTTTTCTAAAGTTTTTAAAGTCAATATTAACAAACCCCCGTTACGATGTATTACCCATATTTATCATATGTATATCTATCCCTACATACAAAAAATAATGAAATCTAATGACATAAAAATTAAATCAAGAAATCTCATTTTTTCTCTTCAAACCCAACTCTAGAATAGTATGTCACCATAGAAATACATGAAAACAATATGATGAGACCTCTTACACATTCAAGGATTCATACAGAATACGCAAACCCTCCTGGAGAGGAAAATGTCTTTCATAAGAACAACTGACATTTGTACACACCTTTAAAGTTTGCAAAGCACTTGACATACATGTTTTCCTTAGAACCACCCTATGAGATTGCTCTTATGAATTTGATTATCTCCATTTTACAGGTGAGGAAACTAAGGATCAGAAAATTGAAGCATACAGCTAATAGAGAGTCAAAATCAGGTCTCTCCTGACTCTAGGTCCAGAATCCTTTCCACTGAATCATGCCACCACTGAAATCCACTGACATTAAAGACTAAATGGCTCTCCTATGAGCCTTGAAGTCTGCGCTTTATTGCAAGCAAAAGAGGCTAAAACCACTCAACCTAGGTTCCATGGCAGGCTTTCCTGAAGAAGGTCCCTATCTCTCATTTCAAAATTTGTACTTAAACTATTTCCAAAGAAAATCATTTTACATATTAAAAAAAAAAAATGTAAACGGCTGCTTACGACCCTAATGTCAACCTAACAAAAAACTGCTAAAGCCACAGATCTGGTGCACAACTCTCAATTTATCATTTACAGTACTAAATTTCAAAGAACATTCTGAAATGCTGAAATAAATCAATGCTTAAATGCAACTCCTAGTCAGCTCATGCAATATAGGTTAAATACTACCATATGGTAAAGACAGACACATGTTGCCCTTTTCTGAAACAAAGAACATAAATTCTTCAGCAAATTTCTATTCTTTTCACATGACAAGAATTGAGAATTATGTTTAAGAAAAATACAGAGTTTTGCTAATAGGTTTAAAAAAAGTAAATCTGCAAACTTAAAAAAAAATAACAATGTTAAACAAAGAAACAATTTTCACTAGTCTCTCTTTAAATATTTCTTGAAAACTAACACCACATGCTGGTCTATGCTCACCATTTTTTTTTAAAATGAGCAAGAAAATAACAGGACAGCTGTATCCAGGAGGATGATTTGACATCAGCTATTCCCTGTGGTATAAGAAACTTCGGCACATCAACTCTGCATGCCTCTTTTACCTGCTTTAGAAGGGGGAAAACCCCAGGTTACATTTACTCAGAAAATAACAAAATACATTAAGAGCTCATCCTATTTTCAACATGTAATCTGATCAGGAACTGTCTGAAACACAGAAGCATTAGGTTTTCTTCCTATCCTTTGAAGTGATTCCTGGGAACATAAGATTTCATTATATTCCTGAAGGGAGAGACAGAGACAGAGACAGAGAGAAGAAACAGCAATCTACCAGAATGAACCTGTGTGAAATCCAGTGCATCAAAAATGAATTCAGCTGATTTAAAAATGATTCCTTCTGAGCCATTACCCCCGTGTACTGGGTATTTGTTTCCATCATCATAGTATATACCAAACATGTCTGATTTCTAAAAATAGTTGCAAATTGTAATTACACATGCTTTGTAACTTCCATTTCACTTTGAAATGAAGATTAAAAGCTGAATCTTTTTTAGAAAACTGCCTTTAAAAAAAACATTGGGAGCCACAAAATTATACTTCTTTACTATTTGGTGTGGACTGCTAGAAATCATTTCATTTTAGACCTAAATATGACAGCCATGGCTTTGGAAAGAAAAACTTTCTTTCTGTTCAAATTCCATGTAGCCAGATGTAGTGAGTGAGAAATGGAAGGAATGGATAGGCTCAACAACCAATTTATGCCAATTTCTCTCAAACATATTTGATTCCTGATATGCCTTGGCCAAGACCATAAACGTCAAGTAGAAGTTAAACAATGTTGTTCTTATAATCACAGGAAATAAAATGTGAACTTTGTGAACCCAATGTTAAACACACAACATTCTCTTGATACCAATTTAATTCTGTCCAATAAGTGATGATTTTAAATTAAAAGTTATTAAAGTACTTTTGAAATACTTTGAATACTTTTGAAAATTTTTTAATTAATTCAAAACCAAATAGGGGAAAAAGGTAATTTGTGAGTTTGCCAATATTCCTGAAAAACTAAGAGTATTCATAATTATGTTCTTCATAAAGAGCATACTAGACGCTGTAAGTCTCCCCATTCCCTCCCTCCTTCTAGGAGGGGGATGGGGATGATGTTAACTGGCTCAGGGCAGAGGTCTCTCGTCTATCAAAGTCAACGTGCCTGCAAGAGCTGTCCCACCTCCCCACCAGCACCACCACCTCCACTTGCCCCTATGACCAGTCAGAATTGAGACCAGCAGTGGGATTAAGGAATACTCTCAGCCCTGTGGCCCCTGGCTAAATTCGAGGCACTTAATATACTACAGGGACTACACTCATAGCCACATAGGTCAAAGGGTTTGGGGTAAGAGAGCAGTAGGAAGCAAGATGAGGAGGAGGAGGAAGAGGTGAAATGGCCACACTCTCCCAAAAGCCACGCCACTTGTTGGTCACTGCAATGAAGCAAGGAACAGCAGCTGAACCATTGAAGATTGTTGCTACAGAAAAATACATGGTTAAACTGATTGGGTATTAAATGCTGGGGTGGCAGTTTGAGACCTACCTTTATGATCCATCCTCACTCTAATCAGACTTCAGAGCAAATTCAAAAACAAATATGACATATGACTAGGTAAGCTAGAGGCTGGAGACAAGCTCTCTGCTCAAAACTGTTATGCAATGGCTATAAGCACTACAAAGTAATACTGGACTAATGAAAGTCACTGCAGCACACATGAAACTCCTCGAGTATAATAAGAACACAGATCCACACATGGAGTAAACTCAAGATGAAGGCTAATTAATTGTTTTTTTTTCTTCGGGACAAGTGTTAGAATTTTTTTTTTTTTGTCTGCAGGATAGGAATGGAAGAAGTGGGGTGTTTTTAGAACTAATTGACTGAGTCATTTCAGCTTTATCCAAGAACTGAAATGTATAAACATTTACAGCATGTAAAATTTCTGCTTTGAAAAAGGAATGTTCCTTCTAAGTTCAAATATTTATATTTCAGATATCTAATCAAATAAATTTGACATTCTGCTTCTTTCTGCCATCTAGCCATTAATTACATAACTGTAGCTTGGGGTGGGGGGAGGGCACAGAATGCTATCACTGAGAATGTCTAAATTATCACTTATTTAGTGTGACACTCAACAAGTCATTGGGTCTTCACCCATCTAAACCTCAGTTACTTATCTATAAAATGAAGTTGCTGCACTAAATATTTCTAAGTTTTGTTATTTTAATCTAAAACTCTATGACTAAAACAGCAGTTTTATTTTCTACAGATTTTAAAATAATTCTTCGTTCACTGAAAATTCAGTTACAGGAAGATTAAAACATTATTTTCCATTAGCTAAGTAACATCCTTCTTTATCCTGCATTAAGAAATAAACTTCTAAAAACCATCCTACTCCATGGTTTTACAAATTTGAGCAGGCACATTCATTATACAAGGAAAGTATACAGGTTCAGACAAGCCCCTTCCTGTTGAACATAATCAGCTTATATTTTAGCTTCCTATTTCTATGGAGTGAAAGTACAATGTAGTTAGAAACCTTAAACACAATTTCCAGACTGTTTTCAGCCACTCCCATGACTATTTTTAAAAGATGATTCCTCTATACAAATCAAAAAATACATAGTAAAATAAGTAAAACCCATAGAAACACCCCAAGATTTAGTTGATTTTTAAAGCCTGTCCCAGATGAACAGAACTCATATTTCAAAGCATTGTAAGGTTTGTAAAGCACTTTACATACATATTATCTCCTTGGATTCTCATAACAGCTCTGTGAAGTACGGAGTCCAAGTATTTTTATCTATATTTTGCAAATGAGGAAATAAACTCAGTGACTTGCACATTGTCATCCAGCTAGAGTCAAACTTGGGGTTCTAAGCTGTCTCTGAAGACTTGAAGTTAAGACCATTTTCCACCACTCTACACTGCCTTTACTACACTAACTATCCATGTTAGAAAGGTCCATTAGAACATCAGCATAATGCTACATAAAGTAGTATCATTACATAGATGAACTACTTAAAGATCTACTTCAAAGATTCCTCATTTTTCATATAACTGTTTAAGTCATTTCTAAGTATCACATATTTCAATTTACTTCCTTCTCCCCACAAAGTACTTCGTCTAAACTCAAATTAAGTCTAAAAAGTGACTCTGAAGTTTCAAAAAAAGAGAAAGGAAAAGATTTAGAGTCATTTTTATCTCTTCACCAAAACAATTTGGTTTCAATGACAATACTCTAAAAATTCATTATGAATAAACATCAAAAGAAGAATTATAGATTTAGAGTTGGAAGGGACCATAAGAGATTATCTTGTCTAACCTCTGCATTTTACAGATTTCGGAAACTGAGACCCAAAAAGGTGAAGTGACTTGACCAATGTCACATCAGTTCTAAGTCGCAAAGTTAGAATTTGAACCCAATTCCTATGCTTTCAAATATAACCTTCTTTCCAGTTTCACACAACCTCCTCCTAAAGTGAAAAAATGACCTCATTCAAAGTGACTGAAAAACTTTATGAATCTCTGAATTAAATATAGTAACCAGCTAGTCAGGAATTAAGACCACTTGCATATAATAGTCAAGATTAACACTTTGCAGATAAATTATTTCTTATTAATTAGTAATGATTAACAAGTTAATTTCCAAAAATCAAAAGTTCTTGATCCACAGATTTCAGTAATGTTAAGCAACTTAAAAGGTCATAGCTAGGTATGAAATAATGAAAAATGATAAGTAAAACTAGTTTCTGTGTACCTAACTAGTGGATACAATATATACCTACCATGCCATCTTTAGTTGGGAAAGGCTTTTCACTCAGTGAGCCTTATATGTAATACCTTTGTCTTAATACTGATTAGTTCTGATTAGTTTCTAGAATATTCATGTGATTTGAATGTTTCATGTTACTTTCCAAAGTTATCATTTTTAGAATTTATACAATTTTCTAGACAGGTTGTACATTAGCAAGCTTCAGGGGGGAAGGGGTCTATCAAGAAATAGATTCCCCTTCTCCCCATCTGTGGAAAAAATGCTCCAAAATATAATGGTCTAACTAAACATAGGGAAGACTACTGATTCTACAAGTTAAACAAATAATACTGGTCATTTTATTCTAGAGATCATTCAAGATGGCCATGGTGGTTACGCTTGTGAAACTAAAGATGTCTCCATGAGTAACCAAACTCCAATAGTGATTACACCATAGGCAAAATTACTGAGCAACTTCACTGTTTGGGCGGGGGGGGGGGGGGGGGGGGGGGGGGGGGGGGGTGAGGGGCCCAGAGATTCATTCCCAACCCGACATGTGATACATTTTAAATTATATCTTGTATGTAAAAATATAAACAAAAAGGCCATTTTTGACACCACGACTAAAGAATGCAACAAAACTAAGTACCATTAAGCAAATGGAGCAGCATACAAGGTAAAACTGATTTTATATTATCTCAGTCAATAACTAATACTTAAATTTTGGGGTCAAAACATTTCTGTCATATTAACTGCCTGGTTTTATCTTGTTAACTTCGGTGAAGTAAAACATACGGCAGCTCTCATCCTGGACAATGTTCTAATAGCATTTGAAAATTTCCATAGCCATATGGAGGCACCAAGATTTCTTTTAAATCTTTTCCCAGGAGTAGACTTCCTAACATATCCAGGGGAATCCTTCATACGCGTATATGTATAGCATACATCCATAAATACACATGCATATGTGTATATATCCACACATGTATATGGACTGTTTTA
Source organism: Vombatus ursinus (assembly GCF_900497805.2). Taxonomy (NCBI): domain Eukaryota; kingdom Metazoa; phylum Chordata; class Mammalia; order Diprotodontia; family Vombatidae; genus Vombatus; species Vombatus ursinus. Next base: position 21,641,986 of record NW_020949351.1, read on the forward strand.
GTTGGAATTAATAACCACAATCTTCAATAAAGTTCATTTTGTGGTTTCCAGGTTAAACAGAACAAAAAAGTATAATTCTGTTTTGTGTAATTCTCAGCATTTAAGTGGTTAAATCAGTACAGTGAGTACATGAGAAGCGGCTTCCAACTCCCATTCTTCTGTCCTTTGTTATGCACTGAGTACTGTTTTAATGCTATATTCCACGCCCAGAAATACATCTGTGTTTCTAGAAACAATTTCATATATTATACACTTTAGGAAGCTTTATCAGCGAGTGACCAGTTCTCCTGCTCAACACAAAAACAAACAAAAATCCACCTTAAGGTCTCCAAGCCATAAAGTGTCAAGAAATTAACTCTAGCCCCACCACTACCACCAAATTACTTGCCGTGGGGCCCCCTCCCCCCTTTTTTTTTTTTTTATTTTTTGGTTCCAGTACCCAAATCAGGTTTTAATACTTATGTAATTATTCTCCAGTGCCACGCCTTTTACGCCACCCCATCTCAGCAATAACAAAGTGAAGTTTAAAATAGAAAAGCAATTACCTGACCAAACCACTACGCTTCAGTACCAAGAACCCAACATAATCCAAGAAGGCAATGGTTTAAAATCTCCCCCACTTCGGTCCCGTAAACCTTCCTCCATGAACCATGCTTCACTTTCTACAACGCTACGAGAGGACTTTCTTCTTCTCCTTGGATTTCTCTCTCCCTCCAACCCCTGCTTTCCTCCTTCTTCCCGCCCCCACCTTCCTCTTTCCCTCCTCCCTCCCCCTTTCTTTCTTTCTTTCTTTCTCACTCTTTCTTTCTTTCTAGCCGTTTTGACAGATCCCTGCCTTTGTTAATGTTAGAAGTTGAGCTGTGTCTGTTTCCTCTGCTCTTTCACTTCTTGTATTACAGTACAAGGCTGCGTGACGTCCTTGCTACATTATTGGGGGGGGGTGAGAGAGGGCGGACAACTGAGTGTAAGTGCTCAGCCAAATCCCTCCTCCTTCTCCTACTCCTCCCTTTTCCCGCCTCCTTTCTTGTGCCCTCCCTCTGACTAAAAAGCAGCAACAAGCGGCTGCCGCTGCCCTGAGGCCAGTCAGGTAAAAAACCTTTCTCTCAGCCTTGCCCCTTCCTATCCATCTCTTCCCCCATCGGCAGTAACTACCCCCCC
>NW_020949351.1:21643153-21703331 GCF_900497805.2 Vombatus ursinus
CAGGAATCCAGTCAGGAAAAGGAAGAATGGAAGGGGTAAGGAATATAGGGAGGGGGAAATCCAGGAGGGAGCTCAGACTGAGGTCTAGTCTTTTGAAGATGGCTTGAGTGGGAGTCGAAGTGGTTATACACCTAAGAGTATTCGTTCACTTCATCTTTTAATTAAGTTATGTATGCTGCTAAAGGGGGGAGGGGGGAGAAGTTAAGTATATGGCTGCCAAATCCAGTTAATGAAAACCCCTTCGGTAGTTAACTCATTTAGTCCAACAGCAGGGCACACAATAAAGTGTGTGGCACAAAGCCAAAGGCAGAGGGGTACTTCTCTGGACAGACTCAGATCCCTGTGGGTCAGGAAGGCCATGCTCCGTGTTAATCTGCAGCTAACGTGGAATGATCCTGTACTTCGTGGTATTTAGCCCTTTAATTAATCTACATCATCATTCATACATGGAGGCATACACACAGAGATATGAATACACCACAAAGGAACCCCAGAGATATGTGACAATCCAGTCTTAGAAAAAATGCTAAATTGCATTGCATTCTTAGATCAACGCTTCCAAACAGCTTGTCTTACACACTCAACAAAAAAATCAGTTACAATATCAATATTTGGAGTGAAGTTGGGTGTTGGATTAAACTAGCACAAAATGTGGCATGGTTCATGGCAGGCATTCCTTCAGTGAATGTGCCTATTGTGTTGGGCAGAAATGACCATTATTCATAGCATTCATAGGTCTAGTGGTCAGCAGCACTTTCTTTTTACCCACCAATGAGCTTTTTAAGTTCAAGAATCTCCAACATTGATTTGGGGGGTTGGGGCAAGAAAGTTTGTAGCTATGACTTTTTTCTCACCATCTTAAACAATTAATTTTATGCACTTTTTTGGGGGGGGCATAGTCTACTAAGCTTCGTGGCACACCACAATCTTAAAGCCCCTAAGACAAAATAAATAATAACATGGGAAAGAAAATGGTTGCTACACTATGATGTCTATTCCTCATTTTTCTCAAATAAGGCCACAGGACCTATGTGAAACATAATAAGATCACTTATATTTTCTCCCACTTTAACATGTTTCAGCTTGAATCTGAAAGCAGAGCATATGCCTACGTGTTTAATTATTACACCTTTGAATAGCTGGAGTGTTATCTTACAGGGTGTTTTGGACATCTACATGCAATTATATAGATTAAAGTATAGTATTATCTACACACAGAGCCATGCACAAATCTGTGTAAATACCGAAGCCTGACTCATTAGCACGGGGCTAGGAGGATTTAACAGTGTTCACACACAGACAGACAGACACACACACACACACACACAATTACCTCAGAGCTTGAGAAAGAGGCTCCGGATTGGACGTCTCAGCTGTCACTCAACGAGGGGGCAGTCAGATGCAAATCAGGGATACTTTGCATCGGCGTTTCCTATTCTTTGCCACTTTTTTTTTCCATTAAATGATAAAACAACTGCAGACCTCAAAAACTTAGGCATCTGCACGGAAAGAGTGTGCCTCCCTTACTAAGGAGGGTGTCAGTCAATAATCTTTTACTTCACCGGGGAGGAAATGGAGACTATTTAGCAATAACTAATGCGGGGGGGGGGGGGGGAGTGCGTAGGGACTAGGGAGACCTGAGAGAAAGGGGAGTCGATGGAGGGGTGAATAGCTGGGTCTCTACCCGAAAGGGAGACTTTGACCTTTCATTGATTTCCGAATTAAATATTTTTGTCACAGGTCAGATTATAACACATGCCAGTCTCTAATTTATGAACTCATTAGTCTAATTTCGTTATTTAATCATGCGCCAGCAATCGTGTTTCCTTAAGAAAGAACTGACCTATTTTTGGCTGGAGATAAACGATCATGTTAACAGATGTTAATCTTGTAATCTGTTTTTCCTGTAAGCACTTTACATACCCGCGTTTCAGACATTAAAAATAAAATCTTTTCCAAAAGAGTTGACGTCACATTTCGGCTCCTTAAAAAAGCACTCCCCCAATTTTCCCCCCTGCAATGAATTCAAAGACATTAAATCTTTTTCACTTTATAAATGATGATTTGTTCTGCCTCAACTCCCACAGGCTTTTATTTGCATTTCAAATTCCACAGGTTACACCAGTCGCCTTTTCAGAAAATGTAAACCAACAATAAGGCAGCAAATGGGTTTTTGTGCATCTGGATTAAATAAAGCACAGAATGAATATGTTTAGAAAGAGGTCCAAGCAAGTTGATCTTTGCACATTTATAGTCCAAGTGACTCTTTATCAATATGCGCAATGAAATGAGTAAGATACATACACATACAATGCACATTCCCCAGAAGATCCTAGTCTACTGCTGGGAGCTTATTAACGCTCATAATAAATGGTGCTGACTACAGACCCACACTTTTCAGTTAAAATACTGGGTCTCTATGGTCCTTAATTGCAGAGGTTAGCTGGTTTTTCAGAAAACAACGGCTGATTGTCATTCCACCATCACAACCCTCTCATTTTAAATACCCCCACTAGGCTAGCTTTTTACAAAGTTACCCATACAAAGTTTCTTAAAACTTGAAAAAGTGGTTTAATCCAAATGAGTATCTCAACTATTTAGTATGCTAATTTTCGCTTGAACTGAAAGATGAGGCATTTTTTCCAACACGCGCCCAGCCCCTCACACAAATTATCAAACATTGTATTTTTTTAATTTACATATTATCTATATACAGTATCTATATTAGGAAAAATAACAGCTCCCATCCCCACCCCCAAATAGGCTATTTTCATCTTCTAGTAGTAATTGCCACCCAGACATTGTCCTTCAAGCCCTTTTCAGCATTTCAGAGTCATTACATGAATAATTGTCTCTCCCCACTCCTGACTCACCCCCCCCACCAGTTTGCCCCAACTTCCCTTTAATAAGCCGTACACTACTTTAATGTCTGCTTCAGTTGTGTGCTCTCAGCTGATGGGATTGTAACTAAGGAAAAAGGGGTAAAAAAAAAAAAAACAAGACCTGCACCCACACCCACAAACACATTCACAGGACATCAGCCGATTCATGCACACACTGAATCAATACTATCAGCAAAGCCCTTAATAATTTAAGTGGTTACTTCAGACTCGGAGCCCCATTACCCACCTTCATTAGCCCGAGCATTTTACTTTAAAGTCAGGCAATTTGCTCTTTGTTTCTTAATGGATGAATGTTGCATCCAAGCTTTCTCCCCCCTTCTTCCCCTGTCGCCTTTGACGAAGTATACAAAGCGAAAGGCTTCTTCAAGCTCAGAGTCCCGCCCCCCCCCCCCCCCCCCCCCCCCCGCGGGAAAAAAAAAAAAACCATCTCCTTTTCGCCAAACAGCCCAAAGTTCCATTTTAAAGTCCTCAAATTACTCAGCAGATTAACTATTAATTGGGAAAGCGAAGTTTCCCTCCCCACTTCCCACGTCCCCCCCCATCTTCAGCCCTCCCCTTCGGGCGTATCACACCAGGATCCCCATTACCTTGAGTACCCCCCACGACCCCTACTTATCCTCCTCCACCTCTTCCTTCTCCCCAAAGAAGAGTAGTGCTGAGATCTCTCTGGGCTCCTTACCTTGCTGAGTTAAGGTAATGTTATTTTTGGAAGGACGCAGACAAACAGAAGAATCTGAAGGTGAAACCATGCGCTGAATGCAAGAAGGAAAGGACTGCACATGATTGACTGCGCCAGCTCCACTCGGGCCGAGGGGGGATGCTGAGTGAGCCAGCCGCTCATAGTCCCCGCAAAGGGGCCCCTCCCCACTGAATCTGCCCTCGTCCCGTGGCCCGGAGGCACTGCAGTGGCCCCTAAGCGAAGGTGTGAGAGAGGACTTCTCCAATTCAAGGCGTTTTCTGGAGCCTTTCCCACATGTATAGGTTGGTGTCTTCCCCCAGTATGAGAAATGGTCTGTCCTATATTAAATGCACACACTATCTACTATTGTCTCATCAGCACAAAGTTCTGCTACAATGCGGGGAAAGTCTAGATGCTCCAAATGACTCATAAACAAATAATTGTTCCACTAATAGCATTGAATCATTATCCGATCGTGTATTTGTCCTACCTTCTTTCAGACCTGCCTTACTTCGGGGTTTCAATTGCTGGATGCACTAGATAGACACACGTAGAGACACACATACACACGTATGTGCCTACACAGGTCTGTTATACATTTGTAGAGAATTTGGGCACTTGGGGACTGATACATTATTCTCTAGAGCTCAGAAATGTTTGCTTAAATATGGATATAGTTTCAAGCCGTCCCGGATGCATGTATATTAGATATGGTTTGGTGAGTTTGGTGTGTGTGTGTGTGTGTGTGTGTGTGTGTGTGTAACTCCCTGGTAAAATATTTATAGATTTATTCAAATGCACAGTAACAACACATTAAAGTCTTCAATCAAGATCAAAGAGTTCACCAGTTACACTGGAATATTTGAAAGACCTCTGAACAGTATTTGTGCCATATGGCTTTTTAAATTGTAGTGGGGGGGCGGGGGGGGTGATTTAACTTTCATCCCTCAAAAGTTCAAATCTTATTTTTCTGTTTTCATAACTCAATTTACCCAGACAACATTTAGCCAAAGGCAGAGCAGCTTATACCACACTGTACATTATAATTTAACCCCATGAGTTTTGGTGTTATCAAGGATGTGGAAGGAGTCTTTCCCACTTTCCCCCCCCCCCCCTTTTATCTGTCTCTGTCTCTCTCACCTCGCTCTCCCCCCTCCCCCAAACCGAAATGAATGTATTTTGGAAAGGGCAAAACCAGGTCTTTTTCTCTATAATAATTCCGGAACCCAAAAATCACTATCCAATAGAACCCTTAGTAGTGCTTGCTAGACAAGCAGCCCTCCAGTTTAAACGGTTACCTAGCGATGTGGTATTTCTACGAATAACATACAAGCACGGCTGGAATGCCCTCCAACTTCTGGCACTTGCAACGGGAGGTACTACAGTCAAACTCCAAAGAAAGGTCCTCTTGCCTGTAGAAGCAATACTTTCAAATATCTGGGGAAGTGTGTTTGGAGGAGAGTTGAAGGTGGGGAGTGTGGTAAAGCAATTGAAAAGAGAAGAAAAGGAGAGGGAAAAGGGAAGTGAAGGAGAGGAAGGGAGAAAGAAGGAGGAAGAGATAGAGACAGACGCCATGAAGGATACACGAATCATAAAAAGTAAGCTATGTGTGATTAATGATCTGCACTAATTTGGAAAGCTGGCATGTTAAAGGTCATTGACAATTGTTGCTGGTTTCAGCATGAATGCCTGAGTGGGATGTATTCTTGAACAATCAAATTTCAGTCTAATTCACAGGAAAGTATTGAAGTGTACAAAGTTCACTGCAATGCACAGTAAAATACACAAAAGTACAACTCACATTCCCCTAGAAGCTCAACTAATTACCCAGATAAGACAATGAATGGACAGTCTCCTTTACTCAAAATTACATACCTTAAACTTAACACCAAATGCATGTCTTTATATTCTTTATAAATACTTCTATTTCATGCACCAGGAAGGTAAAAGTTGAGTGGGCATGTTGCTTTACTTGCAATTTTAGCATTTTAGTAGTAGTTTGATATGCTTTACATTGAAGGTTTTTAAAAAAAAAACCCATTACACATCTGCATTCTTGGGTTCTACTTAAAAGTACAGTATCCACTAATAATTTCCATATGTTGAAAATTGACAAGTTGGAACAATGAAAGGTGAGTGAAGCTTCCAAGTCCCTTCACACACACACACACACACCAACAACACCAACAACCTGTGATTTTCATGGCTTGCCTCTTTTTTATAGTCAACATAGAGTCTTTCATTAAGACAGCTGCTTGTGAATTCACTCAGGGCTGTGCCTGTTGTTGAACAATATTGTGCTTCTAAAATATTTTTTCCTCACATTTCCTTGGTTAGTAGGCAAAATCAGGAAAATTAATGTAACAAACAAACAAAAGTTAACTCCAAATCATTGACTTGCCAAAAATCTAGAGAAGGGCAGCAAGAGCTCAGCATTGTTGTGATTTCAGTGAGAATCTCATCCCTGACCGTCACAGCATGTTTACATTATTTGAACAGAAAGTCAACAGTAGCTGTTTATCATTCTAGGCAACGTTAATAGGTAGATTGCTGGAGCTCATCCTAATAGACTCCAGAAAGTCACTATAAAAAAATCAAATAATACAATTTTGGATTTTATTCACATAACCAAATACAATATTGCCAAAAATTTCAGCTGTTTAATATTTTCATACATTTAAAGTAGCCTATTAAAGATTAAGGAACACCATTACTCCATTATATAAATACCTGAAATCTTCCAAGAAAGGCACTCCTGTTTTGAAATCTTTTAGTTAAGTTACAGTATTTGGTGAGAGAATGTCAGTGATATTAATGGTTCAATGCATGTTTGGCTATTTATAGTTTTGTTCATATAATAATTCTGGCTAATGAAATATATGGAGCAGGAAACATTTATTTTCCTTTGCTATAATCTAATAAATTATTTGTTTGGCATTGGGGACTCTGCTTTCTCAAGCTAAGGAAAATGGCATTTTGATGAAAATCTGTGCAATGACTTGTCTGCATAACTTAGCTTTAGGAGTGATTGGTAGAAGTTTAGATAAGAAAGGTTCCTGAGAAACACCGTAATAGAATAGCTAAGAATAAAAGGCCATGTCTATCTGAGAGCAGGAGGTAAAAACACATATAGTAAACTCCTAGACAGTCAAACCAAACAAGTTCTGATTAAATATTACACCTAGGTTGATGTTCACAAAACTGTAAATGGATCGGTCAGACAATTTGGCATGCTACTGTTTATTTGTGATTATTTCATTTAAATTATCTCAGTGTTTGAATTTACCAGAAATTTCTCAGACAGACTAATAAGGGTGACCTTAGGCCCTGAAATCTTGGGACAAATCTTACCTTTATATCTCAGAACTCACTTTAATTGGCAGATTTCCCTAGGGGTTTGGAGAGTAAATTTGATTGCAAGTCTGAAGTCTTCATGGATTAAGACTTTTCAAAAACATAGCAGAAACTATATGTGCAGCTTGTATTCTGATTTAACCAAGGATAACTGTTTAAAAACAGGAATTAAAATTTAGAGATTCTGCATAATAACTAATCATTTCAAAGGACATTACCAATATCCATAGTTTGACTTTTAGAAATTTTCCTTTTTCATAAAATATAGGCACACAGAGGTCTGTTGTATTTAGAATTTAGAGAGAAAAAGACCTAATCTATGGACCAGCATAGACCTTAACATATGGTAAACCCCAACAGAGAATGTTCTATGGAGATGTGATTGTCTAATTATTTTTAAAATACAGTTTTCAATGGAATGATTTTGGATTACTTGAGTAAGAAGCCAACAGAATATTTCCTCCTTAACCAATTGATTTTGCTTCATTATACATTTTCTTCCATTGAAGATAAAGAATATTTTGTTAATGAGCACTTTTAAAATCTTATAAATACAAAAAGGTTCTGATTTTTGAAAATTTGAAGGGTGTTTTTGCCAATCATTATCCAAATACTCCAATGTTTATGTTGAGAAAAGTCCTAATCAAACTTGTCTGTCATGCTATATTTAGGGTCAAGCTCTGATATTCTTTTTGCTTAGTCATGGCTAAATCAAATGTACTTTTTGAAATAATACTTTTATAACAGGCAAACAATAAAAATTCATGTACCATCATTTCAGAGTCCAAAGATACCTTCAAGATGCAACCACACCAGAATTTTGGGTGAGTCTAATAACAGGCAAGTTATTACTTCAAGATTCTGTGCAAAATATATCCATATGTATGATCCGTAGAATGCCTCAACTCATTTTTCTTCATGGCAGAAATAATCTTGCAAACTTTCTCACTGAATCAGCATTTTTAACAGAAATGCCTGACATTTTTTTTTACACCACACAGTGATTCATATAAATCTTTCTATTTCTACATGGATTATCTTTTGGTACCTTTTTGTGAGAGTTTTAGGGTGACAGAAAAAGGTTATGTTGACAAATAATGTAAGGCCACTATGTGAATTTGTAGCTGTCCAGTGGAGGCAAAGGTGCCATAGAGAAACACTAATCATTCAAATGGCTGTAGCCACTTTTTCTCACCCATGTGCAGTTTTTGGTAACTGCATCAGGACTTCACAGTAGGTAGGGGACCCACAAATCTGTTCTTAATTTCAAGTTAAGTGAGAGAACCTCCGCAGCAGCTGGTTTCAGAATAAATGATATAGAATTCCACAGATGTGGTTCATAATAGTTTTAGAAATAAAAAGAACTAGGCCACTGAGTAGAATTAATTTTAAGATAGACAAATTCAATAAGGATGCCTCTTTTGAAAGGGTTCCCATGTTAAGTAAGATATATTTAGTGGCCTGTTTTTCATATTAACTTCTCATTATAAAACTACTGAAATTTATCTCTAACCAAATAGATTTTGACCAATTAAACACTACAAGTTCTTATAAAAGTAAAACAATTTAATGTTTCCCTATGCTAAAATCTTATGATCTTGGTCATGCCTAAATGATTATATTTCATTTTTATGTAAACTTTTCTAACTGAACTGAAAATAAGGGAAAAAAGGAAGTAACGATCCTTATTTGACATATGGATATGTCAAATACACTTGTAATGAAACTCAGCAGGAGAATTGCTAAAGTTCCTTCTGAGGGAATCTCTGTTAGATGACAGATCATGTAATCATCTGCACAAGTACAGGATGTCAGAGATCCAGTTTAAGAGCAGTTCATGTGGAAAAAGACTTGGGGATTTTCATTTACCATATGCTCAATATGAGTCAACAGTGTTACATGGCTACTAACAAAGCTCATGTGATCTAAGGCTACACTGAAAAAAACATACTGGCTACAACCAGCAAGGTAATAATCCCAGCCACTGTTCTCTTGAGCTGGTCACATCACACCCACATCATTATGGTCACCTCTAGGCGCTACATTTTAAGAGGACCAACAGTGATAAATTAGAGTCCATATAGAGATAGGCAACCTACAGAAGGGTCTCAAAACCGTGCCATTTGTGGATCATTTGAAAGGATCTGGGAATGATCATTCTAGGAAAGATTGTGGTTGGGTGTGATTTCCAAGTACTTGAGGAGTCAGAAGCCTACATCCAGAAGTCATTTTGTGTAGAATCAATAGGTCCTAGAAGAAAACAGATATTGACTTAATTTAAGAAAGAATTTGCTAATAGAGTTATCCAAAATTTGAACAAGCTGCCCTATAAGGTACAGCATTCTCCATTACTGAAATTTTTTGAGCATGGTCAAAATAATTTTTTACATGGAATAGAGTGTGGATTAGGTGATATCTGTGGGCCTTTCCAACTGTAACATTGAAATATGTCAGGAAGGGACTGCTTTATCAGGTTGACAATTCCCTATTGAAACAGATTTCCAGATGGAAGCTGGAGAAGATTCATTATCCACATGTATTGATTGAATTAGATAATTTCTAGTTCTTCTTCCAAATCAAAGACTGTATGACCGTTAAGAGGTAAATGGAGATGTGGCAATGTTTGCTTCCAAGTAAGGCAACATTTGGGGCAGCAAGGCGGCACAGTGGACAGAGCACCAGGCCTGGAGTCAGGAAAATCTTAGTTGAAATCCAGCCTCAGACACTTACTAGTTGTGTGACCCTGGGCAAGTCACTTCAAATTTGACCTCAGCTAGCTGTGTGACCCTGGGCAAGTCACTTAAACCCTGTTTGCCTCAGTTTCCTCATCTGTAAAATAATCTGGAGAAGGAAATGGAAAACCACTCCAATATCTTTGCCAAGAAACCCCAAATTGGGTCATGAAGAGTTGGACACGACTGAAACAAGTGAATACAGCAAAAGCAGTTTTTATTAGTAGGAGGTGTTGACATCTGGCATTATTAAAGAGTATTAATCAAATTTTGTTGTTGTTGTAGTTGGATTAATCTAGTCTGTATAAATTTATGTACATGGTTATTTAATCTTTGTAAGTTATGAAAAATCCGTTTTCTTTCCTCAGCCATCAGAATGTTCTGCCTAAATTATTCTCATAATTGCATGAATTCTCCAGTTTACTTTGCCTTAAGGTCCATCTCACTATCCTGAAAGGAACTATGACAGAAAAATAATCAACAGCATGGAAATCCATAATTGGCCACAGAAAAGTAGTAAAATATCCTCTAGAATAGTGAAAAGAGAACAGAATTACTGAGTTCCAACCCTGATGGCCACTATAAGTGGCTGAGGCTGAGCAGTTTACAAACTGAAGAAAATCAATTCACTTGTCTCATCTTCAGTTTCCTCAGCTGTAAAATAAGACTAGATAATGGTCACTTTCAGATCCTAAGTACTATGATTTCATGGTAAAGTTTCAATTTCTTGGGCAGTGTTTCCCAACCAGTAAATGGAGACTGCTTGGGGGGGAGGGGGAATATTTAATTAACTTTGTGATATTAGAAGCAGGAATTTTATTTTAGGGGTATTTGAAGTCCTAAGTACCTTCCAAATAAACAAGTTAGTTTGATAACAAAAGTTTAATTCTGAATCCCCAAGCAAAAATTTCAGAAAGAGCCCTTGTCCTTGCTTCTTATTAGTTGACAAATAATACTGTAACTAGCCTCACCCTTACAACCTACACAGCATTACACTTCTTGGTGTCCATTTCCTATTACATCAATCACTATGATCATCCTAAGTGGAAAATATAGAAAAAAAGATATTGAATCATTTTCAGACTGGAAAAAAATCTTTGTGGGTCTAAAATTTTTAAAATATGTCTTCAAGGCTGTCACAACCTGTGGCATGTATTATTACCATCAGATTAAAAAAAATTCCAAATAGAACAGGGCCTGATTTTATTCAAACACACACACACACACACACACACACACACACACATCATGATTGTTATTTTAGTGATAATTTGCTGACTATTAGGATAATATCAGAATTGGTATTGTCTAGTAGAAAGTAAATTAAGACCTGGTCTTTAGTATAGTGTTTATATGTTGCAGTTATATGCATTTTTTTAACTTATAGGGCACATGATCAAAAAAGAAAGGTACCTTAGAAAGGTAAAGGTAGGCACAACATTTTATGATAAGCACTTTACAAATACAATTTCATTTGACCCTCACAACAACTGTGTGAGATGGGTGTTGTTATACACATTTTACCATTGAGGAAACAGAGGCAAATGTTAAATGACTTGCCCACGGTCACACAGCTAGTAAGAGCCTGAGACTGAGTTTGAGCTCAGATCTTCCTTACTCTAGGCCCAACACTATCCTCTACATCAATTAGCTGCATAGAGATCCGTGGTCTATAATACTTGACCATTCAATTTGTCACTTAACATATACTCCTGCATATGGTTATCTAGCTATATGTGTGTGTCTGTCTGTCTGTCTGTTTTAATTCCTGTTTTAATTCCTAATTTAAAACCTAAGAGCTGTGAATTTATTTATTTGGTTTTGTTTTTTAAAAGGTTAAAACCCTGCAAGAGTAACTGTGTACCTTTTCTTTTCTTTTTCTTTTTTTTCTTTTTTGGTGAGGCAATCGGGGTTAAGTGACTTGCCCAGGGCCATGTGTCTATGTCTACCTTTTCTTAAACTTCATCCTTCTGCACACAGTAGATGCCCAATATATATTTGTTTTGATTAATAACCTATTCATGACTCAGTTTTCCCATTTGTAAATTGTGAATTATCCTGGTACTACAATCACATGGAGAATCATGCAGAAAACAAAAGGAGTATGTAGTAAACTTTCTCTGACTCAAGTTGTTGGGCTTTTCCTTCTTTCTTCTCTTCCTATAAAAGCGTGTAGAAAGAAACATTGTATCCCATTGCTGATCCCCTTCTAGAACACTAACTTCCTAGATAATAGTGTATATAACATGTTTTTCAGATATGACAGCATTTATTCTTTTAGGATAAAAGCAATTAGGATCATGAGAAATGTCAGCCAAATTCTTAATACTGTTCTCAACCTTGAGAAATTTCAAGAATCATTCATTGTTTGTAATTTTTCTATATTTTTCTGCCTGTCTCTTTCTCTCCCTAGTCCTTTCTCTTCCTCTACCTTGTCCTACCCCTCCTCCTCCTTAGAGTCTCTCTCTCTCTCTTCTGCTCCCCTCCCCCTTCCTTTCTCCCTCTCTCCCTTTCTCCCTGTTTCCCTCCCTTTTCCCCTCTCCCTCTCTCTCCTTCTCTCCCTCTTCACTCTCTACTCTGTTTCGGAATATACTTCTTTTCTTTCGGTATGGTCAAGTCAAATGACTAATCTCCTGATTTACACATAAATCACACCAAAAATCATGAATTTTTTAAACTGTTCCAATTCAAGACCTATTTGAGGCTCCTCCTGGCTATTAGAAAAGAGACATGGATTGCAATTCTGAAAGCCCTAACCACCACCACCTCCCCCTCACCCCCCCCAAAAAATTATCCTAAAACTAAAAAGAGGTTTCAGAGGATTTTTTGAGGTTATAGTTTTGATTTAGCTTTGAAAGGCAGATGTGAGATATTAAAGTCTTTCTGTTACAGAATTTGTAAGTAGTTTGCTTTTTTTCCCCTGTTAAACTCCAAAGCTAATAAACCCAGAGCATTCTGTAACAAGTGAGGCACTCATGTCAACAAAGGCCTTACTTAGAGACTCCTAGATTTTCAGAAGTTTCTGTGGTGTGGATTTAAAGATATTTTAGTAATATGCAGCATACTCAGAGTCTGAACATTCACTTTTACTTCTTTATTTCCTACGACTTAAGCCCTTTGGCTTCTATGCAACCTTTCTTTAAAATAAAAACAGAAAATATGTGTTACACTCGGAGTCACGCTATAATACAATCACTCATTAAGTACAAAACTCTGTTCAAATAAGGTTCACCAAGGGACTGACAAATTCACAAAAGCAAGAAAATGCAAGTCGGAGGAGCAACCACTCAATTCATGTGTCTTTCTGCTCTGCCTAGGTACAGTTTTGCCACTAGACACAGATCAACAGAAGGATGTTCTGTGGGTTTCCTTTTCTCTTTTCTTTCTCCACACTTGGGAAGTGAAATGCCTCAGCAAAATCAGGTTGCTTAAGGTCAGAAGGGAAGCCTTAACTTTAATATCTTAACAATCTAATTTTCTATATATCTATCTGCTGATTGAAAGTGACATAGCACATGCTTGTAAAAGATAACTCATCACATGCCATATTGTAGCACAAAACCTAACAATAACATGTAACCATCTCTACCTCCCCTTGGGGAAAAAAAAGGAAATCATTCTCTATTTGATATTGTTAATGATATTAGAACTTTATAAACATTGAAAAGCAGAGGGTGACTAAATTACTGTGTAGGAGGAATAAATACTTCCCATCGCAAAATATTTATAATATGGGAGATATATTTGGTCTATAATTTTACTCTTTATCATAAAAGATATATCCATGCAACATCACATAAAATGGCATATAATGCCATTAGCAAACTTTCTCTATTTCACTAGCACCAAGCCCATTTTTTCTTCTCTATTCAGCCCCAGGAAGCTTAATATTAGTTATAAGGATGAATATGTAAAAAATTAAAATGCAGTGAATCTAATCTGCAATGAATGGAAGCACAAAGAATACTGCAGAAAAATAAACTTATTTCTTCAAGAACATACACTGATATCACTTTCATCTAGGAATATCTTTCCCCCATTATATGTCATTGTGTAAGATTACTTCATCCTCTTCTTGCTGTGCAAAATTACCAGGAAGCCAGTGGCGCAACATCTCATTTATTTTAATACCACTCTACTTATTAACTAAACAACCTGAAAAGGAAACAGTTTGCAGTGTTTCTAATGGTTGGATTTCAGGCACCATGGTAGGTTACTGAAGGAGATACTTTGGATCAAGGAGTCTTACCTTATTGCTCATAGCTCCTATCTAGTGTGTTCCCCTTCAATATCAATTGACCAGTTAACACCCCAGTATCATTCATAATCAATTGATATCAATTAGATTTTACAAGGGACTATTTAGTATGACAATAACCAGAATGCAACAATTTCCTTAACTGGGAGACCACTCTCTTCTGTCACTGCAGTCCTCGAAGAGAGTAGGCTCAAGCTTAAAGTTGTTGCTATAGAAAGGCTGGAGTGAAGTTCTTATGAGACTAAAATGGAAAAACATGAAATAAGAGATTTGAAATAGTCATTTTAAAATACAGTATACTGTTTCTTAATGAAATTACATTACTACATTAATTATCATGACATTGTGAGATCCAATCAGCTATATATCTAATTTGTATATCTAGGTGCTCATTTCTAAATTCAAATACAAAATTTTGAAACTTCCTGGAAATTTGGGGATATATTTGCTATGGATAAAACTGAATAGTGTGTAAAAACAGCAGAGTGCGAAGTTAAAAAAAATCAAACTGACTAATGTATCTAAATGTTCACTTAGCCATTTAGAAATATCTAAAATAATTCTGTAACCCATGTGGATTTCAGGGTGAATTCTAGTAGTGATCTTCACAGAGGATTATCATCATCATCATTGTTGTTATCATCTAGCATTTATATAGCAAAACTTTAAGTTTTGCAAAGTGCTTTACAAATATTTCATTAGATCCTCACAACGACCTCGGAGGTAGGTGTTATTATTAACCCTGATTTACAGATGGATAAACTGAGGCTGAGAGAGGTTAAGTGACTTGCACAGGGACACTTGGTTAGTAAGTATCTGAAGATTTTCTGACTCCAGGACCAGCACTCTATCCATCTACCTAGTATGTTTTTATTATGGAATTATAATTAATTACCCATGCTATATGTACTATATTTTAATGTGCTTTCCTTAATTTCTCTTTACAATAACCCAATAAGGCAATTCAAAATTATTAGCTTTGTTTTATTGTAAAAGGCACATAGACCATCTAAATGGTTTTTCCCAGGCCACATAGTCAGAAGTAGTATAAATTATGCATGGAGAAATGCCTAGATGCCTACAGACAGGTGTATGGGTTTGACATTAGTTCACACAATGAACTCTGTCTTTCTACCATTCTTCTCAAATTCTGGGTCACAAAATCTATATAATCTCCATATTTAAAATAGCAGTGTTACACACATTTACATTATTTGACATGAAATAATTGTATTTAAAGATTTTCTTGCTGTAATGCTTCCTAAACAAATTGATTTGATTTAGGCTGACAGTTCTTTGGAATAGTTTTTTTTTTTCACTTGGCTTCTTTAAAAAAAGGAGCTAATAGTTTACTATCTAGTTGCCTTAGTTTCATACTGCTAGATTATAAATTCTGAAGGCAGAAGAGCCCCAAATAGGATGTGTACTCAATAAATGTTAATGAGGATGATAATTTCTACTTGACCCTGGATCAAGAGCAAAATATAGTAGTGATTTACTATAAATGTGTGACACTCTCTTGATAGACTTTGATTCTGTCCAGCAATAAATCAAATGCAGTGATCATTTTGTAACTTTTAAATTCAAATACATATTAAATGATGAATTATATTTTAACTAATGAACAGTATTTGGAAAGATGAAGAAGAAAGATGGAATGGTAGGTCAAGTATCAGTCTTAGAGTTAGGAAGACCTCTGTTTTAAGTCCTGCCTTTAACACATACTATGTGTGTAAATATTAGCATGTAAGCACTTAGCTTCTCAGTGTCCAAAAAAATTCTTTCATACTATAAGTTACAGACAAGTTGCCAATCTACCCTGGTGGATATGCATGTGTGTGTATATGTATATATTTGTTCATATATGTGTTTATATATGTATCTATGTTGGAAGGAAGGGAGAGAGGGAGGAAGGCCAAGTACTTAGACCATGGACAATCTTCCTGGTATCAACTTATAGGGAGTTTTGTTGAACTTGCTTCCAGAAATATGTGAAGGAGGAACTCTTTCCTTTCCCTCAGGCATGGGTATTCCAGTTTCCTCCTAGCTTACAGCATGGCCTGAAAAGTCTTTTAATTGGTTACTGAGCCAGAACTGTGTATGCAGACAAAAGACTAGAATAGATAAAATCTCACTCTCTTTCCTGGTAGTGAGTGAAGTAAGAACTACTGTAGGCTTCTAGGTGGAAGTGGGTGGTAGCAGTGTTAGGAGTAGTAACAATGCATTGCTGCTGATTGTCTTAGCTTCCTCTGGTCACCATGTTACCATGAATGCATGGTGCCACATTTTTTCCTTTTTTTGTCTCGATGTTTCTTTCCTGATCTTGGGTGAATGTGTATTGGAGAAAGAACAGACCAGATTATGACCTTGTGGGTTTTGAAAAGTTGGAAGAGCCATCAAATTTATTCTAAGCAACTGAAGATAAGTCTAGTAAGAATCTAGAAGAATTGATTTCTAGAATCTTGAAGAGTGATTTACCAGATACTGCCTGGTGTGAATTAACTGAGCAGCTGAGACATCTCCTGCAAACAAGAGAACTACTTGTCAATTAGCTATGCCACACCTAACAATAAACTGGGAAGTGGGGGCAGTTGGGAGTGGATGTGAAAGCAAAATCTTTTGTAGCAACAACTTTAAGCTTGAGCCTATTCTCTTCGAGGACTGCAGTGACAGAAGAGAGTGGTCTCCCAGTTAAGGAAATTGTTGCATTCTGGTTATTGTCATACTAAATAGTCCCTTGTAAAATCTAATTGATATCAATTGATTATGAATGATACTGGGGTGTTAACTGGTCAATTGACATTGAAGGGGAACACACTAGATAGGAGCTATGAGCAATAAGGTAAGACTCCTTGATCCAAAGTATCTCCTTCAGTAACCTACCATGGTGCCTAAAATCCAACCATTAGAAAGCTATCCCCTTGTATCTTGAAGATTTTTCATTGTTCCAATCTCCTGTTAAAAAGCAAACATGCATGAGTTTTATCTCCAGCTTTCATCATCCAGTAGCATCTTGTGGGAGGGTTGTGGAACATCAATTTTAGAACATAAATGCACAGTATGCTGGTCCTATAGCAATATAGAAATGCATGGAATGGGTCCCTGGAAGGAGGCGTGTGAGGACAGAAGGGCAAATATGCCAGGAGAGATCACTGATGGGGAGGTCAGTTGTGAGTATATCACAATTTTTTTAGTGTCATAACCTGTTAAAGATTGTACTGGCTTTGCCAAGCAGTCTAATAATAGCTAATATATATATAGCACTTTGAAGTTTGCAAAGTACCTTACATATTATCTCACTTGATGCTCACAACAGCTCTGTAAGGTAGCTGCTATCATTATCTCCATTTTATAGATAAAGAAACTTGAGGTAGAGAGATGATGTGAATGCTCAGGGTTACACAGCAAATATGTGATACAGAATTCAAACTCAGTGATTCCTGAATTCAAGTCCAACACTCTATCCAGTGTACCACAATCTTCTATACCTATGCCTTCTTTAAGCACATCTTTTTGAAAGGTGGACTTTAGAAGTCCATTTACCAGTTTACAGAAGTTCCCAGAGACCTTTGGTGATATCAAGTTGAAAGTGTTTCCTAGACTGGGAAGTAGGTTTTAATAACATTTTCAGGTTCCTTGTTTCAATCTTGAGCACTGCTATGTAAAACACATTACTGAAACTGGTCCTACTATACAATTATTTTTTAAGTTTATTGTTAGGAGTAAATGGTTTGTATAGGATACTTTTAACTATCATTTGACCAGTCGTATGGAGAAACTTTCTCTACATGTTTTCCATACATATGATAAATCCAGGAGTGTGCTAGATGGTTGATAAGGGCTCATTCTTAAATAGTAGGAGCATTTCCATCTTGCAGATCAGCAAATACTACAAATCAGGATTTGATTTATTGTTTTGTTAATTGCCTAGATCTAAGAAAATGATGGAGAATGTATTAATAGTGCAGATTAAACTTTAAAATGTGAAGTACATATATTTATATATATACATACATATATATATATGTATATATATTTCCCCCTAGAGAACTAGTTGCTGAACATTAACCAGCAAACCCCTGGCTAAATAATTACAACATTTCTTGAAAGAGATAATGACATAGAAAACTTTGGAGACCCTCTAATTAGAAATATCAAACAAAGCATGAAAAAAACAATGAGAAAAAAGAATATGCTACTGTCATGGAAAATATCTGGCACAAAGTCCAAATTGAAGTGAGATGCCATATAGACATGAGATTCTCAAACAGATACTCCTGTTTGCTAATGACATTGTGTTGATTACATCAAGCCTAGGAACTTTGCAAAGCCTACCAAATAAGAATCACTCAAAAGATTTCAGCCTAACTATTCACATGGGGAAAACCAATTGGATAAAAAAATGTATTATCTAGGATAGGATACATAATTAAACGAGTAATCCATAGAGCCGATCCATAAGTATATATATTTTGGATAGCCCCTAAAAATAGACGATGAATTGGGTCCAGAATTAAATAGAAGGAAGTCAGCTGGCCGAATTACTTTGGGAAAATTGTATAGTGTACATAAAATGCTAAAAAATAATAATATAACAACAACAATGATAATCCTCTCAAAGTTTAACCTGCTGCCCATGCTCTAGAGGAACAATGACAAATAGGGGAATTCCAGCCCGGGTGAAGTATAATGGGGACTTTATGAGCCTTGAGATCATTATGGTAGTTGTAAAGGGCTGGCAGGAACTGTGAAGCACTAGTGAATTAGGCTCTGGTGCTACCACTGACTTGGTTAGCACTCAACTAAGTGTGCTGCAACAGCTTCTAAGAGCCAAAGAAATAAACAGGAAAGTATAGGATTACAGTTTCTGGTCATAGTCACAACTGTCATGATAATCCAGTTGACACAGAAAGTAGCATTGTCTTTCTTGCTGCTTCTGGTTCAATTACTATAAGCCAAGATACACTAGAACAAATCATAAATACCAATACTCTACCAGCTGGAAATGCATTGAAGTGGCAAAGCACAAGTGTACATAGAATGGACTGAAGACAAAATACTTTCATTATGTGCCAATACTATAATGAAATACTCAAATGTATCTGTGGCTTATTTAGGGATTTTCCTTCAGGGATTTAGATTGAAGACCAACTAAGTTAGCCTATGCTTTATGACTCTTTTTTCATGTTCTCCTAAAGTTTGCTGCAGAAGCCTTTCCAGTAAAATCAGGAATGAAGCAAGAATGCCCATTATCACCACCATTATTTAATATTGTACTAGAAATGCAAGCTATAGCAATAAAAGAAGAAAAAGAAATTGAAGGAATTAGAATAGGCAATGAGGAAACAAAACTATTATTCTTTGCAGATAATATGATAGCATACTTAGAGAATCCTAGAGAATCAACTAAAAAACTAGTTGAAGTAATTGACAACTTTAGTAAAGTTGCAGAATATGAAATAAACCTATATAAATCATCAGCATTTCTATATATTGTCAACAAAGTTCAGCAGCAAGAAATAGAAACTCCATTTAAAATAACTATAGACAATATAAAATACTTGGGAGTCTACCTGCCAAGACAAACCCAGGATCTACTTGAACACAATTACCAAATACTTTTTTACACAAATAAAGTCAGATCTAAACAAATGGGAAAATATTAATTGCTCATGGGTAGGTTGAGCCAATATAATAAAAATGACAATTCTACCTAAATTAATCTATTCAGTTCCATAACAGTCAGACTACTCAATTATTTTATAGAGCTAGAAAAAATAACAAAATTCATCTGGAAGAACAAAAAGTCAAGAATATCAAGGGAATCAATGAAAAAAAATGTAAAGGAAGGTGGCCTAGCCATACCAGATCTCAAACTGTATAATCAAGGGCTAATTGTTAAAACAATCTGATGCTAGCTAAGAAATAGAATGGTGGATCAGTGGAACAGATAAGGTATGCAATACATTGGAGTAAGAGGCCATAGTAATTTAGTGTTTGATAATCCCAAAGATCCCAGTTTTGAAGATAAAAACTTACTATTTGCCATAAACTACCTGGAAAACTGGAAAGCAGCTTGACAGAAACTAGGTATAGACCAACATCTCACACTGTATACCAACATAAGGTCAAAATACGTACATAATTTAAACATAAAGGGTGATACCATAAGCAAATTAGGAGAGCAAGGAATAGTTTACCTGTCAGATCAATGGATAAGGGAAGAACTTAGGACCAAACAAGATATAGAGAATATTATGAAATGTAAAATTGATTATTTTGATTATAGAAAATTAAAATAGTTTTTACACAAATAAAACCAGTAACAACCAAAATTAGAAGGAAAGCAGAAAACTGGGAAAACATTTTTACAGTAAGTATCTCTGCTAAAAGCCTCATTTCTCAAATACATAGAGAACTGAGTCAAATTTGTAAGAATACAAGTCCTTCCCCAATTGGTAAATGGTCAAATGATATGAACAGGTAGTTTTCTGGCAAAGAAATCAAAGCTATCTATAGTCATATAAAAAAATGCTCTAAATCACTATTGATCAGAGAAATGCAAATTAAAACAACTTTGAAATGCAAATTAAAACAACCATTTTACACCTATCAGATTGGCTAATGCAACAGAAAAGTAAAGTAAGTGTTAGACAGATATGGAAAAATGGGACACTAATGTACTGTTGATGGAGTTGTATACTGATCCAATCATTCTGGACAGCAATTTGGAACTATGCCCAAAGGGCTATCAAACTGTGCATACCCTTTGATCCAGCAATACCACTATGATGTCTGTCTCCCAAAGAGATTTAAAAAAAGGAAAAGAAGCTATCTGTACAAAAATATTTATAACAGCTCTTTTTATTGTTTTTAAGAATTGGAAATTGAAGGGATGCCCATCAATTAGGGAATGGCTAAAGAAGTTCTGGTATATAATTATAATGGAATATTATTGTACTATAAAAAATGATGAGCAGAATGATTTCAGAAAACCCTGAACCTACATGAACTGACAAAAAATGAAGTGAGCAGAACCAGAAGATCATTGTACATGGTAACAACAATATTGTATGATGAAGAACAGTGAATGATTTAGCTGTTTTCAAAATACAATGATCCAAGACAATCCTAAAGTACTCATGATGAAAAATGCTATCCACCTCCAGAGAAAGAACTGATTTCATCCAAATGCAGATCAAAGCATACTATTTTTCTTTTTATTCCTTCCTTCCTTTCTTCCTTTCTTTCTTAGTTTTATTCCACAAAATGACTAACATGGAAACATTTTTCATGATTGCACATGTATAACCTATATCAGATTGTTTACTGTCTCGAAGAGGGCATTAGAGAGAGAAGGATAGAATTTGTAACTCAAAACTTAAAAAAAAAGAATGTTAAAAATTGTTTTTATGTGTAATTGGGGAAAAATAAAATAAAAAAATAAAATATTATTTTAAAAAAATTGTTACAAAGGATCCACCCAATGTTCTGGAGGCCTTTCTCCCCAACGTTGGGAAGGTACCATTGGAGCACTTTAGCTGTCTAGCTTTCATCTCTCAGTCTTACTAACTGACCAGACCATTTTCTCTTCCTTTTATACAATCTTTTGATTATGAAATTTATATCTATTATTCTTTGAGATTCATCACTGGTTATATGTAGAAGCCTACTTACACCTACTATAAGCCTATCCACTCCGTTTGTGTGATATTCATTGTTAACTTTTCAAAGATTCAGCAGGGAGTCCAGGTCCCGGAGACATTCCCAGTAGATGATAGATTCTCCAGATGCTCCTGTTTGTGGATGACATTGTGTTAACTGCCTCAAACCCTAAGACACTGATGAGGCTTCTGGAAGAGATCTGTAATCACTCAAAGGAGTTTAGCCTATCAATCCACAGAGCCAAGACTAAATGGTTGGAGAATATTTTCCAGATTTCAACATGCATTTAGACGGACACCTTAAAGGACTTGTCCAACTGTATATAGAGAGAAGAGTAGACTGGGTTGCTTTTGGGAAATCACAAAGCTGTTTTACTGATTCCAAGATTTTTTTGAAAGCAAAGTTGAACACTAACAGTTCACTGACAGTGAAACTTGGAATGTCACTACTCATGCCATATTGTAACCTCACTGAAATCAGACCTCATTAGTTATAATCAAGGGTTTCATAAAGCTTTTTGTCACTAGTACCCTCGGCTCAAAATCTTGTAGCAACATATTGTGTACTACTGTAGGGCAATAATCAAATGTCTTTATTCCTTAGAGGCAGCTAGGTAGCACAGTAAATAAATAGACCCCTGGACCTGGACTCATGAATATCTGAGTTCAAATCTGACCTCAGACACATACTAGTTATGTGGTGCTGGGCAAATTGGCTAACTTTAGTCTGCCTCAATTTACTCAACTACAAAATGTGTATTTTATTTATGTTCTTTCTTTTCTAAACTGATGCAGCTCCTCCCCTGCCATCATCATGGGGCTGAGGGATGAATAAGAGGATTGCTTTGTCATCCCATAGCAATCAACCCCTTCAGTGAGGAGACAGCACATACGGTGATTTAGAAGCAGGCAAGGCAGCTCTGTGCATGGAGTGCAATCTTTGTAACACAAATATGGCTGGATCATTTGACTCAGTTCCACCCTAATTGTTTATTCATGTACTGTAAATATACAAAAATTTAAGTGTAGTGGGAATTCTAAAGTATTTGAAATCCACATAGAAAACAGTTCTCTAGGGGCAGCTAGGTGGTGCAGTAGATAGAGCACTGGCCCTGGATTCAGGAGGACCTGAGTTCAAATCTGACCTCAGACACATAACACTTACTAGCTGTGTGACCCTGGGCAAGTCACTTAACCCCACTGCCTAGCAAAAAGAAAAAAAAAAGAAAAGAAAACAGTTCTCTGTAAAATATGCCAACAAGATAATGCCAAAAACAAATTGTATTTTATGGTATTTTTCAAGGAGACCATTTAAACCCATCACTGTTCTGTCTAGCTTTTAATCCACTATTCTCCCTCCTAAAGAGAAGTATGACTTCCAAATTAAAGGTGTCAAAAAATCTTACTAATAAGTTGGTGTATATGGCTATATATGGATGACATCAAGTTATATGGATCCACCAAAAAACAATAACATTTCTCCAATAATATCAAATTTTAATTTTGACTTGATTAGTGTCATATTTTTAATATACCTGAAAGAAAGATAGATTCCAAAGGCTTTGAGTATAAATCCAGAAGTGATATTGAGGCAATGGATGAAAGCAGTAGCTATAACTGCCTTGGTCTCTTTCAGTCAAGTCACAGCTAGATATTTTGATTAAAATATTCAAGGAACCAAGACAGTGCCAAATGAGTCCCTGATTTAGACCTAAAGAAAGGCGTCATTAAAAAAATTTGAGGTTCATGTAAGAACTTACCTGTTAGATCTAAGGATAGAGAAGAATTCATATGACCGAACAAGAGATGGAGTATAACAGGAGATAAAAACGACAATTTTAATTACATAAAATTAAAAGTTTATATACAAGCAAAACTAATTCAGCTAAACTTAGAGGAGAAAGGAAGTGGCAGGGGGAAATCTTTCCAGCAAATTTATCTGATGAAGATCTCATTGCTAAGATATTTAGAAAATTGATTCAAAACTATAAGAATAAGAACCAGTCTCTAATTGATCAATAGTTAAAGGATATGAATAGGCAGCATTAAATTTCAATAAACATTTATTACTCCTATGTGCCAGACATTGGGCTAAGCACTGGTGATACAAACAAGAAAAAGAAAAAAAGTCCCTGTCCTCAAGAAACTTACAATATAACTCACAAAAGGAAAATTAAAGAGTTTGGTGGGGACGGGGGAGGAAGGGAAGGGAGAGATGATGATGGTGGTGTTGACTCTAAGGAAGGCAGCTGGTGGAAATGGTTGGACAGCAAGTCTTCTTAACTCTTTGAATGGAAGCTTTGGGAGTTTGTTTTTTTTTTTCTCCCTCCTGTAGGCAGCCCTCCCATCAAGGGGCAGAGGCTAATGAGGATACTCATGAGGTATGAGTTGATGCAATCTCTGATATAATGAGTTTCCTGGTGATGAATTTTACCTGGGAGGATGATGATGATAGAATTGAGTCCCAAGGATACAACTGGTAGGAGATGATTCAGAGGAAGAAATCCAAGTTATCAATAGCCATAGGAAAAAAGTGTTCTAAACCATGAATAATTAGGGAAGTGCAAATTAAAACAATTCAGAGGTAACAAAGGCTATGGGAAAACAAGTACATTAATACTCTATTAATAAAGGTGTGAACTGATTCAGCCATTCTGGAAAGCAGTTTAGAACTGGGCCCAAAAAACCATTAACTCTGTATATCTCTTTGACCTAGCATTACCACTACTGGGTCTATATCCCAAAGAGATCAAATAAAGAGGGGAAAAGACCCTTAGATTCAAAAATATTTATAGCAGCTTTTCTTTTGGTGCCAAAGAAGTGGAAACTGAGGGAATATCCATAAATTGTGGAATGGCTAAACAAGTTATAATACATGAATGTGATAGAATATTATTTTGCTGTAAGAAATGATGAAGGGGGTGATTTCAGAAAAATTTGGGGAGACTTGTATTATCTGATACAAAATGAAGTAAGCAGAGCCAGAAAAACAATGTATACAATAGCAGCAATATAATAAAGAAAAACAACTTTGAAAGACTTAGGAACTCTGATCAAGACAATTATCAGCCAAAATTACAGAGGAATTATGGTGAATGAAATGGTATGCTTACCTCCAGAAAGAAAGGTAATGGACTGAGTGCAAATGGGGGCAGATTTTTTTTTAATTGTTGAAATTTGTTTAGCTTGACTATATGTGTTTATAATGGGCTTTGTTTTTCTTGCTTTCTCAATTGGGGAGGGGGAAATGGAGGGGAAATATATATTTAAAGCAACTAATACCTATACAATATCAGCCTTAATGTTCATTTTTGAAATTATAAAAATGGATTATAACAGATTTGGAAAAAACCCTACTAAAAACCCATACACTATTAACAGAATATCAAGGCATTATCCTAAACAACTATAGAGAGATTAACACCTTCAATCTAAAATGCAGAAAGAGAATTGGTAGACATTCTTAACAAACATGATTAGCAGATTTAAAAAAACTTACAGAAATACTATTGAAATAGGCAGAAAACACTTAATTGAGGAATAATAATAGTTGATGACAGGTACACCATTTTGGTAAAATGTAACCAAAGATGGCTTACTTTCACAGGGAGCTTATGAAATGCCTAAGATCCTAGAGTGGAACCAAAATGACCTTATGACATCTGCAAAAACTCAAGCAACAATTTTTTTTTTTTTGCAAAAGAAGTGTCAAACATTTTTTAAAAATGAAAATAGGAGCAAGGGAAAGGGAATAAGCATTTATATAGCACCTACTATATTCCAGGCACTTTATAATCTCATATGATCCTCACAACAACTATGTGAGGTAGGAGCTGTTATTAAACCCATATTACAGTTGAGGAAAACTGAGGCAAATAGAGGTTAAGTTACTTGCCCAGGATGACTACATTAGTAAGTGTTTGAGGCCATACTTGAATTCAGGTTTTTCTGACTGTAGACCCAGCGCTCTGCCCCTTTGCCATCCAGCTGCCTAGTTGATGGTGGGCATTTAAGGTTAGGCTATTGCCACTAGCAATTTGCATAAGTGTTA
Source organism: Vombatus ursinus (assembly GCF_900497805.2). Taxonomy (NCBI): domain Eukaryota; kingdom Metazoa; phylum Chordata; class Mammalia; order Diprotodontia; family Vombatidae; genus Vombatus; species Vombatus ursinus. The sequence goes on from NW_020949351.1 coordinate 21,668,795, forward strand.
TTTTTATGAAGTGTGGACTTAGTGATCAGTTTAAATTATTTAACGTAACGATGGAGACAGTGCAATGTATGACTGCAAGTGATAGAAATTGTAGCTAAACTCCTCAAAAAGGCCTTTTACAATAGGTGCCTCCACTTTCTCTCTTCTCATTCTCTCTTTAACCACTTACATTCTAGCTTCTGACTTCATCAATTCACTGAAAAAGCTCTCTTCAAAGAGAGTTAGTAATGATGTCTTAGTCACCATATTCTATAGCTTTTTCATAGTCCTCATTCTCCTTGACTTCTCTGCAGCCTTTGACGGGGTTGATGATCAGATCATGCCCTCTAATCATAGTTGTCCTTCAGGGTTCTCTCCTGGGCCCTCTTCTCTTCTCCTTCTGTAAATAATTTTTTCAAAAAAATAGCATGGGAATGACATTGTCCTGGACCACTTCTATCTGAATTCCATTTTTTAAAAATTAGAAAAGAACAGCAACAAGGATAATTAGCATTTATGTAGTGCTCTAAAGTTTGCAGTGTGCTATATGGTTATTATCTCATTTGAGCCCTAAAACAAGAGTGAGAGGTCCCAATGACCTGAAAGTTTTCCCTGAAACGAAGACCAACTTTTTTTTTAACACCATTCTTCCAATGATGCTATACTGGTAACTATGAAGCAAAGAATGGTAAGTCTCTAAAGAATTAATGTTTCATTTCACCCAAAAGGCATGGGCATGAGCATATTACCAATGAAGAACCAGTAGTGAAAATGATACTAAGAAGAAATATGTGTCTGGAGAAAGTCATGGTCTACCCATATAGGGAAAGTTAGAGATAACCAGAGGATAGCTTGCATACTCTACTAGTGACAACACAATGTCAATTGATCTAGGGCAGTGATTGCTAACACTTTTTGTTCCATGAATTCCTTTCAACAACAGCAAAAAATGTGTCATGAATCCCTAGGATAATTTAATGTACTATATATAATATTCATTTAGATTTATTCATTAAGTGCTTACAATAACTACAGTGATAACTTTTGCCCCCGAAAGCTTCAAATTAAAATTTACATTACATGATTACAATGATAAAATATAGAATTTAATTCTACCTATGATTTTGAGAATTCTAAATATAAAATTATAAAACTAACTATAAAATAATTATGAATATCTTGTCAAATATTGTGAGAATTAAAATAAATAATCTAGCAAGACCTCATATGTTTATAATTTATTATCTGTAAGATTTCATATTTAATTTTATTAAATACAAATCACATTTTTAGTGAAATAAGTTATAAGATGAAAAATATTTAATGTAATATAATAAACATACATGGGAAGGAAAGGGAAAAGGGATAAGCATTTATATAGCATCTACTATGTGCCATGCACTATCCTAAGTGCTTTGCAAATATCCCATTTGAGATGCTTCCAGGGAGATGCTATTATCCTCATTTTACAGTTGAGCAAACTGAGGCAAACAGATGATAAGTAATTTGCCAAGGCTCACACAGCTAGTAAGTCCCTACTTGAACACAAGGATTCTGACTCTAGGTCTAGCACTCTATCCATTCCATCACCTAGCTGCCTAAATATATAACTTCATTTCAATAATGGACTTTTTTATTTGAACAGAGGTTTGCAATATTTGTCTCAATACCAGAAAAATAGTCTTGAATCTGGTTCTGCACTGAGTTGATTTCTGTATTTTGATTTAATACAAGGATAATATGAAAATGATTGCTCATACAAATATGTGATCGAAAATAGAAGAATTTTACAAGCTGTCTTGCTGAGCGATGAAAATTCATTTTTTTATGTTTAGCTACCTAACCAATTGATGAAAATGAATATAATATAAAATATTTTTCTGGCTAATGACAAGTGCTATATCAAATAATAAATGTACTTTACATTCAGTGTATATATTGCTTCATATTTAACAATGCTTCTGTATAAACTAACCTTTGTACAGAAAGAACTCTTTTCTAACCCTGGCACCTGGCTCCATTCTCACAGAAGCTCTACTGAATGACATACCATTGTGATCATCCAGTTCATTTGAATATCTGCCAGATATAGGAATAGGAACATAAGCAGAGTTTAAGTTTAAATCAGAAAACAGCCTTAATATAGCAAAGAGAGGAAATGTAAGGTTTCTGCAAAACTTTTGTTACGGTTTCAAGATGTCTTGTAATGCACAAGTCTAGTAATCATGGTGTTCAAACAGCATGACATTTTTGATGCAAGAACACAAAGATGTTTGTAACATCCTGATTACATGATTATGCAGCTAGTAAAATATGATTACAAGGTAACAGAGGAAAATGAAGGAGCTACAATGGTGTACTGTATAGAATACAAATGAGAGAATGCCTGTGTGTCTGACCATCCACTGGGATCAGTTCATGTTTAAAGTTTGAAAACAATTTGATGAGAGGTTGAGAAACTGCAAGAACATTTTGTTCATATAAGTAGTCAGATTTTGATGTAATCACTACATAATCACCAAAATTAATGTGCACATTATCATGATAGTTTTGAATTGTTACATAAAATTATAATGCTTCAAATATGCACATGCCTATATTGTAATAGAGGAAAATACAATGTGACATAATTGGATAATTATTTACTGCTTAAGGTGTGATCAAAGAATTTTCAGCATGAACCCATTAGGCAATAAGAAGTTCACGTTACCAAAAAATGACTCCTAATATAGCAGGAAAGCCCCAATACACTTCATAGACTCCCTATAGAATATTTATAGTCAGTTAGTCAACATGCATTTATTAAGTGCCACTGTGGTAAGTGCTGGAAATATAAGACCAACTTATAGGCAGGCATAACAAAATTAGCATAGGATTAAAAATTGTGAGGTTATAATCTATACCTTTGGAGGAAGGATCCACACCAATAAGATAGTAGATCCATCAAAATACTAGAGTTTCAGACTTTGTCACTTAAATGCTCTCATATTATACTACATAAGACAGATCCTGAGTGCTGTAGCATGGGCTCATGTATCTATATACTCTGGGAGCTACAACATAAGTGTACTTAGTATAGGGGGTAGAGACAAAGTGGTAGATTAGAGGCAGCAGTCCAGCTAAACTCGCTCAACATTCCCCTGCAAACAACTTTAAATAACACCTCAACTAAAATTTTGGAGTGGTAGGGCCAACAAAAGGTCAGTGTGAGACATTTTTCCAGCCTAAGAAAACTTAAGAGGGCCATGGGAGAGATCCATGACACCAGGATGGAGGCTTTTCTGGAATGTATTAGCAGCTGCAACAATAGCAGCTTTGGGAACTCTCAGCCCAGAGATGGTAAGAGGGTTGGACAACTGGTTAGAAAGAGATTTCAGAGGATCTACTGCTGGCACTGGTACAGCAAATGCTGATTGGCAAACTATTGCCTAGAGGTAGTTCTAGGTTGAAGTTCCAAGGTGAAGAGGAACACTTGTGGTTGATCACAAGGGAGCAGGAGCCCTAGTCACAGTTGTAGGGCCAAGAGGAGCACTAGAACCTGCAGAGGCAGGGGAACAGGGAACCTGAACATGGTTTCAGGGCCAAGAGGAGGGCTAGTACTTATGGCTACAGGATAGCAGAGGCCCTTCTTAGGTACAGACCATAGCAAAGACCAGGAGAGCAGTGACCCACACCTCTTCCCAGATCACACTGCCTTGGAATTACTGAAAACTTGCAAATCTCCAGAACTACTTCTGAAAACAGCAGCACAAAAAAGCCTGATGTTCCCCACCCCCAGGTAAACAGAGCCCAACTTTAACATAAAGATAAAAATCAAGAAATAGACTAGAAAATGAACAATTAAAAGACTAACTTGACCATAAAAATCTACTACAGTGGTGGAGAAGAACAAGAAATAGAAGAAGACTATAGGAAAACAGTTACAACCAAAGCCTCAAGGAAAAATTCTGATTGGCACAAGCCCAACAAGAATTCCTGGAAGCATTAAAGAAAGAGATAAGAGGGGTAGAGGAAAAATTAAAAAGAAATGAGAGTGATGCAGGAAAATTATGGAGAGAATTAACAACTTGGTAAAAAAAAAAAAAAAGGCACAAAAATATTGAAGAAAAAACACCTTACAAAACAGAATTGGCCTAATGGTAAAAGAGGCACAAAAGTTCACTAAAGAAAATAATTCCTCATAAATTAGAATTAGGCAAGTGGAAGCTAGTGATTCCATGAGACATCAGAAAACAATTTTTAAAAAGTCAAAAGAATGAACAAAAATTACAAGAAAATGTAAAATATTTCATCAGAAAAACAACTGAGCTGGAAAACAGATTGAGAAGATATAATTTAAAAATTATTGGATTAGCTGAAAGCTATGATCAAGAAAGAGCCTAGACATCACATTTTAGGAAACTATCGAGAAAAACTGCCTTGATATCTTAGATCCAGAGGGTAAAATAGAAATATCTCCCAGGTTAAGGAGAAAATATTGTAAGCAGCTAGACACAATTCAAATTTCATTGCACCACAGACAGGATTGCATAAGATTTAGCAGCTTCCACATTAAAGGAGTGCAGGGCTTGGTATATGATATTCTGGAAGGCCAAGGAGCTAGGATTACAACTAAGAATAAACTACCCAACAAAACTGAGTATAATCCTTCAGGGAGGAAAATGGTCATTTAATGAAATAGAGGACTTTCAAGCATTTCTGATGAAAAAACCAGAACTGAGTAGAAAATTTGACATTCAAACTTCAAAAGAAGCATAAAAAGGTAAACATAAAAGAGAAATCATAAGGGACTCAGTCAGCTTAATCTGTTTCCTATTCCTATATGGGAAGATTATTGAAGCAGTTAAAAGGAGTTTACATAGACAGAGGGCATGGGTGTGAGTTGATTATGTTGAAATGATCTCTAAAAAAAAAATGAAGGGGTGAGAAAGAAGGATGCATTAGGAGAAGTGAGAAGGGAGAGGTAGAAAGGGAAAACTTTTCTCACATAAAAAAAGGCATGCAGAGAAGAGCTTTTTACAATGGAGGTGAAAAAGGGTGGCGTGGCAAGCAATGCTTGAAGCTTACTCTCATTGGAACTGGTTCAAAGAGGAAAGAATATTATACATATTCAGTTGTGTATAGAAATCTGTCTTACCCAATAGGAAACAGGAGGAGAAGAAGATAAGAAAAAAGTTAAGGAATCATAAAAGGGAGGTTGCATTAAGGGAAGCCGGGGTTAGAAGAAAAGGAGGGACAGGATAAAAAGAGAGAGAAGAATAAACAGAAGAAAATGGGGTGGAAAGAAATACACAGTAGTCATAACTTGGAATGGGAATGGAAATGGGATGGTCTTCCCCATAAAACAGAAGTGGATAGCAAAACAGATTAAAAAACAGAATCCAACAATATGTTGTTCACAGGAGACACTTGAAACAGAAAGATATACAGAGTTAAAATAAAGGGCTAGAGCAGAATTTAATATGCTTCAGTTGAATTACAAAAGGCAAGCATGGCTATTATGATTTTAAAGCAAAAGCAAAAATAGACTAATTAAAAGATACAATCAAGGAATCTATATTTTGCTAAAAGATACCATAGAAAATGAAGCAATAGCAAAAATTTTTACAGTAAATTTCTCTGATAAAGACCTCATTTCTCAAATATATAAAGAACTGAATCAACTTTATAAAAATAAGAGCCATTCCCCATTGGTAAATAGTCTAATGATATGAACAGGCAGTTTTCAGAAGAAGAAATCAAAGCTAACTATAGTTACATGAAAAAAGTGCTCTAAATCACTACTGATTAGAGAAATGCAAATTAAAATAACTCTGGGGTACCACCTCACACCTATCAGAAATGACAAATGCTAGAGGGGATAAAGTAAAATAGGTACACTAATGAACTGTTGGTAGAATACTGAATTGGTCCAACCATTCTAGAGAACAATTTGGAACTATAACCAAAGGGCTATAAAATGTGAATACCTTTTGACCCAGCAATATCACTACTAGGTCTGTATCCCAAAGAGATCAAAGAAAAGGGAAAAGGACTTGCAGCTCCTTTTGCAACAGAAAAGGATTGGACATCAAGGGGTTGCTCATCAGTTAAGGGATGGCTGAACTAGCTGTGGCATATGATTGTGATGGAGTTCTATTGTGCTGAATAGAAATGATAAGGGTGGCGGTTTCAGGAAAAAAAAAAAGCCAAGACTTATATGATGCAAAGTGAAGTGAGAATAGCCAGGAGATCATTGTGCACAGTAACAACAATGTTGTAATGATGATCAACTAAGAAAGACGTGGCTATTCTGCTCAATACAATGATCCAATACAATTCCAAAGGACTCATGATGAAAAAATGCTATCCATCTCCAGAGTGAGAATTGATGGACTCTGAGCGCAAATTGAATTTTCTCACTTTTTCCCTTTTTTTTGTAATATGGCTAATGTGGAAATATGTTTTGCATGATTTCACATGTATAATTGATATCATATTGCTTGCCTGCTCAGTAGATGGAGAGTGCTGGGAGGGAGAAAATTTGGAACTCAAAATTTAAAAAAGAAAAAATGCTAAAAAAAGTTTTTTAAGTTTTTAAAAAAATAAATATACTGTATGGCATCTTATCACCTTCCAGTCATGCTTTGACTTGACCATTGTTTAAAGCCCTGATCATGATATGAAACAATTAGCAACAATGATCAGGCAGCAGTTCATGCACTTTGTTTCAGTATTGTAATGCACTAAAACATCCCATCTTTAAGTGACCTGAGAGAGAAGTTGCAACTATTAGGGAATGACTAAGAAGATATTAAGGAGAATATGGCGCATTGTTATGATATCTAATACAAGTTATTATCAGGAAATTCTTCCAGATGGTTTTTTAAAATACTTTATGCTATAGTTTAGGTTCATATACTCTTTTATTACTAGCGGAAATACAAAACAACTTATAATCAGTTTATTTTGTTATATTTCCTCTAAATACATGGCAGCAAAAGGGTTTTGAGAAATAGCTCAATATTCACTTTTGTTCAAACCAATCAACAATCTGTCTAATTGGTAAACCAGTTGTTCCGATCCTACCAATATATAAATAAACCTTGCTGACTGGTTTGACCAAAATTTTGCCATCAAGACAATCCTTAGAAACTATGATTCATACAGCTGGAGTTACTGAGATATATTTGATTAAAATTTTAAAATTGTACCTAAATTGTATATCCCACTCTCTCTATTCAACAGGTGGTATGAGGAGACTCAGGTCATGGGGTATGAGTGATTGTGAACAGTTTTATGACTTGTTCCAAGTGTCATATAATTTGTGATTTTATGAAATAGTGAAAAAAATGACTAACATTACTGTAGAGATCATTGTTTTGCTCTTTTTTAAAGTAAAAGACAATGTTTTATTGGTGCTTTGGAAGTCATCTCTTTGCCTGTACCATCCCCCCAATCACATTACCATATATTTTTTTTTTTACTCTCTATTAAATCTAGATTATGGGATCATCAATTTGCAGTTGGAAAGGGACTTTAAGAGGCCATGTAGTTCAAACCCCCTCATTTTACAGATGAGAAAACTAAGGTTCAGAGAGGTTAACTGCTGTGCTCAAAGTCACACAGATAGTATGTTACAGAGGCAGAATTTTATGCAGGTCCTATGATTCCAAATTTGGCATTCTTTCTATTATGCCACACTGCTTCTCTAATGGATTGACTTTGAAAACCCCAAGGTTACCCATTTTCCTCTATTTTGTTTTAGTTTATGTTGTACAAAACACATACTCACCACATTTGGTCTCTCTGAATACGATTATAAAGAATCATAGCTCTAAAAAATGAAGAGAGCTCAGAATTCAACCCCTTTATTTTATAATAATCAACTTGCCCAAGGTCACAGAGGTTAGTGGGAAGGAAGGTAGATCGATGTAGGTCTTCTGGCTCCAGAGCAAGTGTTCTTTCCACTGTGCCACATTTCCTCCTTTGTGAAACTATATTTTTAGAATTACTTTTAATATATTTAGTAAAGAAATAACTAGGAGCCTTAAACTAGGGAGATCATATTATAATAATTAATTACCATAAGTCTAGCCCTCTATTGGGTCATAGCTTTTGTACATGCAGAGTATCTATTGTCCTCTGATTAAAATAACTGATCTAGTTATATTGAGCAGGCATTATAGTACAGGGCAAAGCTGGGGGTCAGAAGATCTGGGCTCTCAGTCTAACCAGCTGTGCCTGGGGCAAGCCACTTAACTGCTGAGGCCCAGTCTAGTCATCTATAAAAAGAAGAATTGGATCTTGAATGAGCTTTAAGTTCCCATTGAGCATTAGAGTTTTATTATTTTACTACTTCTTCTATTTAAAATATTATGAGTTAAAATTTGTCTGAAATACTGATAAGGAAAGTCTATAATATGAATCAAACCATTAATAATAGCAAACTATTTACAGTATATATGAAGATGGGTGACAAGACCCCATGTATAGTGAGGAATGTGTGTGTGTGTGTGTGTGTGTGTGTGTGTGTGCGTGTATGCGTGTATGCGTTTTAAATTGGGAACTAACTCTCTTGTAAAGACTTAAATTCTCCAGGTTTAAACATTCTCTGTATTTTCAAATTGTCAGAAGCACATGGCTTTGATTCTTATAATGTGTATGCATGTGCTAACTAAATTTATATGGACACATATAGGGAAAAGAATAACTTCGTGTCTCTTTCTGAATAAAAACAAAAAAAACGAAAAACCCAACAAGGCAGAGGAGGGCTCAATCCTGTGGTTTGCTATGTAAAACTTCCCCTAAATTTCTCAGTCTTAGAGTAACTACAAATTTAACTTTATGTAGAGATTACTAGCTAAACAGTCCTAAACCCTCCTAACTAGTAAGTGATAGAGTTTGGGGTTTTTTTTTTAAGTTTTCTTTTCTTGTTACTTTATTAGGAAACTATTATCTGCATTTACTGAATTCAATGATATGGATAAGATTTTCTTCAACTCAAAAAGATTTCTTTTTTGTACACATGTGAAAATAACATTTCAGTTTCTGCTATTTAAATGTAATTAGAATAACTTAATAAATGGAAACAGATTAAATTTGGGGAGTTTATTAAATATGACAACTGAAATAGTTTGGGGACATTAAAAAGGTCACATTAACCCATGAACCTCTAGTTTGATGTATCAAAGACACAATAGCTAGAAAACTAGATTTAATCTAGTAAGGCCTCACTAGAGCCGTAGCTCTGGTGGTGTGAGGAGCTATTAATATCTGTTAGGAAACTTGCCTTTCAAACTGTGGTCTTTGACTACATAACCAGTAAGTCTACATGAGTCGGCTAACATTAATAATTTTAAGCCTAATTAACACACTCTGCAATAAGGAGAACTTCAGAATTGGAGCAGCAAATATCTATTTGACTTTCAGAGAACATTTTATCTGGCTTTGTCATTGTTTTTGTAATTTAAATATCCTGTTGTGTAAGTATAAAGACAGGAAATGAGTTATACAAAACCTTTCAATAACAACAGTATAGGGTTTCAGATAAGCAGATGTACTTGGTCTTTTTAGAGTTAATATTATATATTAAGTTTTGAAAATGCTTGAAGCAACTACATTTGCTCTGAGGAAACCATTTTAAATCTCTGAAAATAAGCTTTGACAGTAAAGAATGCATATTCTCCAGCTAACAATCACCAGTTGGGCCTGCTTGTGATGCCAGTCTTTAATTATTTAGCTTCCAGCTTTATTTGTCTTTCTTTCATGAAACTAAAAACTCTTTTTCCATAGTGAGAGACAGAGTGGTAAAGTCAGTGACCAACTAAACATACACTTGTACATTGTTTCTCCTCCAGTTCTGCTGGGTTGTTTTTGTGTTTTTTTTTTTCCCGGTTTTTTGTTGTTTTTTTTAAATGCTGATCCAAATCTCTTTGCACACAGAGCTGGCCAAGATCCTCTGACATTTTGTACACATCACAATTTGCTTTCCTGCTGGAGCTGCTGCTGAACAGGGTTGTATCATTTCCTCTAGTGGTGATTACACTTGCTTCTGAGACAAACTTGTAAGAACAGATCCTTCCTCTTTAAAAGGTTATAGACACAGAATAGTTACACGCTATTTGAGATGTTTGTTGCTTTTGTTCAACCTGAATTTACTATCATTTTCATTTGGCTCTTACTGAAATTTTTTACTTCATATGCATTTCAGATTTTCTTTTCAATTCACTGATTTTCATGAAGTTAATAGACGTTGTGAATCCAGAATGTGTAAGAAATATTTGTCCAAAATACTACAGTAATTAGTGGTATCTGTAGACCTTGATTTGTTAACATATTTTCTGTTAAAATAACCACATGCATTGACATGCACACACACACACACTCAGGAGAAATAAATATCTGAATTTTTAAATGTTATTAATTTATTGAAATCTGCAGAAAACAGGAATAAATAAGTTCTCAAACACGGAGAACAATTCACTCACTCTCATGATATGAAATAGTAGCCTTTTTAATTGTCCCAAATGAAGCATTAAAATCTATAATAATCACTGGAGTATTGTATGAAGTAGAGCTTTTATGGAGTTTCCATTAGTTTCTGAACTCGCTCTAAACATAATAATGAAGAATGAGTACTTGCTGTAATAAATGCTGCTCTCCCTTCCTTTGCCCTCCTCCCTTTCTGTTGGGCTAAGTAAAGAGTTGGGTTCCATTTTCAGCTATTAAAATGATCTGTGGCCTCATTACATATTATGCTTTATTTCTGCAACCTACTCAGTATAATAAATGATTGTTCTCCTTAACACTGAGAGACTAGCTTACCTTAAACAAATGATTTTCACTTTAAAAAAAAATAAAAGTCTTCTTTAGTTAGAATCTCAATGTTTCAGAGACATGAAAAATATTATAAAATCAAATGGTTGCAGACAAGCACTGACAAATTTCTGTTTTAAAGTAGAAAATTAAAGATAGTCCTTTTGTTTATTAGTGATAATTAATGCAAAAAAAATCCAGTATGTTAATGCATATTTACTGAGTATCTGCATATTTCCTCAAATTCATATGTTCTGTGAGGATATTTTTAAAATTAGAGAAAATTATCCTTATTAGCTATTTAAAATAATAATGATAATCTAATAATAATGTATGGACTGGATTCCCACCTAGTTTTGCATACCGTGGGATTTTATTCCTAAGTAGACATAAATGCCTGGTTTTCTGAAGGTGCCATGCACCTTTATGAATATTTATTTGCATTAAACTAAAACTTAATAAGCTTAAGAACAGTATTGCCCTTTATTTGGTTTTGTAAGTTTCTGGCCCCTTTCACATGGAATTAGTAGAACCTAGCTTTAAAAGCCTAATGAATATGGCTAAAACTCAGTAGGCAGTCTTATTAGAGCTACAATTTTGCACAGACAGGCTTTTGGCTTTATTTATTTGATTTGATTTGTTGACTGCTCAGAGCCTTGTAAACTGATGCTTCTCATATCGATTTATGTTAGAATCACTTGAAAACATAATTTGGAAACCAGTATTTTAAGCATCTCACAGTCTGATCTTTCTGCTACTGCTGTTTTCCAAACATTAAGAAAGAAATAATCAATGGTTATTTGAAGTTTTATCACACAGCACACACACATACACGCTATTGTTTTAATGCTTTGTATAGCCATAGTTTGGTTTACTAAGTCCCATGTTCTAGGATTCATATCCTTTAGTCTTAAATTAGCAATGAATTGATTCTGAAAGTATCATTTAATAGCCTTTGGAGGTTGATGCATAAACGATTCTGATATCTATTCATAGAACTTTATAATGGAACCCACTCTAGTTTATCCCTAGAACTGTCAGACTCTCTGGGAAATAATAGCTCCTTGACAGTTGTAGAGTTAAAATATAGGATTAATGATCAGCTTTTAATGTGCAAATAGGGTATTCAGCTTGCCTTTAACCTGTCTTATTTAACTCAAATTCTCTGTTGAAACAGGAAGTGTTGGTTGATTCTCCAACCCAACATAGATCATTAGCATGATGCATCAATCAGGCTAGTTTGGTGAGTCAAAATAGAAAATTGTATGAAAGACCACTCAACAAAAGTGGCACATGTATATCACCACTAAAATGAAACCCAGATATCAGTCAAATCAATGATTAACTTTAAAAGCTACAAGTCCCCAATTTCTCCCTGAAATTTAAAAAAAAAGGTGATTATCAACCAAGTCAAACTAAAAGAACCTCCTATTCTTCCTATCGCCAACTGAAGAAAGACTCAAACTTTTAAAAAGAAATCCTTTATTTAACTGTTTCTAGTAGATGATGATAATCTTCTTGTAGTGAGCAGAATGTGTGTTGGGTTTTTTTTTAAATGGTGATTTCCCTGGTTAACCACAGTTCAGTCTCATGTTTTCATTAAGAGCTTAATAACCTCTTGCTGTCAGTGGACCTTAAGAATTATATGGTAATTTTCAGTCATGACATCCTATTAAAGCTGCCTATGTATACAAAAATTAGACTATTTAGGAAGCATGATATAACATGCAATTGGAAAGCATGCTTAAAATTGTAATAAGAGATGTTTCAACAAGTCAATTCAACATTTATTAAGTACCTACTATGTGCAAACCTCAATGCTAGGTGCTAGGGCTACAGCGATGAAATTAGACAGTGATTTCCCTTTATAGACAAGAAACCAGTATATTTGTGTTATTATGTTACATGTGGCTGCCTATTATCTCACAATAATGAGACTTCTTTCCAAAAATATCAGATTAGCAAATGCTATGACCCTCTTGTCTTTAAGTTTCTTATGCCATTCCATTGTCTGTGATCTAGAAATAGACCCTTGAAATACTTTTAAAATGTGCTTTGTTGGGACTGATCTCTTTGACTGTTAGTGATATTGTTATAGGAGGCACATGTCAGTCCTAGGACACTAACATGAAACGGATAGTGTATGATAATACACCCTACGTTTGTAGCCAGAACAGTTTTTCACTCATTCGTTATATCTCTGTATCCAGGCTAACAGGAAAAGTACAATTAAACTGCTTGGGAACCTTGGTCATAACAAACTGCTTCTAAATGACCCCCAGGGGATTTCTTTTGTTATTTCAATAACAATGCCAATTTAAATGGATACCAGTGATTTCTAAGAATCCAAAGCAATATATCCTTAATAGCCTCTGAGAAACCTAAGCCACATATAAATTAACCTCACAGATACTCTTTTCAATTCATTTAGATATATATAGCCATGGGAGGCAGTTTTTAATGAAGCACCTTTTAAAACTAATATGGCATTTACTGAGGGCCATCTACTGATAACGATTACTATAACAAAAGAAAAAAAAATCCTCAAACAGCTATTTTGATTTTAACCTGCAAGACACACTAGGGAAGTCTAAAATTCCAATTCTATAGTTAAAATTAGGCTAAGGTTCCATAGAGTATCTCTAAATGAGGAAGGAGGCTTTGGATGATGGAAGAGAGCTAGGCAGATGTCACAAAAAGGTTTTTGTGGGCTCTGTACAGCCAGTTTCTCCATGCTGGGAGAGTTTTTGTTGTTGTTGCGGTTCTTATGATCCTTGAATGTGTAATCAAGAGGCCTTTCCATATGTTCAAAGCTGCTTTTGATTTAAGTGGAAATGTTACTCAGGCACAACAGCAAGTAGGTAGGTAAGTGCTACTTGCCTGTGACGTGAGGTTCCGTGTCATTTCCATATTTCCTTTTCACAGTGTTTTAAAAACAAGCAGTCCTAGAAGACTGAGTAGATGGAAATCGGTACAATAGACCAAAAATGAACAGATCACATCATAAATAAATTGATTGCCAAATTCACTGTTCGAATTGAAGCCATATGCAAATGAGATGATTCTCAATCAGGCCAGTAAATATCTTATTAATGTCTTCAAAACAAACACGGGCAGTATTTTATTAAAAGTATAGTCTGCATATGTCTTTAGAAGGACAAACAAAAATGAAGCAAATGTACACATTAGGTAGTTTGTTGTGAGACTTATATGTTTACATTCAATAATATTTTGAGGATAAAAATTCGCATGTAGATTTGTGTATTTTTATCAGTCTTTTTTTCTCTTTGTCTGACCCTCATCCCTGCTGATTCAAGCCATCCAAACCAGTGTTATAGATAGAAACTCCAATACGTGTTTGTGTGTATGTGTGTGTGCATATAAGAGTATGGTGGACCCTCCAGGAAATGTAATTTGATACCAACAAAAGTATTGAAATGTTTTGGCAAAAGTCTATAAACTTTATTTTAAAAGCCTTGAATATAAAATAATATATGTAGTTTCATGGAATTAAAGAATTTATTCTTATTTATTAAAAATAATGCTAGGATAAAGAGGGTTTGTTTGACTTATGGGGACAAAGGATAAAATGAAGAAAACAAAGATAAACTGATTTTTAACAAACATTTTTAGGTGGGTAGGTAAGTAGGTAGCTAGCTACTTAGTTAATTACACTACTAAGACCTTTGAAGAGAAATAAATGTAGAGTCATTTTACTTTTTTGAAATGCAAATAAAGAAAATACCAAAGAAGTACAAAGTAGGAAACAATATAGCTTTAGTTAAGTGTTTAGAAGACCCTACTGGGGCTTTTTTGAAATTTCAAATATCTATAATTCTATGAAATCAGTAACAATACAATCCAGCAACTGTCAAGTCTAACTCGCAATAATGTGATTAGAAGATGATTGAGATGCCTGACACTAGGTGTTTGATGCTCTTACACTGATGCTGAATTGAACTAAGAGGTTGTCCTAGGCAGCTGGCTGGGGTTTGCAAGCTTTACATCAAATAGAATTGGAAAAGCTGATGAGATCACAGCAAAATGCACACCCATGATATACGAGTGACAATTCACACAGACTCCAATTAGATTATGTCAGGAAAAGGGACTGAGATTTGTCATAGAGTCTGCCAGGCATAATCACCCAACTAATATCATGTTTGTGTTTGAAAAAGTTCAGATCATACTAAATAAAGGACAGATGTCACTATTTACTAAAATTGAAAATGGGATCATGTGATTTTTGCTGTCAGTAAATCGTTATAGCTCATTGTGGTTTTTTTTTAAATTACTGACTCTTCCCTTGTATGAACTTTCCATTATGATTCCTTATCAAATATTTATATCTTTCACTTGATTTTTTTGGCTAATGTCCTTTGGAGGGCTATCAGTGTTTCTTTCACTGAAAATATGACCATGCTTAAAGGCACCAGCACACACATAAGAGATATTAAGAAAAGTGAAAATTTAGTAGCCCATTTGGATGAATGGGTAGTGTTCTGATTTTTAGAAACCATAAAGAGAACTGTGTATTAATTAATTAATTAATTTGGGAAAGAAATTGCCCCTGTGAGTAGCTGTCTTGCAGTGTTAGTGAAGGGGCCAATTATTATTCATTCCACACATAACAATATGGAGAGTGTTATCAGGCTAAATGGAAAGAACTCTTCACTGATTCATTGCTTGTACTGTGCCCTTAGTTGTTGGCGCTACCATCTCTTCATTAACAACAAGACAGCTATCTGAGAACAGGGCTATTTTCACCAAAGAAGTACTAAATCATCTATATTTTCATTAGAAGCTCCTATGACGCTCCTGATATCTGTACCAAATGTTCTTTTTTTTTTTCCCATGGACCAATAATATACAAATATACTTCCCTGTGCCTTTATTTATTTATTTATTTCTTCACTTATCACTTATTTATTTGTTTATTTATTTATTTTTAGACAATGTCAGCTTTCAGCTAGCTATTTGCACTTTTACCTGTAATTACATTGCAAGGAGAAAAAAAAGAGAACTCCAGCACCATCCCCTCTGACCCTACACCCTATTGCCAATATCATTTGTTTAGTTAGTAATTCTATCTTTGTGGACTTTTAACATTCATGGGGTCTGTTGACTTCTCTGTGTACTTAGCTGCATCTCCATGGCAATGGAAAAACATGATGCTGCAGATTGAAAAAGAGGGAGGCAGAAAACATAAAACGCTGCCCTCCTCTCCAGGCCTCTTAGGGAGGGGCTAAGCTAATTTATATGTCAAGTTAAGGGATGTTGGGGCTTAGAGATCAAAGAAGGTCAAAAGGAGGCTCTTGGAATGGGAGATATTTATTGTGTTTAATATAAATACAAATGTGCCCAAGAAGAGAAATTGAGCCCTTAAAAGATCAGTAGATTGTTCTTAGTAAATATAAATAAAATACATTTGAATATATTTTGGGAAATGGGTAAACTGTTGAGGACTAGGAAAAACAATTGTGTTGCCCTATAGAGAGAAGATAGCCTCTGCCACCCCCATTACTTCCTCAGCCCCACACCAAATCACTTCTTAATCCACATGTTTGTTGTCAGGGAAACAGAATACAACCATAGAATAATATAAAGAGTGAAAACTTTAATAGGAAATGGAAATATTGGAAGAAACTGATTAAAGTAAACTTTAGAAATGCCTTGGCATTCTACTCAGTACTTCTTGAGTTTCTATTCCAGTCTTTCCTTTTGTGAAAAGCATTTATGCTCAGCAATTAATTATGAAGACCCTCCTAGCTATTGAGCAGCATTAATATGACAAATAGAGGTATGTAACTGTGATTGCTCATAGTAGAGAAGAGCTTTGTACTTTTGGATCTCCATTAATGGAATAAAAAATAAGCCCTTAGTAAAATTGATATGATGAGGAATGACTTATATTCGGTTAACTCAATTATTAGTATTAATTGGGGCCAGGTAAACCATGGATAATTGAAATTCACAGATAATCCAAACCCATCCCACCCCCCCACACCCCATTTAACCACTAACTTCACCCTTCTTCCCCATCAAACCAATTAGGAGACCAGTTAACAAATAGAAAAAAAAAAGATTGAACTGAATTTCTCCTCTCCAAAGGCTACTACTGCGGTATCTTTTTTTATTGAGTAATTTTTCTTAGAAAGGCAAATGATTGAATATATCCTGGAGATCAAATTATAGTCAGACTTTAATTTGTGTTATGAAAGTTCATTCCTAAGCTGGTTGCTTAGGATTTGAAATATATTTAAAAAAATAGAAATGATGTTATAAATGGTGGTTATGTTCCTAGGGTAGCACACAAAGCACGTTTGTTATCAGAATCCTAGAACCCAAGTATCCCTTGGACACACCAAGCCAGATTCTTAGGAGAACACTGAGCCTATCTGAATCACAACCTTGTCTAAATTTTAGGTTCCAGAATTCCTCTAAGCTATAGGGTGTGTGTGTGAGAGAGAGGGTAGTAAAGGGGGGGGTGGGGGGAAGGGAGGGGAGGGGGGCAGGGATTGGGCAAAACTAGTAAAGACCTTATGGACATTTCCAAAGCTGAAGCTGTATGACACCCACTGTAGAGTCAGAGGAGCTAGCACTGGGCTGCCCAGCCACCGTGAGGCACCAGTGTCCAGCAAGGTCTTCATCCAGCAAGACTACAGTAGTGGGCACCCGGTGCCAGTTCCAGACTAAGTTCTCCACAGAGTCGGAGAACCGAACTGACCGACAGCAATTTGAAGAAACAGTTCGTACTCTAAATAACTTTTATGAAGAAGCAGCAAAGCTTGGGGGCCAATCTTATCTCGAAGGCTGTTTAGCTTGTTTGACAGCATATAGTATCTTTTTGTGCATGGAAACACATTATGAGAAGGTTCTTTAGAAAAAAATCACCAAATATATTCAGGAACAGAATGAGAAGATATATGCACCCCCTCCCCCTGGGCCTCCTTCTGACAGACCCAATTGAAAGAGGACTTCGTGTTACTGAAATTACCATTTATGAAGGCAGAGGCATGAACAGTGGAAGATCAACTATGGAGTCTTAAGAATGCCTATCAGAATGGGACTCTCTTTTATCCACCAGCCAACTGCGGAGTGTCCCCTGGCTTTTCTCCAAGTATCATTCCTTGGTATCTGCTGGGGGAGTCACAGTGCCATTCTACCCCAAGGACTAACTTTCTCAAATTCTACTGCTAGAGTGACATCTATTCACTCCGCATCCATGTTGTCTTTAAACTGTGTAGGATTCTGTAATCTTTGTAACAATTTCTGAGAGAATATAATGAAGCATTTAATTTTTTAAATTCAAAACAATAAAATGAACTGTGTGAATCAGCCCAATCCAAAATCCATTTCTTATCTGTCACCAGAAACTATCAGTTCTTCTCATGCCCTCATCCCTACGAGGTTTTTTGGTTTTGTTTTGTTTTAATTTCAGCAAATCATACCGAGGTTTGGTTTCATTTCCCCTAAATTAAAGAATGCCTTTTCTTCAGGGCATGATTTTTGATGAGGGGTAAAAGCAATGCCTCTGGCCTGCTGACATATCTCTCCAACCTCAAGGAACTCATGGGGTTGCCTGAAGATCTGCTTCTACTCTTAGTTTCTCATAATGAAGATCACGGGAAAGATAACGTATAATGGCATTCGTTTTTAATGTAGCACTTATTACTAAGTGAACCAGAATTTCATGTGATTTCCAGTTACCTTGATTGTCCTTGGAGAATTTTATATCATTACTGCATTGCCATGAACATTGGGAGGATCTAGTATGTGCTGCTTGTTTTATTAAAACTATGTAAGCACAATGAAGTATATGCCAAACCATCACGCTCATAGACATCCTTACTCTGTCCCTTGATGTGTAATAAGCAAGTGCAATGAATATTTTCCTTATGGCTTTATGATAAATATAACTTGTAGGGAAATAATTTGGTAGGAATAATATTGTACTGCTTATTTTTAAATATTTCCACTGGGAAAACTTATGAATTATAAACCTTCCTTGAATTTAGTATTCAAGATACACATAGATTGGGGCAGCTAGGTTGTGCAGTGGATAGCCCTCTGGCCTTGCAGTCAGGAAGACCTGAGTTCAAATTCAGCCTGAGACACTTGACACTTACTAGCTATGTGATCCTGGGCAAGCACTTAACCCTGATTACCTCACAAAAAACCCAAAAAGATACACATAGATCTTGTAATAGCTCAGGTAAAATGATAGGAATGTTTTGTGAGTAAAAAAAATTTAGGTCCCTAAAACCTAAATATTTTGTTTTTCTTCTACCTACATTCTTCATGACAGTGTTTCCCAAGACCTTGAAGTTACATTAATCATTATGGTTTGAAAACACTGTTCTTTGGGAAGAACTAAGGGATATACTAGAAAAGAAAGGAAGAATAGGTGGTTCAACTTTCAGTGATATTATAGGTACTAATACTGTATCTAATCTTCCAGATTTATTTTTTATAGATTTGTTAGTCATTCACCTAAAGCCCAGAGGCTTGTTTAATATTTTAATTGTATAAAACTCTTTTTTGTTTTTCTGTTGCCTGTAACAGTATGTCTGTCTGACTTTTTATACCCATTGCAATAACTTTGCCTAAATATAAATGCATTAGTAAAACTTAAGTAAATTGTCTCTCTGTTAAAAAAAAAATCCAAACACCTTCCATGGAAGAGTATGGGACAGGGTCCATCAATAAAGAACGGAGGGGAAAGTTCCAAGAGAAGATGTGAACAATGTGGGATTACTCTAGCCAAAAAGGGCATCAATGTGAGGAAAGAGTTCAAGTGGAAAGGGGAAAGGAGCCAGATGTATAATAGAATGTTAAGTCCTTGAGGTCAGAAGCTATTTTTTCTATTTTTGTCTTTGAATTCCATAGCATCTAAGTGAGTGTGTTGCATATTATGTCACTACTCTTTTATATGCTGCCTTCCACCATTAGAATATAAGCCTCTTGAAGACAAAGACTGGCTTGTTCACTTGTACTGGTATCGCCAGTGCTTAGCTCAGTGCCAGATATATAATAAGCTCTTAATAAATGTTTTATAAATGAACACATGCTAAATATTGTTGTTGTACAGTAAGAAGTTCTGGTACAATGGAATGGTGAAGTGAGAGATCTCTGGCATTGTTAAATACAGTGTTTTTCTGCCCCTATGGTGGAACTCACAGAGATGATGTTTCCCATTCAAGGGACAGACCTTAACTATCTCACTGAAACAAAGAAACTGACAATTTTCCCTGAAGGGTAAGATCCAAAGAACTATCTGAGAGAATGCACCCATTCAGGTTCAAAGCCATTTGGCAGGGGCAGCTAGGTGGTACAGTGGATAGAGTACAGGCCCTGGAATCAGGAGGACCTGAGTTCAAATCCAGCCTCAGATACGTGACACTTACTAGCTATGTGACCCTTGGGCAAGTCACTCAGCCCAAATTGTCTAGCCAAAAAATTCAAACAAATAACAAAACAAAGCCATGTGGTTTTCCTGGGTTGTGCTGAGTGTCAGAATAGCCCATCCAGAAATTAGGCAAGCATTCTTGGTGTGTGGCCTGCTTCCCAATTTTCTGAAAAGCAGGGGGCAGAAGTCAAAGTAGTATAGTGAACAGGGGGCTGGATCTTGAGCTAGGAAGACTTGGGTTTCAATCTGACCTCAGATATTATGTGACCTGGGCATCACGATTTCCATCAGCCTTATTGCTTCATATGTAAAATGGGGATAATAATAGCATCTACCTCTAAGAGTTTCTATAAGGATAGGAGATTAATATTTGAAAAGTACTTTATAAATCATAAAGTATTGCATAAATGTTAATTATTATTATTTTATTAATAACATTATTATTAAGGCAACTCTGCCACTAATTGTATCTATGAATATTCTTACTGATTATTTGACATCATTATGTTACATAAGGCATCATGGTATATCAGAAAGAAAATTGGCTCTGGGATCAGAAGATGTGGATTCAAATCCTACTTCTGATACTTACTAATTCTGTGACCTAGGGCAAGTCACAAAATCTCCCTAGGTCTCTTGGTTTCCTTTTCTGTACAATAAGGAAGTTGTACTAGGTGGCCTCTAGCCATTGAGAAGCAGCATAGTATAATAGGCAGAGATCCAAAAAAATATATATATATATATATATATATATATATATATATAGGAATCATTTACCCCTTGAAGTCATCATCCTAAAAATTGCTCCCTAAAAAGCTCCATCCACTGGCTTGAATTTGAGGAGGAACCTCTTGGGTGTTAAGAGACCTGGCTGAGAGACAGCTCTTCTCATTGAAAAGCTGCCTGCTTACAATTATGCTTCAGTGTGGCCCTAACCACGGGGTCATACTTAACAATGGTGTCTGAGGTAAGGTTTCAGAGCTCCCAATGGGTGTTCTTCCCTGACTTTAATACTACCAGTTTGATATTTTTCACTACGTTCAATTCAATTCAATGAACATTTATTAAGTACCTACTATGTGCCAGGCACTGTACTAGAGATACAAAAGAGGCAAAAAGATAGTCCCTGCCCTCAAGGAGCTTACAATCTAATAAGAGAGACATCATGTAAACAAATATATACAAAGCAAGCTATATGCAGGATAAATAGGAAATAGCTAAAAGAGAGAAAACACTAGACTTAGAGGGGTTTGGGAAGGCTTCCTGTAGAAGCATTAGTTTGGACTTAAAGGAAGCCAGGGAGGTCAGTAGTCAGGGATGAGGAGGGAGAATGTTCTAGGCCTGGAGGACAGCCAGAGTGAATGTCTTCAGTTGAAAGATGGGATGTCTTGTTCATGAAACAAACCAGGTCAGTGTCACTGGATTGAGAAGTATGTTTTATGGACTAAGCTGGGGTGGGAAACCTGTGGCCTCAAGACCACATGTGGCCCTCTGGGTCCTCAAGTGTGGCCCTTTGACAGAATCCAAACTTCACAGAACAAATCCCCTTAATAAAAGAATTTGTTCTGTAAAACTTGAACTCAGTCAAAAAGCCACACCTACAAGTGGCCTTGAGGCTGCAGGTTCCCCACCCCTGGACTAAGGTATAAAATGATTGGAAAGGGGAAGGTGAGGGAGGGGTTAGTTAGATTATGAAAGGCTTTAAATGCCAAAGAGAGCATTGTATTTTCTCTTGGAGCTAGAGGAAGCCACTGGAGTTTAATAAGTTGGGGGGGGGGCAGTGGAGGTGGGAGGAGTGGTAATGTGATCAGACCTGCATTTTAGGAAAATCACTTAAGTTCTGTCAAGTCAGTATTATTTTTAGGACAGAATGGAGACAAGCTTTATTATTTCTGATGTCCTAATGATGCATTCAGCACTTTTAATGTTACTAAACAGAATCACGGCCTAAGCCTATAATGTGGAAAACATGTAGCCCTCAAGGACAGCTCCATGTTAGAATTAATCATGCCCAGAAGCCTAGGCTACACATATAAAACACAAAACAAAAAGTAGTTTAAAATGATGTCCTCTTTCATTTGAGGATGTGACTTTTCAAATCCTATAATAAAGTAGTTACAAATGTAATTGTTGAACTTGAAGACATGAAAACCTGAGTGTAAATCCCATCTCAGATACTTTTTTAGCTAAAACTCTCCCTCCTTCCAAATTACTTTTATATATTTGTATAAATATTTTTGTGTATTTTGTGTTTACATATGTACCTGGGTTTCCCCTAATAGAATGTAAGCTTTTTAAAATTTATTTTAATTTATCAACAATCACTTCCATAAGCTTTTGTGTTTTAAATTTTTTCCTCCTCCCTCCCTCCCTCCCCAAGATGGTGCATAATCTGATATAGGCTATATATATAATATATAATATAAATAAATGTATATTATATTAATATATCAATATGTTTATATATTAATAAATAATCTATAATATAAACATATTTTCACATTAGTGATGTTGTAAGGAAGAATTAGAAACAATAGGAGGAACCACAAGAAAGAGAAAACAAAACAAAACAGAAGAAAAAAATAGTAAATAGTATGCTTCAATCTGCATTCAAACTCCATAGTTCTTTCTTTGGATGTGGATAGCATTTTCCATCATGAGACCTTTGGAGATGTCTTAGATCCTTGCTGAGAAGGGCTAAGTCTATCAAAGTTAGTCCTCGTACAACGTGGCTATTACTGTGCACAGTGTTCTCCTGGTTCTGCTCACTTCACTCAGCATCAGTCCTTGCAAGTCTTCCCAGGTTTTTCTGAAGTCTGCCTGCTCATCGTTTCTTATAGCACAATAGTAGAGTGCAAGCTTTTGGCAGGCATTTTTGTTTTTGGATCCTGGTGTCTATCACAGTACCTGGCACATAGTAGGTACTTAATAAATACAAGGAGGAAGAGGAAGAGGAAAAGAAAGAGAGGAGAAAGGAGGAGGAGGAAAAGAGGAAGAAGAAGAAAAAGGAGGAGGAGGAGGAGGAAAGAGTTCACAAAGAGTCAAACACGACTGATAAAATGACCAAACACCATTGCCCCCACCAAATGTTCTAAAGATCAGGTCTGACAATGACAAGGCTGATCTTCCTTAACTAAATTCAATTCATTGTCATGGGGAAGGTTACCCTGCTCTGGGCATCTTTGTGAGATCCTGGAACAGATGCTGAAAAATATGCACAGCTCATTATGCTGTGGAATGCACAGATGATACCAGTTTCTCCACATTTTAGAAACAGAGACAAAAGCACTTGTCTTCATAATTCAGAATCTATATAAAACAGACTTGGCATAAATAACTTGATATAGTCCAATTCATGATGATGTAAAGCAATTCTTGCCCATGAGCATCAGGGGAAAAAAAAAGACTGTTTAAAAAAATGGGTCCATGAAAGGACTGCTCTCAGCTCCTATTATATGTGGAAGGATTACCTCATATCCTTGATGAAAAATACTAGAGTTAATTTTGCATCAGATTTCTCTCCCCCACTCTAAAATTTTAAAAATTCTTGTCTTTTTGTTTTTATATCGTAATCATTTCCCCTTAACTACCCTCTCACAACTGAGCCCTTCCCTGGTAACAAAGAAAAACTTTTAATGGGAGGAGGAAAAGGGAATAATTATTTATATAGCACCTGCTATGTGCCAGCCTCTGTGCTAATCAATTTTTACAGATATTATTTCATTTGATCTTCACAACAACCCTGCAAGGTAGGTGCTAGTATTATTTCCACTTTACAACTGAGGAAAGTGAGGCAGAGATTAAGTGACTTGCCCTGGGGTCACATAGTTAGTATCTGAGGAGGGATTTGAACCCAGGTCTTCCTGACTCCAGGCCTAATGCTCTGGGCGACCACTGCCTTTTTAAGGCAAAATCAATCAACACAGCAATCTCACCTAACATATAGCACATTCCACCTCCACGGTCCCCTACTTTAAGATATGTTTCATCATCAAGTAGGACACAGATCAGTCTTTAAAATTAATTGAAGCTCAATGTCTTTTAATGTTTTCATGTATATTGTTGTAGCTATTGTGAGTATTGTTCTGCTTCTGTTCTATTCTCCTTACTCTGTTCTGCAACAGTACAGATTAGTCTTCCTGTGTTTCATTGAATTCCTTGTAGTCTTTATTTCTAATGACACAATAATGTTCCATTACATTTACATGCCAAAATCAGTTCAGATATTCTCTAACCAATGAATACTCCCTTTGCTTCCAGTTGTTTTTTGTTACCACAAAAATATAAAGTTGCATTAGATATTTTGTGCTGTTATATTACTATAGATATTTCGGTATATCAGACCTTTCCCTTTGTTTTTGAACTCTGGGTATATGCCCAGGAGTGAGATTGTCGGGCCAAAGGGTATGAACAGTTTTATTACTTTTGTCACATCATTCCAAATTGTTTTCCAGAAAGCTTAGGCCAATTCTTCGTTCTTCCAATAATCTATTAGTTCTTAGTTCTTCCTTCAATCTAACAATGATTCACTTTTAATTTGCTGTTTACTTTTAATTTTGATTTAACTAGTCAATGACCCGACTGCGTACAGCAGATTTGGAAAAGGCTATAATGCTGGTAATCAGCTAAATTTTGGGGAGTAAAATGTTGTGATTTTCATTTTTTAATGTTAGAGGACTTGCCAGATTCTGTGCCTTCTGACTGTCTTCTTGAGATATGTGAGGTTTCTATGTAGTTTACAATTCTAAGTAGTTTACAAGCCTCTTTCATTTCTTGATCTCACTCGTTACTCCCCTCCAGCAACAGAGTCCTACTTATTATAAACACTGCAACTACTGACCGAGGTTTTCACTGACTATTTTGTGTGTCTGGAATGCTCTGCCTCATGGCTTCCTGGGCCTGCTTCAAGACTCAGATAAAATCCCATCTTCTCTAAAACACCTCTTTCTGGTATCTACACCCCACCCCCTCCGTAATTCCCTTCCCTCTGTCTGCTCTCTGAGATTATTTTCCATTTGCACTATATATGCTAGTACATGTATGCATACTTTTTTTGCATGTGGTCTATCCCGTTAGACTATAAGCTTCTGAGGGCAGGGACCATCTTTTTTGCCTTCCATTGCATTTCCAAGCCTTAGCACAGTCTCTGGCACATGGTAAGCAGTGAAAAAAAAACTTGTTTACTGATTGAAATTTATTAACATAGTTTTTTTGTTATCATTCTAAGTCCTTGCTTTGACAATTAAGTTACCAAATATCCAGATATATTGAGATTTTGTTTGGAGGATCTTGTTAAATTCTCTATTCTTTACAGTAATTATTATCATAAAAGCCACTTTTGGGGGTAGGTGGGATGATGCTTGTGCTACTCACAAGTAGAAGGCAAGGTGACCAAGTATCCAATAAAATCAGGTTTATAGTTGCCATTGGGTGCATGGTAGAACCAACTCTGCAAACTCTTCTATTCTCCGCCCCAAGAAGAAACTGCAAGATGCTCTTCTATTTAGAAAACCCACAAAAAAGACCAACAATTAAGGCCTCTTAGATTTATAGAATGGCTGTTTTCCAAGGCCTAACTTGTCTCCCCACAATACACCCTACAGACTAACTTGTCTGTATGTAAGTTATTATCTAGAAGATAGTCAAACATTGCTCCTTATCAAACATGCATATTCTCTAGAGTCAGCTCAGTAGATTATAATGTTACTTAGATAAATTGAGACTTCCTGTTTAAGCATTTCTGTGGAAATGCTATTCATAATTCTTCAGAAAGTGACTGGCATGCTGCGGAGTGCATAAGATATGACATTGCATTGAGACTGCTCAAACTGGAAGGCTGTCTTCCATTTACTCCCTTGTACTTGTTATACTCCATTTAATCATTATTTTTAAATTGTCCATATACATTTCTATTAGATTTTCAATAAATACTTATTGAATCGAAATAACACTTATGAGAGGAAACAGGTATTTAGATGTTTATGACTCATGTAGTTTTGTGTCAGCCCTGTAGGAAAGGGAATTCTGAGTTTGAGAACCTTCTAAATTAATATGATCTTCAATATTTACCTTTCTTAATTTGTATATTATACCTATATATATATATTATAAGTAAAGTGGCAGAGCCTCAGTTTTGGACTTATTTCAATGGGAATCTGAATATGTGGTTAATATACAATATATTGGGCTCTTAGATCCATGTGAAACACATTAAAGAAGGTAAAAAGCTCTCTCTATAAGTATAAGGAGTAAAGACGTTCATGGTAGGAGGAAAAGGACACTGACTCTGGGGTCAGGGTTTGGCTTCAAATGTGCCTCTGACACTTACTACTTATGTGACCTTCACCTTCATGGGCCTCAGTTTTGTTTTGTTTTTCATTTGTATAATGCATTGAATTTGATGACCTCTGAGATCCCTTTCAGATCTAGACCCTAAGAACTTACTATGTAATGTATACCATGATCTCCAGGTGAGGGTCAATGGAGTCGAATGGAGAGTGATCTGGCCTTAGAATCAGAAGGATGGGGGTTCAAGTGCTTCCTTTGATGAGCAATGGCTGTATGTTCTTGGGCAAGTCACTTAACCCAAGGCTCAAAGAGGTGAAGGGACTCTTCCAAAAATCTGATTTGGTAAGTGGCAGAGCTGAGATTCATACCCCAGTCTTCCAGGTCAGTCTTGGATTCTTTCCACTCCATCAAGCTGGCTGGATTTGATTTATGTTCCTCTGGAATGGGTGGAATAGCCAAACAAAGTATGGTGAAAAACACCTATGATTCTTGCTACTAGGAAGACTAAGGCTGGTGGGTCTCTTCAGCTAAGGAACTTTGAGCTGCAGTTGGACTAATGCAGTGGGGTTGCTGAACTAAGTTCAGCATCAATATGATTGGCCCACTTGAGAGAATGAAGGTCAGGAAAGGGAAAAGGTTGCTTAAAGATAGAGGCTTAGCGGTGGCTTGTGGTACAGTGGATAGAGTGTTAGGCCTGGGGTCATAAAGACCTGAGTTCAAATTTAGCCTTAGACACTTACTAGCTGGCTTACCACAGGCAAGTCACTTAACTTATTTGCCTCAGTTTCCTCAACTATAAAATGGGGGTACTAATAGCACCTCTCTAATAAGGGAGTTGTGAGAATCAAATGAAATAATATATTTTTAATTACTTAGCACAGGACCTGGCACATAGTAGGCATTATATAAATGTTTATTTCCTCTCCATTCTTCCAGAAGAATGGGTAAACCAGCTCAGGTCAGAAACGGAGCAGGTCAAAATTCCCAAGCAGATCAGTAGTGGGATTCAGTCTGTGAGTAGCCCAGCATTCCAGTATGGGTGAGGTATGGATAGCCAGCCTCAAAAAATAAATGAATAAATCAATGAATGAATAAGTAGGTAGATGAATAGATAGATAGATGATAAAATGAGTGGTATACAGTTCACACAATTACTGTATGTGAGACTTGCTCACTAAGCCTCTTTAAAGAGTTATTGTTACTATCTACTAGTGGAAATATATAGTTGAAACGGATCTAGAGTCACCATCTATCCCAAAAGAATTATCTAAAGAAATTTACATAATGGAAAGGAGGCACAGGAAATCACATTTTTATGGCACTGATAGACAAAGCGTACTTCTAAAAAATTGGAGTTATACTAAATGGAAATAATATACAGCAACACAAGTGAGAGTGTTTTCAAAATAGATTCATTGGTAATGGTCAAAGTCAAATGGTTTAGAGTTACTATAAACTGCTGTGGGCAAGTGAATGGAATGTTGGTTATACTTGAAATTAAAAGTAAAAGTCCAAGAGTGGGTGCATTTAACTCCTATTCAAAGGCTTCTTGTTTTCTTTTGATAGTGATAACCATATACTTGGAGACCACTTGTTTATTTGAAAAACAAGAAATGTTTGCATTTTCCTGATTGCCACTCAGAACTTGTTTATTTTCATGTTAAATGATCACTTACATAGCATAGATTCCTATAACAGGAAACATATACTATAGGAGGTCTTACCATTTTTCTGTTGGGATCAATTATATAGGTTCAGTATTAGTTAATTTTTTAAAGTGTAGTTTGTTAGAAATAGTTTATAATATTAAAGATTCACTATATTATAAAGGAGTAGATGACTAAATATATATCATTATGACCTTCAAAAGTCTACAATAAACTAACATTAAAGTTTCATGTAAACAAATTCAAATGAAGGTTCTTTTAGTAATATCAATTCCCCCACCTTGCCCACAGGTATGATTACTAGTAGGCCTCTTAAAGACACATGATTTGTATAATTTGGGCATCTAATTGGCATTATGTATAGGACTGGTTACTGTGAATACCATGTAGTATAACATAAAAATAGCCAGAACAAGATGAAAATTCAATATATAAACTCCTGGAAATGGGTCTCTTCCTTTTATTTTTTTGTTGTCAGTCAACAAGCATTTGTTAAAGTATTTTCTAAATGATAGGCATTGCAGGGATACAAACACAAGCAGAAAGACGGTCCCTGCCCATAAGGAGCTTATGTTCTAATTAGAGAAGACAACACATAAAAAGGAACTGAAAAGGAAAGAGAAAGGGGAGAAGGACCCAAGGTGGTGGCAGTCAGAAAAAGTCCTTTGGAGATGATTCAGCAGTATAGCCTGGGAATGAATAAATACATGTTTGGCCTCTTTCTTAAGCTGGAGGTTCTGAGAAGAACCAGCCAATCAGAAGGCAAACACTTAATAAATGCTTGTTAAATTCAATGTTTCTCTGCTGGGTAGAATAAAGGGTGGAATAGCCAGACAAGGCATGGTGGTGACCACCTTATGAATCCTGTTACTAGGTTGAGGCTGGTGGATCCCTTTAGCTCAGGAGTTTTAAACTTCAGTGAGACAAATCCAATGGGGTTGCTGAACTAAGTCCACTATAAATATGGTTAGCACCCCTGAGAGAGGGGAGATCAGGAAACAGATCAAGTTGTTTAAGGATAGAGGCTTAGATCCTGTTCCACATCCTCACATTTATAAGCCCACTTCCCTTCTTTGCTGTTTCTTTGTTATCTATTTTTCTTCTTTTCCCCAAATAATTGTTCCTACTATTTTCTATCAGTCATTTTAACATCCTTAAAATCTACTTGGAATTTCCCAGGATAGAAAATAAATGACATTCCTTAATACTATTTCTAAAATGACATTTATTCCAGAGTAAATACCCATATATTTTTCCTAGTCTCATAGGACCTCGATCTGAAAGGCACCTTAGAGACCATCTCATCCTACCTCCTTATTTTACTGTTGAGGCAAGTGAGACACAAAAAGGTTAAGTGCTTTGCCCAAGTTCATACAGGTACTAAGGAAAAGGGCTCAGATAAGAACTGGAGCCCTCTGTGATGAACCTTTTGTCCTTTCTACTCCACCATGCTCTCCCTCATCAAGGAACCATGCCACCCACAGAACTCATACTATACTTGTACATACTCATATTCATTTAAATTAGGTGACTTCCGTCCTGCCTATACCTCTAGAGGTACTCATATTTTCATAAGAGGTGAACTATCTGTATTTTAAACCTAGCCCTGTTACCCTTAATCTTTAAAAAAGAAAGAGCAGTAATGTAATGAATAATCTAATATATATATATATATATATATATATATATATATATATAGTAAAGAACAAGCTTGTGAGTATAGACTGAGAATGATGACAAGTATTTACTGATGAAATAATTTGAATTTCAGCAAGGGTTCCCTTTTTGGTCCTTTCTAGTTCTCTAGAAAACAAATCTATTTTTGGCACGTTTTTAGCATACAGTTTAAGAGCTGGGATGGAATAACAATGAATAATAAAATAAAATTCCCAGCCCCCAGAAACATAAAACGTATCACATTTTTCTACATAAATCTACAAGGACAGTTACACTTTTGACTGATTTTGAAACTTTTTTTACTCCCCAAACTTCAAAAACCATAAAGGCAGCTTCATCATCCACAAGAGAAAGAATTTTATTTGAAAAATAAAAACTCTAGAAAATATAGTGCTTTTTCTCTGTGTGTGTTGAGTTGATTCTGTGGGAAAAGAGCAAAGACACGGCAGCAGTTTTGCAAATGATTAACCAATACTTGGGCAAAGAAAACACTTCATTTTTTTTTAAATGGACCTTATTAGTTTGCAATGGAAATTGCTTTGATGTAAACATATAACGTGGATTCCCTCCCTTTTTAATTCCTTTTGTAATGCTGTTTATTACAGCAACTAGATGGTGCAGAGAATAGATTGCCAGATCTGGAGTCCAGAAGACCTGATTTCAAATCCAGCCTACAGATACTCACTAGCTGTGTGACCCTAGGCAAGTCACCCTGTTGCCTCAGTTTCCTCATCTGTCAAATGAGCTGGAGAAGGAAATGGCTAACCACTCCAGTATCTTTGCCAAGAAAACCCCCAAAAATGGTGTCACGAAGAGTTGGGCATGACTAAACAACTGAACAACAATGCTGTCTATTACAACATTAACACACTATTGAGAGACAGTGCTCTATAGTGGACAGCTTACTTAAGAAGTCCTGGGTTTAAATCCCATTCTTGACACATATTACTCAGCTTCCCTGAACAAGTCACTTAAACATTCAATGCTCCAGGAAACTGAGACCCTAAGTTATAGGGCAGATGCTAAAGGAAGTTTGCTTACCAAAAATTTTCTACACCAATGAAATCACGTATCTGCCTCTGCCCCAAAATATCAATTATAATTTACTCCAAATGGTAAGGTTCCTTAAGATATCTAATTTCTCTCAAATGAGGCAGTATATTTTAAAGACTACATATGAAGAGATAGGTGGAAAATCATACCTGAAAATCAAATAATCTGATGCTTGGGATTCATTATTGTGATTCTATCCAAGTCCTATTTTTCATGTATGTGAGGTTGCTAAGGCTCAAGACAATGGACTCAAGTCAGAATTACATCCTATGTAAATGCCCAGGGAATCCACATGACATGGTTCCTCCTCAACATTCTTCTACTCTTGCATTACTTAAATGTCAGAAGTTATCATGCTCTTGCTTTCAAAGGGTGACCCTTCAACTCATACCCTGGACCCTTTTCACTTAAAAGGTAAGACTCACTTTCACCCTACTCTTGACATCTTTTGTCTCAGCAAATGCTTTTTGTCTTCAGGTCTCTTTCCTTTTGCTGGCAGGTATGACTAATTCCTTAGGAACTGTCTCTTGATCCCAATGCACCCTCTAGCAACAATCCCATCTCTTTATGCTCTTTCCAAAATTCCATAATTCAGTTTTCTAGTCTTTGACAATAATTTTCTCCTCAGCAATATTCCTCTAGAAGGGGCATTCTTACTTTTCCTTAAACCAACAACAAGAAAAAAAAAATCTGCAGCTAAATTCATTGACTCTTCTCTCATATGCCATCTAGATCCCTCCAGAGCCACTGACAATAACAATCATGAGGCACATAGGTAGAGTAGTGGATAGAGCCTAAGATTTGGAGTCAGGAAGGCCTGAATTCAAATTCTACCTCCAAATACTTACTGGCTGTGTAACCCTGGGCAAGTCCCTTAGCCTCCCTCAGACTCAGTTTTCTCATCTGTAAAATGGGAATAATAATAGCAACTACCTCACAGAGTTTTTCTGGGAGAAAAATAACACAATATACATATGGTGTTTTATAGACCTTAAAGTGCTACATAATTATTAGCTCTATTAGCTCTTTCTTGAAACTCTAGTCTCTTTATGGAGACTTTGGTAGCAGTCTTTTGTTTCTGATCTATTGGTCAAGTTACTAGGTAACCTGAAATTAGTTTAGTTATTTGGTTATTTTTTTTAAAGTAGAGTCAGGACATATATAGAGTTTAGTCTTATAATCAAATCAACTGAACAAATCAATCTGGTACTTATTTAATGATATGCATAATCATTACTATGCTATACAGTAATTAGGTATAAAGTAAGTAGCTGAAGTAAATGACAGTAATTAGTATTACTTTTAAACAGCCAAACCAGTTTTCTCCTCTTTTTATTTTTTTCCAGTATCTATAATTAGCAACAATGTCAACAGTTTTCCTTGATAGCATGAATAGTTTAATCCTCATCACACACCCACAACTCATCCACTGAAAGTGTAAAAGTCCTGGTTTCAACAACCCAACAGCTGGGTTCCCTTCAAGCCCTCCCAATTCTTCCCACTACACATGTCCTAGGGCTGAGATTATTTTCTTTCTTTTATTTTTATTTTTTGGTGAGGCAATTGGGGTTAAGTGACTTGCCCAGGAATACACAGCTAGTAAGTGTCAAGTGTCTGAGGCTGGATTTGAACTCAGGTCCTCTTGACTCCAAGGCCAGAGCTCTAACCACTGCACCACCTAGCTGCCCCTGAGATTTCTTTCTTACACTCCTTCACGTACTTTTCCTATTCACTGAGGACCCCTGAAGAGCATATTGATTCTACTTCTGACTGCTCAATTGTCCTGGGGCAGCAGAATAGTCCTTAAAGATTATGGTTGACCCACTTGGAGAGTAACAGCAATGGTTGTATATCATCAGTATCACCAACATCCCCATCATTCCCCATCATGAATAAAAACAACATTTATTGACTTCCTGTGATAAGATAAGCATCCTGTACAAGATGCTTAATGTATAAAAATTTTTAAAAGTCTGTATTCTCATGGATCTCAAAATATAGTTGGGAGGATAGAAACATACATGAAAAATAAATAACAATGTAAGGATGTCTATGTTAGATGCCAAATGAGGGTAAATACAATAAGTGCTATAGATGTTGAGAGGAGGGTACATTTATTGTTGTTTGGAGTGGTCTAGAAAGGATGAACAGAGGATATGCATATTACTTCAGGTTGAACTTTAACAAGTGGAGAGAAAGTAGAATGTTTTAAGCATAGGAAATGATAGGAGCAAAGGAGCAGAGGTACATGTTGCAATAATAATAGCTAACACATCAAGCACTTTAAAGTTTGCAAAGTGTTGAATATCTATTAGCTCATTTGATTCTCATAGCAAATGTGTGAAGTAGGTGTTAGTATATAATAATAAGAGAAAGACAAAGAAACAGAGAAACAGAAACAGAGGCAGAGGCAGAAAGAGAGAGAAAGAGCAAGAACAATTGGAAAGTCTTCCTTAGAAAGTGACACTTGGGCTAAGCCTTGAAGGAAGCTAAAGAAGATTCAAAGAGACAATAAAAAGGGAATAAATTCTAGGCATGGGAGGACAACCAGGGCAAAGACACAGAGATGGAAGGAAGACGTTAAGTTTGGGGAGTATTAGAAAACAAGGTTGGAAGAGTAAATTGGGTCCAAACTGTGAAGGATCTTTAATTAAAGTTAAGAAGTTTGGACTTCATCATCATTAGAGGTAGATGGGAGAGAAATTCTAAGAGGAGGAGAGGATTGAGAGATAGATTAGTGATAGTGGTACAGGGGTAGGGGAAGATACTGGGAAATGGCTGTCAATTCTTGTACTCCAGAGCCAGAAAATAGGGTAGCATTAAATTGTGGAGGGACTTGATTCTCAGCAAAAAGAATCTGAACTTTATTATGAAACCTCTGAAATTTTAAAGCAGAAAAATAATTCAATCAAAACTCTATATAAGAAAAATTATAATTCTGCTAGATGCATGAAGAAATAGTGGGGAGAGGCAGAAGAGTAACAAGGGAAGAAAAGGGACATAGAGGCAGAAAGATTTGTCAGGAGATTATATTAATAGTCCTAGTAGGTGGTAATGAAGGCCAGTGCTATAGTGTTATATGTGTGTATATATCTATATACATATATATATATAAAATATGTTTTATATATAAGCAATATATCTATATATACATATATAGTATATTATGCAAGTTTGGAAATAGATACAGATAAATAGATATAAATATATAAGGTTTCTAACCAGGCTGACAAGGTTAAGAGTGACTAAAATAGTGCATATGGAGAGGAGTAAGGTATAATAAGCTCAGTTCTGGAAGTGTCAAATTTGAGAGGATGATGGAGCTTCTAGCCGGAAATACTGGTCTAGAGCTCAGAAAAGAGGTCATGTCTGGAGATGTATTTCTTATTCATCTGCAGAGAAGTAACAAGCAAAGAATTAAATGAGATTTCCAAGGGAAAAAATATAGAGGAAAAGAGGCCAAGGACAGAACCTAGGGGCATCTCAAAGGTCTATAAAGTGAATGAGAACACCACAAAGAAGACAGAGCAGGAACAGCTGGACAGACAGGTGGTTGTTGTGTTTGTCCTTCGTTCTCGAAGAGGACCATGACATCAGGGAGATAATCACATGAGACAGAAAGATAGATAGATAGATAGATAGATAGATAGATAGATAGATAGATAGA
>NW_020949351.1:21703341-21730848 GCF_900497805.2 Vombatus ursinus
AGATAGATAGATAGATAGATAGATAGATAGATAGATAGATAGATAGATAGATAGATAGATAGAAAGAGAAGAGAAGAGTCAGGGGATTGTGGTGTCTCTGAAGCCAAGAAAAGAGAGAGAATCTAGAAGGATGAGGCAATCATCAGTGCCAAATGTTGCAGAGAGTTTAAGGAAAATTAAGGACTGGAAAAAATATTGTAGAACCTAGCGATTTCAAGATTGCAGATGACCTCTGAGTAAGGAGTTTTGGTAGAGTTGTAGGATATAGAAACCAGGTTGCTGGAGTTACTGGTTATACCAGGCATATTTTCTAGCAAGGCAATGTGACATTACAAGACTCTGGGCTGACTGGGACAGGCAAAACTGGAAGGGGTGAGTGGTATGGAGTTTTGTCATATGAAAGTTTATTCTCCCCAATTATTAGAGCCCAACACTGAGGAAACAGAGGGCTCAGATCTAGACTTCTTTGAGATATTTGTCAACTGGTCATAAAATTTTAGAGCGGAAATTATCTCAGAAGTGATATAGTTTAGTGAGCACCTGAACATCATTTTGACAAGTCTCATTAAAATTACACATTCATATTTCTTTCTTGAGCTGAGATATCTTGCTCCTGGTTGGAATACTCATTAACTCTCTATATTTTCTTGTATATCCTAATATGTAGAACATCTTTTATTTCTATTTGCTATCTGCTTGAATAAATGAGTTTCCTCACTATTCACTATTTGTAATGACCTTTTGTGTAACTAGCATTTGATAGAAAGGAGTGAAGCCTACAAATGTAAGCTTGGGGCATTCCTTCCCCTTGAAGGGACAGTAACCCAAAAAGTAGCTTGACCCCTCCCCCCCAAAAGAAGTCATTCCTCTAGATCAGAAATATATTGGGGGCAGATGGAAATAGTTCTAGTCTGGAACCACTCTCTCTCTCAAAGAAGAACATGGTCTCTTCACTTGCTTGCCACCAGGCAGAAACAGAAATCTCCCTTAGAGAGAGGTAGGCAAGCTTCCAGAGATATCTATCAATTCCTCCGTTCAAACTGCATTTAGACAACCCATATGACATACACATCTTATATGGGCAGCACACATATACACCTTACTTATACATTATCTCCTTGTGATCTTAACAACTCTGAGAGATATTTAGTATATGTCTTATTATCTCCATCTTACAGACGAAGAAATAAAGATTTGATAAATTTAAGGACTCATTTATAGAAAGTAGGCTTTGACCCAGTTATTGCCTGATATCAAGTTCACTGCTCTTCCAAGACGCCCATATTACCTCTTAATGTGGCCTATTCCACTTTTTAATAGCTGTGTCAGGAAGTTTTTTCTTGTACTAAGTCAAAATCAGCTCTCCTATAACTTCCAGTTATTATTCCTAGTAATTTAGTGCCAAGGAGAAAAAGTTTAAACCTTTTTCCCATGGCATCCCATCATTGAAGAAGCCATGCCCCAATTAATTACCTTTTCTTCTCCAGGTAAAGCAGATCTCTAGTCTCTACAACTTATGGCACTTTTGTGATTTGGTTTCCAGTTTTCTTGCCACCATGCTTCTCTTCCTCTGAATACAGTCTATTTTTTTAATATACTTCTTTAAATGTGGTACCCACATACACCTGAAACAAAGTATCATAGATGACATGGGACCAGAGAACAATAGAGCTATTATCTTCCTTGTTCATCATCTATGCATCTATGAATGTGGCCTAAGTGAGCCTTTGCCTTTTTGGCTGCCATGCTATACAAACTGACTTATGTTCAGCCAAAAGTCCTCTACAACTCCAAGGTCTAATTTTATGTGAATTGTTGTCTACCTGTGCCTTCTTCCACTCTGTACCTATAAAGCTGGTTTTCTGAACCCAAGTGTAAGACATTACATTTACCTTTATTAAATTTCATCTTATTGAGTTTGACCCATTGTTCTAGACCAGGATTTGGAAAACATTTTCTGTTAAGGACCAGAGAGAAATATTTTAGACTTTGTGGACCACTAAGCACAAGTGAGGGCATTGTGTAGGTACTTACCTAATAAGAGAAAACAAATTGTCATGGATTTTAATTGATGAAAATCAAAATATAATAATAAGAATAAGCCTTTCTTTTAAAAAATGCAGATCTTATAATGAGAAGAATTGAATTCTTTTAAGAGAGATCACATTTCATTTAATTTAGGGTCAAAGTTAGTGTTCCCTATCATCAAAATCAATTGCAAATGTTCATCTCTTAAAGTTGATCTGTAGAGATTTTATGTATTTCATTTTTGAAAATATCTTCTTTTTTTAAATTTATTTAAATTTATTTTTTTTTATTTTTAGTTCTCAACATTTACTTCCACAAGATTTTGAGTTCCAAATTTTCACCCCATCTTGCCCCTCCCCCCACCGCAAGATGGCATGCATTCTGAATACCCCTTCCCCTAGTCTGCTTTCCTTGCTAACTCTCCCCGCCTTCCCCTTCTATTTTCCTGTAGGGCAGGATAGATTTCTGTACCCCATTTCATGTATTTCTTATTTCCCAGTTGCATGTGAAAACATTTTTTTTAAACATGTGTTTTTTAAACTTTGGGTTCCAAATTTTCTCCCTTCCTCCCTCCCCACCCACCATCATTGAAAAGGCAAGCAACTCAACATTGGCTATACATGTGCAGTTATGCAAAACACTTCCATAGTAGACATGCTGTGAAAAACTAACTCTATTTCCCTTAATCCTATCCCACCCCCCCATTTATTCTATTCTTTCTTTTGACCCTGTCCCTCCTCAGAAGCATTTGCTTCTGATTACCCCCTTTCCCAATCTGCCCTCCTCTCTATCATCCCCCTACTCTCTTGTCCCCTTCCCCTCCTATTTTCTTGTAGGTTAAGACAGATTTCCATACCCAATTGAGTGTGTATGTTATTCCCTCCTTAAGTCAAATCCTATGAGAATAAGATTCACTCATTTCTTCTCACCTTCCCCCAGTTTCCCTCCACTGTAAGAGCCTTTTCTTTTCTGTTTTTATTTTGTGAGATAATTTACCCTGTTCTACCTTTCCCTTTCTCCTTCTCCTAGTATAATCCTCTCTCACCCCTTAATTTTATTCTCCAGATATGACCCCTTCATCTTCAACTCACCCTGTGCCCTCTATCTATCTATCTATCTATCTGTCTATCTATCTATCTATCTATCTATCTATCTATCTATCTATCTATCTATCTATCTGTGTATCTATCTATCTATCTATATGTACATACATATAATTTTTTCCCTCCAACTACCCTAATACTGACAAAGGTCTCATGAGTTACAAATATCATCTTTCCATGCAGGAATGTAAACAGTTCAACCTTAATAAGTCTCTTATGATTTCTCTTTCCTGTTTACCTCTTCATGTTTCACTTGAGTCTTGTATTGGAAAGTCAAATTTTCTATTCAGCTCTGGTCTTTTCATCAAGAATGCTTGAAAGTCCTCTATTTCACTGAATGACCATTTTTTCCCCTGAAGAATTATACTCAGTTTTGCTGGGCAGGTGATTCTTGGTTGTAATCCTATCTCCTTTGCCCTCTGGAATATTATATTCTATGCCCTGTGGTCCCTTAATATAGAAGCAGCTAAATCTTGTGTTATCCTGATTGTGTTTCCACAATACTTGAATTGTTTCTTTCTGGCTGCTTGTAATGTTTTCTCCTTGACCTGGGAACTCTGGAATTTGGCTACAATATTCCTAGGAGTTTTCCTTTGGGGATCTCTTTCAGGAGGAGATTGGTGGATTCTTTCAATTTCTATTTTGCCCTCTGGTTCTAAAATATCAGGGCAGTTTTCCTTGATAATTTCTTGAAAGATGATGTCTAGGCTCTTTTTTTGATCATGGCTTTCAGATAGTCCAATAATTTTTAAATTCTCTCTCCTGGATCTATTTTCCAGGTCAGTTGTTTTTCCAATGAGATATTTCACATTGTTTTCTAATTTTTCATTCTTTTGGATTTGTTTTACAGTGTCTTGATTTCTCATAAAGTCACTAGCTTCCAATTGCTCTATTCTAATTTTTAAGGAAGTAGTTTCTTCAGTAAGCTTTTGGACTTCCTTTTCCATTTGTCCAATTTTGCTCTTTAGGGCATTCTTCTCCTCATTGGCTTTTTGGACCTCTTTTGCCATTTGGGTTAGGTGATTTTTTTAAGGTGTTATTTTCTTCAGTATTTTTTTAGGTCTCCTTTAGGAAGTTGTTAACCTGCTTTTCATGATTTTCTTGCATCACTCTCATTTCTCTTCCCAATTTTTCCTCTATTTCTCTTACTTGCTTCTTAAAATCCCTTTTGAGCTCTTCCAAGGCCTGTCACTGATTCATATTTTTCTTGGAAGTTTTGGATGTAGGAGCTTTGACTTTGTTTTCTTCTTCTGGTTGTATGTTTTGGTCTTCTTTGTCACCAAAGTAAGATAATATAGTCTGACTCTTTTTGTGCTGCTTGTTCATGATCCCAACCAATGAGTTTTAAACTCTTTGTTAAGGTAAGAGTCTGTTTCCAATGTGGAGAATGTAGTGTCCCAAGCTTTGGGGGTGTGTACAGCTGTTTTCAGAGATACTTCCAGGGACCTGAAAAGTGTCAGTTCTTCCAAGGTGCTATGATAAGGGGCGAGGTATTTCCTCTTTACCACCACAACAAGCTACACAAGGCCAGAGCTCCTCCTCACCCCAGGACTGCCCCTCAGAACTGCGACCCAGATCCAAGCACGGGCAAAGCAAGGGATTCCTGCCTCAGTCCTGGCAAAGAGATCCCTGCAATCCCCCTCTGATCAGCCACTAGATTCCCCCTCAGTCTGTGGGCCAGAAGCTCAGAAACCAGCTGCTGCCCTTCGGGGCGGCTGAAATCTAGCTTCTTCTCTCACCACAGTAATATACTAGTCCCACTGACTTCTAAGTTGTCTTCGGCGTTTGTGGGTTGAGAAGTCTGGAAACCACTATAGCTGCCCGCGATTCAGTCCTCTGAAGCCTGCTCCAGGGTCGCTGCGGCCTGCGCGCCCACGCCGAACTGTGCTCTTCTCCCAGCCCGGGGCGATATACCTTTCTGATCAGCCATCCAGGTTGTCTTGGGCTGGAAATTTGTTTTACTCTGTTTTTTATGGGTTCTGCTGCTTTAGAATTTGTTTAGAGCCATTTTTTGTAGGTATTTGGAGGGTTTTGGGGGAGAGCTCTAGCAAGTCACTACTTTCCCTCTGCCATCTTGGCTCCGCCCTCTGAATATATCTTTTCACACAGATAGGTACTGCTAAATGCTGATATCAATCCATGAACATATGATTTTAATTGAACCAAAAGGCTAATAGTCCTAAACAAATTTATTTTCTCTAGACACATTTCTTCAACCACTGCAATAAGATGTGATTTAATTAACTCACATTGATAAGCAGCTTTCCTGGCTTGGCTAACAAATGAGGAACTTGGAAACTTAGACACTTACTTTGCTTACAGCAGCATTTTAATTTTTTTTTGTCAAGAAATACTGCTATAATGAGATATTCCATTTTGAATTTTGAATTTTTTATGAGTTGAGAATATCGTGATGAGTGCTTACTCTAGAAATGTAGATGTATATTGTATTCTCTTAGTGTCATTTCATAATAGGCATAAGGCTTTTGCCATGTAACTCAATAAGAAGATAATCCATACTCTACTGTGCTCTAAAAAACAAGATTCAAAATCCACTTTTCCCTTTTTGTTTTGACATTCTGGACATGCACTGATAATACTTTTTTTTAAAAAAGTCATGATATGGTGATACACATAGCCCTTGAAACACTGTTGAGTTGTAATTTCATCCCTGTAATTTCTAATGCATCCAGCAACAATGCAAAGTGATGAGAGTGCCACATATCTCTGTCATAATTATTTGACTCTACTGTTGTAACACAAAAGCAGCCTTAGACTACATAAATGAATGAGTATGACTGTGTCCCCATAAAACTTCATTTATGGACATTGAAATTTGAATTTCATATAATTTTCATATGTCACAAAATGTTATTCTTCTTTTGATTCCCCACCTGCCCTAACCGTTAAAAAATATAAAAACCATTCTTAGCTCATGGTCCATGCAAAAAAAAAAGGCACCAGGCTGAATTTGACCCATGGGCCATAGTTCGCCAACCTCTGTTCTAGGCTGATTAGTTCTTTTTAGATCATGACTCTACCATCCAACTTATAAGCAAAGTATCCAGTTTTATGTTATCTGACAATATGATAAACATGCCATTTATGCCTTCACCCAAGTCTTAAATATAAGTGTGTAATAGTGAAGGTATGGAGATTGATACTTAGGGCAAGATCCACTAGACCATGGGTACTTAACCTAGAGTCCATAAACTTGTTTTAAAAATATTTTTATGACTGTTATTTCAATATAATTGTTTTCCTTTGTAATTCTGTGTATTTCATTTTATGCACTTAAACACATTATTCTGAGAAAGGGTCCATTGACTTTATCAGACTTTCAAAGGGGGTTCATAAGACAAAAAAGGTTAAGAACCCCTGCACTAAACATTATCTTTCAGGTTGACATTGATCAGACTCTTGGGATCTGGTCATTCCCAATCTACCACTTGTACTATCTATCACCTGTACCATATCTATCTTCTTATTCACAACGGTATCAGGAGTTCTAGTCACATGTCTTGCTGAAATCCAGGTATTCTGCAGCTATACTGTTCCTCTTATTTACCAGTCTGTTAATG
Source organism: Vombatus ursinus (assembly GCF_900497805.2). Taxonomy (NCBI): domain Eukaryota; kingdom Metazoa; phylum Chordata; class Mammalia; order Diprotodontia; family Vombatidae; genus Vombatus; species Vombatus ursinus. The sequence continues at coordinate 21,710,054 of NW_020949351.1, forward strand.
TTATAATACACACAGAAATAAATGAGGTTAGTTTGTCATAATTTGTTCTTGATGAGGCCATGAGAGGTCTTAGTGATCACTGCTTCGCTTTCTAAATGCTCACACTCCATCCCTTAAATATACTCTATATCTCTGCCAGGACTCTGTCAAGCTCACCATCCAACAACATGCAGAATCTACTTCTTACTTTTTATAAAATTAGGACATCATTTTCCTATTCCTTGCCCTCTCCCATTTTCCGTGGTTTTAAAAAATGGATTAATAATAATTTAGTAATCACACCTGGCAGATCTCACTGTGACCCAATGACTTGAATTGTTTGAGGATACAGTCTATCTTACCAACTCCTCACTTATCTTGGGTTGTAAATCCTTGTTCTCTATTTTTGTTCTATTCTTCTCATTGCAAAAAAAAAAATAATTCTCCTTGGTAGAGAAAATTTGCAGAGTCTGGCTGTCTTTTCATCATCTATCATCATTAATGTATCCACCTTGAAGAGCGGTCCTAGCCCTTAAGTGGAATTTCTACTTGCTCCTGATGTAGTTTAAAAACTCCTTTTTTTCTTATCCTTATCTCTAGTAAAAGCTCAGAATGAGCTGAGGTTGTTGATAAATGGTTGGATCAACAAAAAGGCCCTTTTTTAGCTGTATTGAGAGGAAAGAGATAAGTCAATAATTGGACTGGGTTAGAGAGATCAAGGGAATTGGGGAAACCTGAGTAATATTTATATTCAGATGGAAAGGAGCCAGTGGCAAGGGAAAGATCAAGGATGTAAGATGTTATGTTAGATGAGGGGGTTAAAAAAACTTTCAGAAGAAACAGCAAATAGAAAAAAGAAAATAGAAAAAAGTAGAATATGGATGGAGGATAGAGAGTAGATTGAATAACAGCTGACTTACTCTCAAGGACAGACCTCTGTAATATTTAACATTAACCTTGCTGATTTTTACCTTATCTTTTAAAATGCCTAGGCTAACTAATTTTTTGGTGAACATTTTATCTCAACAATAACAACTAACATTTATATGGTATTTCTTTTGCAAAGTAAAATATCAGCAAAGCACTTTACGTAGATTATCAGATTTGATCCTCGCAATAAGCCTGTGAAAAAATGCAAAAATATTATTATCTACAATTTACATATAAGAAAATTGAGGCTGAGAGAGCATTTCAATGACTTGCCTCAGATTTAACAGCTAATAAGCATCCTAAAACAGAATTTGAACCCAGGTGCTGACAAGAAGAATCCCCATCAAAGACTGAAAACAGACTCATTAGACTCAAGTAGGAGTTGGGACATCTCCCAGAACGCTACAGGAATACCAGACTAGTGGGGACCTGGACAGGTTAACCCAACAGTGGAATGAGAATTTGATGCACAAGAAATTACCGTGGAAGGAAAGAGGGATGTGACAGTGAATATAAAACATTGCATTTTAGCTATGTTTTGAGCTACAAATTTATTCCCCATCCCTGCTAGTCATAACTTCACAGGCTGATAATTTAGAGAAATCCAGGGTACCACTACCTTATTTCTGCCTTAGAACCATGACAGAGGAAAGACCAAGGAGCAGCATGTTAAAGAAGAGAGGAATACCAAAGTATTGGAAGAGGCCTCAGAAAATGAGAATCAAGGGGAAACATGTTTAGCTTTAGTGAGTGGTATCTATGTCTTTTCTATGACCAGAGGGAAGAAGAGAGGTACTACAGAAAAAGTCTAAAGAATGGAGGAGGGGTGTCGAAGGCTCAATTCTAACAATAAAATAAAAAGCTAGGAAATCTTCTTTTTAATGTGAAGCCTTAGTTGGGGCCTTAAGGAGAAAGGAAACTTTTGAACTCTGAAGCAAAAGAGGACTGAATGGATTAATAAATGAAAAGCATTTATGAAACACTTACTATGTAGCAAATACTATTTAAAGCACTGGAGCTGCAAATATAAAAAGAAAAGAAGAAGAAGAAGAAATATCTGCTCTCAAGGAGCTTATGTTCTAACTGTGAGAGACAGAATTTAAAGGAGATTTGTGGCCACATGTATTCTGGTCAAGAATATTATAGGGATAGTTAAAGGAGCCTCACACTGCCAGAAGCAGAGACAAAGTTGATTTGATCATGGTTCCAGAGATCAAAAGAGGGGCTAGGGAAAGATGAATGATAAGTAACAGGATTGGCAAAAAAATGACTGGGGCATTAGGGTGAAGTGAAGTATGGTAGATCTGGAGCTAGATAGTGTTGTTTGTCTTACATTTTCAAAGAGGACCACTGACATCATAGAGTGATGTCTTGACTTGTGCGTGAACTGGATTTAAGTGAGGCAGAGTTGCACAAAGTCATCGGCCTCACTGTCTCTTCCAGAGTTACCAAAGTCCAATGGCAAGACAGAAGTCAAAATGACTGGTGATGACCTGAGTTGCAATGGATGGTGATGGCCCAGGATGCAGTGGATGACCTTGGCATCTGCCCACTTCAGCTACTTTCAGGGCTGTTGGAACAAAAATTATTCTCATCCACCCATTCTGTGTGAGAGGAAGTCTTCACACACTTGGTATAGATATTCCCCTAAGTCATGGACGAGTTTGAGGCTTATCAATTAAGCTCAATATAGTTTAACCCATCTGCTGAGATGATTTTACTGAGGTCTCTGCACATGCTACAGCACCTTAGCTACGGGTGACAGTTAGGTAAAAGGTAGACTCCAAAGCAGCCCTGAAAAAGGCTTGGCAAGCCCTCACACCAGAGATGCTAATCCTCCCTGAACGCCCTATACACCCCAACTGAGTGACTAAAATAACCATTAATCAGAAGAGTAAGTCTGTACTTGTTTAGTCATTTTTTCAGTCATGTACAACTCTTCATGACCCCATTTGGGGTTTCTTGGCAAAGATACTGGAATGGTTTGCCATTTCCTTCTCCAGCTCATTTTATAGATGAAGAAACTGAGGCAAACGGGGTTAAGTGACCTACCCAGATTCATATAGCTAGTAAGAGTCTGAGGCCAAATTTGAACTCATAAAGATGACTTCTTGACTTCAGGCCTAGCACTCTATCCACTGTACCACCTAGTTGATAAGGTTAACTCTTCAGCAGCAGGATTTCTGGTTGACTGGCACCTAAACTGAGAACTATGGAGTGAAGAATAATGGTTATCAAATCTATCTACCTATCTATCTGAACTGTAAAATAGGAAATGAAGATGAGCTGGTCGTGTAGCAAAAGTGATAGCTGAAAGGTGAACAACCAGAATGCTTCACTGCTGCCCTCATGATATCTGGAGAAAGCTAAGAAGGCCTCTAGCAGGTACAGTAGACACCCATGGTATATTTTCTTGAGAATGTAGTTGAGTTAAACCTAATAGATAGACCCAGATGGCTTTTGACTAAAATTCTGGAGGCAGCTCTTCAACTGGAAATCCTTTGAACATTTGAACTATGAAGATTCACGATAGGATAGTGATAAAAGTAGAATAGAATGATTGTAAAAAGCAGCAGGAAGAGTCTAACAATGGTTACATGTACACTATAAATGATGAAGTTACCTTGATTTTTTTTTTAGAACTTTTTCTAGCAACGTTCAGCAGCCCAGGAGAAGTCCAATAAGCAGGGAAGTTTTGTTACTACCATATTAAAATTAATGATCACTTTTAAAGAACAAAGCTTACATAACACAGTTTAACATATAATCCTCTCTCCTGTTTTTCTTTGTATATTGGAATATTCATGTTTGTTAAGTTCAAAACAAAAAGAAAACATTAAAATGTTTTTAAGAAAGCACAGAGAAGTGGGAACTTCTGTGCTGTATTTGTTGAAAGTAGTGAAACAATGTAAGTCAGGTGAAATAATTATACATTAGAATGTTGGCATCGTTGTTCAATTGTTTTGATAATGACTGACTCTTTGTGATCCCATTTGGGATTTTCTTGGCGAAGATACTAGAATAGTTTGCCATTTCCTTCTCCAGCTCATTTTACAGATGAAGAAACTGGGGTAAACAGGGCTAAGTGACTTGCCCAGGGTAATACAGCTAGTTAAGTGTCTGAGGCCAGATTTCCTGACTCCATTCTGTGAGCTGCACCACCTAGCTGTCCGTTATAGTAAGCCATCACTAAAGCCCTGTGATTGTTTGGATGAAGTCTCAAATACCTGTCAGAGACAAGAGTTACCCAGGCCAATACTTGTATTGACTCTAAAAAGACACTATCAATGACTTGTTTTTAATAAAAAAAAAAAAATTATGCCTGAAAACAATTGTTAAAGATAATGCATTTTGCTCCAAGCCAGTCTAAATGGGCTGGGTTTGTTTTTGTTTTTTTTAAGTTTGATGTGTTATTTACACTCATTTATGCCCTTCTTGTTCTTGCTGTGGTTTCCCTTATTAATTACCAACCAAATAGTCTGTGTTCATTCTACTGCAGAATTTAAACCAAGGGCCAGAGTTTGAGCCCAGAACTTAAGTCAAATAAATCCCACCCTCCCCACTCAGAGTACAGAATATCCAAAATGTGTTTAGATCAAAACATAAGTTTCTTGTGCAGGCTATCACTGCTTTTCTATGCTTCTCTTTCTCCCTTCTGCCCTTGCAGTGATATCTGATTGACCACTTCTATTTCATCAAAATGCTTTTACAGCAGAGCCCTCAATTGGCAGTGATACAAGGAGGAGCAGAGGCAAAGGGAAAAAGAAAGGAGTTAGTTCTATTAGGGGGTATTAAGAAAACGACAAATCAACCACTGAAACACATCCATATGATTAATGCACCAGGACCTCCTACCATCACCCCAGCAAAGGGATATGACTGTCCATGCTTTCCCCTTCTACTCATGCTTTGTCTTTGCTATGATATGCATTCTTGTGAACAGGGTGAAGAACTGTGGGGTCTATGACTATTCTAAAGTGGGTATGTAGACAGATGACTGAATGACCCTATTCAAAGACTGTTGATGAATGCATCATTGTCAACCTGGAGGGAGATCTCTAGCTCTAAGGTTCTGTCTTTACTCCTGATCTATTCAACACTGTTTTATAAGATAGAAGAAGGTGGAGATGACACGCTTATCAAATCTGTCTGTAATAGAAATCTGGGAAGTATAGCTAATAGTTCAGATGAAATGTCAGCAGGGTGAAAATATGAGATGACTTAACATGAAGTTAAGAGAAAGTCCTCAAAAACTTGAGAGAGTCAAAACCTTAATTACAAGAGTACATGATAAGCAAGAAATGAATTAACAGCAGTTAATGTAAAAAAAAAAAGACAAATGTTTTAGTTGACTGAAAATCCAATATGAGTTAATAATGTGATGTAGCAGCCAAAAAATTTAATAAGGTCTTACTTTGCCTTAATAGAAAACCAAGAGAGGCAATAGTCTAACTATAATCTGTAGTGGTTAGACCACAATTATAGTATTGTGTTCAATTTGGAGCATTGCATTTTGAAAGAAACATTCACAAATTGAAGCATGTCCAAAGAGAGTCACTAATTAATCAATCAATAAGCATGTATTAAGCTTTATGATCACTTGAGATGGTGGTAGGCTCTTTGTTGTTTAGTGGTGTCCAACTCTGCGGAACCCCATTTTGGGATTTTCTTGGCAAAGATATTAGAGTAGTTTGCCATTTCCTTCTCCAGTTGATTTTACAGGTAAGGAAACTGAGGCAAAAAGGGTTACGTGACTTGCCCAGGGCCACACAGCTAGTAAATGTCTGAGGCTGGATTTGAACTCAAAAAGACGAGCCTTCCTGATTCCAATCCCAGTGCTCCATCCACTGTGCCACCTAGCTGTTCCTAGTAGGGTCTAGTGAAGGTTTTTTTTTTAAGGATGAGGAAGGCTTGGGTGTGTTCAAAGGCAATGGGAAAAGAACTAGCAAAAAGGGAGAGGTTCAAGATGAAAGGGGGAGGGTGTGGTTAGAGATGAAATCTTTTGGAGGAGATGGGAGGGGATGGGATCAAGCATACATCTAGAAGATAGTGAAGGAACATGAAACCATAACCTTTGAGGAACAGTTGAAAAAATTGGGAATATAGTGTGAAAAAAAAAAGATGAAAAGAAATTCTATTTGCTGCTGCCAAATGGCATTTGTCCTATGTAGCTTCCAAGAGAGTTGACTCAGTGTAGAAAGGTAGACTGGTTGATTTCTGAGGTGTCTTCCAGCTCTTAAGAATTGATACGCTCTAGTAATTTCTTTTTGTCTCCAAAAAAGCCCCAATGTTGTTGGTGCAGATTCGAAGGGCAGATTAAAAAAACTTGTTTTGTTTTCCATGAGAAGATAATGCAGTGTAATGATTTTGAAAGCCTCTGCTTGATAACAGCATTATAAAGAGCGAAAGAAGGTATTGGTTCCTAAATCTCTGGATAGTTTATAAAAGTATGCCTTACTGTGAATATCAATAATTCTAAATTCTCACAAAATCACAGAAACTCAAGACTTTACAGCTGGAACAGACCTAGCAATTCCATAGATACCTGAATATGAGCTCCCCTTTTAGTATACATAATAAGAGATAATTTAGCCTTGGCTTAAAGACTACTAGGGGAGACCTGGGAGGGGGTGGATACTACCTCCTAAGACAGCTTTGTTGGTTGGTTTTCCTTAATTTAACACAGTGCCTGCAAATAGTTGTTGTTGTTTTTCCTTCATTTTCGAGGAGGATCAATAATATCATAGGGTGATGTCTTGATTCAAGTGTGAGTTGGATTTAAGTGAGGTAGTTACACAAAATCATCAGCCTCATTCTCATCTTCCAGAGTCATTGAAGTCTAGTTGCAGGACAAAAGTCAGAATGACTGGTAATGGCCTGGGATGCAGTGGATAACCTTGGCATCTTTGATATCTGACCAAGCTCTAAGTACTCCACAGTGTCTGTTTCAGCTGCCTTCACTGCCATTGGAACAAATTGTTCTGATCTGCCCATTCTGCCTGAGAGGAAGTATTCGCACACTTGGGTTAGACATCCCCCTAACTCATGGACGGGTGTGAGGCCTGTCAGTTTATCCTCAACATGGTTTACCCATCTGCTGTGGCAGTTTTACCTGGAAATGGCCACTGCTCATGCCATAGCTTCTTAGAGCCACAAGTGAGAGACGAATGAAAGGTGGACGAGCAGCCCAAAAAAGGGTTTGGCAAGCCTTCACACCAAAGGTGCTAATTGTCCCTGAACATCTTATACACCTCCTGGCAAATATTAAACACTTAATAAAATGCATATTGACTTATTTGTTTTTGTTATAAAGGAGAATTCAATTAGGCAGGGATGGGAGAGGGGAATAACTGAAAATAACTTGGATGTAAAGAACAAAATAAATTAATAACACTTTTTTAAAAGATGGGAAAAGGTGGGGGGCAGAGGGACAAAAAGAATACACATTCAAATTCTTGGGCATTTTCTGATTGACCATAAAAGCAGGAAAATGCAGTGAAGACTCAACTTCCCCAAACTCCCTGTCTAGTGATTGCTGACTCCTATAGTATGCATTTCAAATAAACCACCTTTCCAACTAAACAGAAATCTGAAAAACAAAATGGAAAAGTAGCCTTAACAGTTATTTGTCCAATATCCATGCGATGATGTGTATTCTAGATATCTATAAAGTATGAAACAAAGCACCTTAGGTAATCAGCAAATTAACCAATCAATAAGCCTTTGGATGGCAAGGACTATGGAAGAACTAGGTTCTATACACAAGATGGCAGGTTGTTAGCATAATGGATAGTGTTCAGGACTCATCCCCGGAAAGACCTGAGTTCAAATTCTGCCTCAGACCCTTCTGTGTGACGCCAAGCAAGTAACTTAACCTCTCAAAGACTCAGTTTTCTCATCATCAGAATGGGAGTAATAATAACTGCCTCATGGAGTTGTTGTATCAGATTAAATAATTAATGTAAGTTAGACTCTTTAAAAACATTAAAGCATTATAGAAACAGTAGCTATTGAAATTATCTATAGTTAGGCAGTTTCTTATACAAAGTATTTAAAGGGATATCAGATATCCGAAATTTTGTTATTAGATATTCATTCATTCTCTTTTAAAACGTAGAGAGCCTTCATGGTATCTCCCTAAGCTTTTATCAATAATTAGGATTGTCTTCTTTTATATTTGTATCCCTAGCACTTAGCACATAGTAGGCACTTGATAAATGTTTATTGACTGTGAGGAAATCAGTGTAGAATTCATGCATGAGACCATTTTCCTCTGTGACTATTAGCTGATATCATAGGGGGGAGAAGTAGAGAAAAGAATAGGTTTGAAAGCCTGAGGCCTCACCCAGGTAGTGGCACTGGACAACCAGGGGACCTGGAGGCATTTGGGTTTACTCTTGGGCAGTCTAAAGTCCTAAAAGAGAAAGGGAAGGACACAAAAAAAGAGAGATGGGACGGTACCTAGGACAAGCATCTCTGATTCTATCGTTTTGCTTAGAGTTTGATACGGAGGAGATAGTGTTACTGTAAATGACTTGAAGGCCCTAGAGTTTTGATCAACATCTCAAAAAGACTTCCTTCTTCCTAGAAATTATTTTGCCCAACTTATCCAGAAAATTGACTAAAGTCGTCCCTTCACTGCAATTTTGTAAACATGGACAAACAATAGCCTAGACAGCCAACACCTCGGGAAATTAGGCAAGTGAGTTAGCTCCTCTCCCCATGCCACCAGGCAGATAGAATGATGTGCACTTAAATGTTAAGGATCATGATCCATATAAGAGCAATCTCTTTTAATAGTGAAGCATGACTCAGGAAAACAAACCTTAAACAAAGAAGGAAAAGGTGACGTGATGAATCACCGGGTTATCCAAGACCTATGTTTGGAAACAAAGGGAGGATGTGTTATATTTTTCACCAGAATAAGTTGTATAAATATTGGTTGCAGAAAGAGCAATCCTGACATATTTCTGGGATTCCATTACAGTGAAGGCCTCTGTGTGTATTTCTTTCCACAGTTGCCTCAGTCTGAGCCCTGAACGGGTGCTGGGAAGCAACTCCAAACTCTCCTTCAAGACAACTCGCTTTTAAATGGCTTAACAGATCTCATGTAGTGTCTGTCAGGAGATAGATGATGTGAGCCAAAGTGCATTTTTCCAGCCATGCTGGAATCTAGAGCTGTCGGAAAGGGGTAGCTATGCCAATTGAACTCTCCACTCTGGTGAAAGGCCCTGACTGTCACAGGTGAAACAGATTTAGTTTGTTTTCTGCAAAGTTTAGGCAGGATGCATACCACTGACGTTCGCCCCATTAGGGACAAGCTAGCTTTCTGATTTAAGGTCCCACATCCAAAGATTTTAAAAGCTTTGTTATGCCTGTCACAGTTTACCTCTTGTTGCATAAAGGCAACAAAGTAAAGAACACTCAAATGAGTTAAGTCATTTTAGCTGTTTCCCACTGCCTGCTGAAGAAATCAGAGTTTAGTCCTTATTGTAGCTTCTATTCTAACCTCAAAGGGAAGCCTGAAATAGCAAAACTGATTTTGTTTTCATTATGGAGACTTGGGCAGTTGTCACAGAAGAAACTAGGCTCCTAATTACTTGACACATTTATTAGGTATGCCAAGTGTTGTGCAGAGTGTATAGCTTGCTAGAGGCAGGAAGTCTCAACATGTTGCCTTATTGTAGCTAGGAAGATCTGTCCAATCTCTCATTACTCTTCCCCAGGTGGTAAAAGGGGGGAAATCATCTGTGCTACCCTGCTCCTTCCCTCCCCCCACCCCAAATCCAGAGGACACTGCTGTTTTCTATTATCATAGCTCAAGTCTGAGGGGTACCAAGGAAATGCCTTGATGTCAGAGTGATGTATTGGGAAAAAATTAGGTTTATTATGTTTTATTTTTAAATACGCACAAAATTAGGGATACATGGGGATGTTTTGAGAACATTTTGCAAATAAGAATGAGTATCAAGTGCCTTTATGCTAGTTCCTGATAATGACTATTATCAGGTGCTGAAATGAGAGACTGAGTTGGAGAAGATACATCTAACATCTGATGTGATTTGCAGCCATCTCCTAATCATGAATTATCCCAAATTATTATTCTAAGCGGTATTTCAACAGACGTTTATAAAGTTTCAGTAGCATTACAAAATACTATCCTAAATACTAAGGGAGTTCTAGTTATGATAGGTACTATATTATATAGGAAAGAATGGTGGCATTGAAACCAGGAGAGACCCGGGTCCAAATCTTGTCTTTAATTGTTATTAACTCTAAGCCCCAATTTATTCATTTGTTAGTGGGAATGATAATTGCTGTGGTATCTATATAGGATCAAGTGAGATGTGAGTTACTAAAGCACTTGTAAACCTTAAAGAGCTATAGAAATGTCCGCCATAATTATATGCAGTTTAGGGAAGATAGCCTCTACCCTCATAAGGCTTACTATAGTCCAGCAAGTTTCTGCATAGCCCAATAATACGCCTAATCACATTCAAAATCCCAAGAATCGAGTTACATAAATATTCTATGTGATTTCTAAACATCAGGGTGACTAGTGTGTTTTCCTCCTTGGGGCAGAGAGGTCTGTTTATTGTTGTTTTTCATACTGTTAGCATGAATGAGTTACATTCAACTTGCTGTGGGCTGTTACAGTTCTGACTAATGAATGCCAACCAGAGGAGCATACTGGGAATAATTTCAGTATTACTGAACAATTTAAGAGAATTGGATTATGTAGATTTGGGTTTGATTTTCTCTCTCTGCCCTTGAGTCTCAAGTACTCTTCACAAATTCTGTGATTAATTTTGACATGTAAAGATCAACTAAAAGGGGCAGCTAGGTGGCGCAGTGGATAGAGCACCGGCCCTGGATTCAGGAGGACCTGAGTTCAAATTCAGCCTCAGACACATACACTTACTAGCTGTGTGACTCTGGGCAAGTCACTTAACCCCATTGCCTAATCAAAAAAAAAAAAAAAAGAAAAAAAGATCAACTAAAGTCTAAACATTAAGAATGCATTCAATTACCCCCATGGTACTATCACAAAATTATAAAAGTACAAAGAAATTTAGATGGAATGTATTCTAATTTATTTTCTTGCCTTTGCTTATTCAATAAGTATCTTTGTGCAGGCAACCAGGCAACAAAGTAGCCCTTCTCTCAGTGATACAAAAGGAGCAGCAGATGTTGTCCCTCATAAACCATTTTGTTTTACTATGTCGTTTTAAGAGATCTCCTGAGAAAAATTTCCAGTCTTCTTCAGTAATTCAATCATATAATTACCCTTCTTCAATGTCTAAGAGTTCTTCCTTATATCTGCCCCAAGTCCTGTATGCTGTTTATTCAATTTCTTTTTGTTTGATTCTTATTGTATATCCTGCTCTTAGAACCGTAGACCTTTGAGGCTGGAAGGCTGTTAAGAAATCATCTACTTTATCCTCCTTCATTTTACAGACAAAGAAACCAAGTGTCAGAAATATTAAGTGCATATCAGTAGTGGGTGAAAGTTGTAAGGATGAAAATTTTGTCTTAATTCAGGGGAAAAGTCTCTAATAATTATAGATATCCTAAAATTTAAAAAAGTTTTCAAGCAAGGTTGGATGACTATTTGTCAGGTATGTAATTGTGGTAATTTTTTGGGCAGTATGAGTCTGCTGAAGTCCTTTCCAACACCAAAATTCTGTGATTCTCTATGCATGTGACTCCCAAAGTAATAAATCCCTAATCTCTCTTCTAAAGTCCAATCCATCTCACCAATGGCCTGAAAAACATCTCCTCCTGGATAACAAGCTCAACATACCAAAACCAGAATCAATTATCCATGTCAAAACTTCCCTATTTTTATTAAGGTCATCACTATTTTTATAGTCACCCAGGTTCAAAACTTCAGTCATCCTCAATTCTTCCTGCTCCCATCCCCACACCAAATAGACAATCAGTTCCCAGGTCTTGTGGATTCTACTGTCACATTGCTTTCACATCTGTCCCTTTCTTACTACTGGTATGACTATCATCCTAGTTCATGCACTCATCACTTCTTGCCCTGACTACTGCAATAATTAGTGGATTGGGTGTCTACACCAAGTTTGGCTTTAATAAGGTAGTTCCCCAGGATCTGGGGCCCACTGGGTTGCTTAAGGAGAGGCAAACCAATAAAGTTGGGTACACAGAGCAGATCAAAGCTCCCAACAAATCAGAGTGGGTACAGATCAGTGAGGAGTGGTTCCAGCCTGGGAGAGATAGGGAGACTCAGTCTTTAATAATAATAATTTAAAACATTTATTTCTGCCTTACAGAATTTTTATCTTTTTTTAGTTCTTAACCTCAATGAAACATTCTCTGCTTCTCCCACACCCACCCAAGCTATTAATGTTCTGTTTCCTCAAATTCCTTTATATTTGTTTTCTATAATGTTATATCTACCATTAGGTCAAATAAAAAATGCTATTCCTCTTTTGATTCTACCTTTCTTTTCATTATTCCTCTTATTATTCTAGACCTTTTATTCCACCAAATTAACTTTTTTATTATTTTGTCTGGCTCTGTAAAGCATTCTCTTGCTTGGTATGGTATTATATATGTAAATTAATTTAGCTCTTGAGGGGAGAAATTTTCTTTTTTCTCTTTATCCCACCAGACCATAGCACAGTGCCTAGCACATAGTAGATGAATGATAAACATTTGATGAGTTCAATAACAGTAACTGATTTATATAAATAACTTACATAGTGCTCTGTTATTTATGAAGCATGTTACATTCATGATTTAATTTTTAACATTATATTTACTGATACTAAAAATTCATTTCAAATATATCCCTTCCCTCTCTTCTACTCAAATAACCATCCTTGGTAACAAAGATTTTATGAGAGTATGCATCTTTTATATTTTTCTTTCCATTCATACCATTGTAGTTGTATTTTTTCCTATTTCTAGTTACTTCAATTTTTATCAGTTCACAAAAATCTTCCTATGTTTCTCTGAATTCTTCATAGTCACTATTTTTTCATAGTTATTGTTTCAAACAGAGAATAATATTCTTTTACAGTCAGAGACCAAAATTTATTGAGCCATTCCTTAAATCAATGGGTACTTGATATCCAATTATTCGCTACCACAAAATGTGCTATAATTGATATTTTGCCACATGAAACCATGGAGTTATTTTGCTTTGAATCTCTTTTATTATTCCTGATTTGGATCAGTTTTCTTTTCTTTTTTAAAAAATTAAATTATTTATTTTTAATTTTCAACATTCAATTTTATAAGATTTTGAGTTCTAAAATTTCCCCCTTTCTTTTCCTCCCCCCTCCCCAAGATGGCATACAATCTGATACAGGCTATACACATACAATTATATTAAACATATTTCCACACTAGTCATGTTGTGAAAGAAAAATCAGAACAAAAGGGAAAAACCACAAGAAAAAAAAACAAAAAAAGAAAAAAAAAGTATGATTCAATCAGCATTTGGATCAGTTTTCCATACGGTTATTAATAGTTTGCAATTCTTTTGAGAACCATTTGTTTAGATCCTTCCACCATGTATTCTTTGGGGAACAGCCTTTATATGTTTGTGTTACTTTTATATGTTTGTGTTAGTTCTCTGTATTCCTTGGAGTTCAGACCCTCATCAGAGATATTTAATGCAAATTGTTTTATCACTTGACAGTTTCCTTTCTTAACTGCATTGACTTTGCTTCTGCAAATACTTTAAGAAAAAAACAAAGATTTATTAAGCACCTGCTATGTGCCAAGCACTGTAGTAAGTACTTGAGAAATTTTATCTCATTTGATACAACCACCCTAGAAAGCAGGTGCTATTATTATCCTTATTATACAGCTGAGGAAACTGAGACAAAAGAGGTTACATGACTTGCCCATCCGAGCCTGCATTTAAACTCAGGTCTTTCTGATTCAAGGCCCAGCACTCTATCCGCTGCATCATTTAATTACCTCTAATGAAGATCACCTCTATCCTTGATTGCGTTAGAATTTGTCACCTAGTCATAGATGTTGAAGGTGCCTAATCATAATCTCTTCTAATTTTTTTTTATGGTGTGACATTTCATACTCTGGTCCCATAGCCATTCTGGGTGATTGTGGCATGTGATATACAATGTTGGTCACTCTAAATCTAACTTTTGCCACACTTCTTTTCGGTTTTCTTAGTAGTTCTTCAATAGCAAGGCATTCTCTAAATAGTTTATGTTCTCAGTTTTATCAATGACTAAATTATTCAATAGGTTCTGATACTTGTTTAACTAATCTGAATTGCTGTTTAGTTTTCTACTTTTGAATGTGGACCAAATAATTTTAATGATCACTGCTTTATAAATGCTATTCCTCTTTTGATTCTACCTTTCTTTTCATTATTCCTCTTGTTATTCTAGACCTTTTGTTCCGCCAAATTAACTTTGTTATTATTTTGTCTGGCTCTGTAAAGTACTCCCTTGGTAGTTTGTTTGATATGGTATTATATCTGTAAATTAATTTAGCTAGTATAGTATTTTTTATTATATTGATGTGGCCAATATAATGAATGATGAATGCTTCTCTAATTATTTAAATTTTTCTTTATTTCTTTAAAGAGTGTTTTGTAATTGTATTGATCTAATTATTGAATATACTTAGGTAAATTGGCTCCCAGATATTTTATGTATTTTATAGTTGTTTTGAATGGGATTTCTTATTTTATTACTTATTTTTTGTGATTGCTATATAGAAATGCTATTGATTTTGTGGATTGATGTTGTAATTTGCCACTTTACTGAAGCTATTGTTTCAATTAGTTTCTCTTCTGATTCATTGGGATTTTATAAAGTCATGCCATCTGCAAATAGGGATAATTTTCCCTCCTCTTTTCCTATATTTTTCCTTTGAAGACTGTATTCACTGCATCCCAGAAATTTGGCATGTCTTCTAATTGTTTTCATTAAGCCACTAAGTAGAGCAGTGGCTAAGGCACTGGAGTCTAGAAGCTCAGACACTTACTAACTGTGTAATCTGGGCAAGACTCTCCCAGCCTCCATTTTCTAGTCTGTGAAATAGGGATAATAATAGTACCTACCTCTCAGGGTTGTTACAAGGATCAAATGAGACAACATGTGTAAAGTGCTTTGCAAGCTTTAAAGTGCTATTTAAATGCTTGCTATTGTTATTGTAATTATTACTATTATTCTCTTTCACATTGTTTCTATTTGTTCTTTGATTCACTCATTCAGCATGTCATTATTGAGTTCCTATTCAGTTTTTTTATTTTTTGATTTTGTTCTCTGTATTAATTACTATTTTTATTATCTTATGGTCTGTGAAGCATGCATTTCATATTTCAACATTTCACATCAAGATTTGAATCCCAGGTTTTTAAAAATGTTATATCCAGTTCTCTGGACACTACATTATGCCTGCCTTTGATGGATTACGATAGGCATTAATTTTTAACCCTTCTAAACTCTTTTAAGAATACACTTTCAATAGTCTACTAACAATTAGACAATATTCTGCAAATACGTATAGTGACAGAATAATTATGCAAGTTGTTGTTGCATAGAAATTGTAAAGCATTTCTTAGGTGGAAAAAAAAGAAACCACGTTGCATGTGAACACCAAGGGAGAAAAGAAAGTACTTAGGTTCTTGTGTACTAACTGTGAAACCTTACTCTGCACGGAAATCTCCTGGGGTTGAATAATACATTGTGGTATCCAAGAGAGCAAAACCCAGGAGATTTGAGAGACCATCAGAACTTCAAGATCCCAGTTCCTCATATATTAGGTGGCACAGGGATTTTTCACTTATAATTCACTGGGTGATTAGCCTTGACATTTGAGGGTATTGTAAGAATGAATCAGCTAATCACCTCAGAGTGGTTTCTAGCTTCTCAGTGTTGCTAAAATACAGTCTTTTTATTTCCTGGAATCAAGCTTTCACAGATCATGTAGTTTATGCATAGATTCTTACCCTTCATGCTCCTACCTGATGTGACAGGGATATTTAATATTCAAGATAACATGAAATTAGGAAAGCTTGAATCTTTTCTAATTCTGGAGTTGGATGCCTCATGTAAAGTGGGGTCAGGGGAAAGAGTAGATATTCGTTTTCACACTTAGAAGATCAGGATTCAGAAATGAAGAGAAATTATTAATATAGATGGTTAAGCAGAAATTACATAGATTGTACTTGAGGTCCATAAAAAATCCTTCACCTATAAAGGACATTGAAAGATCCATTCCCTACCCTTCAGCCAGGACTATTCCAGACAGAGGCAGAATCACAGGAGGCAGCAGGGACCAATGTAATGAACATTGACTTTAGAGCTAAAGGACCTGTGTTCAAATCTTACACCTGAAATTAACCTTATGTGAACTTAGGAGTCAATTTATTCCCACCTCTTCAGTTTTCTCATCTGCAAGATAAGGGGCTTGTCCTGAAGGACCTCTGAGGTCTCATCTAGATCTTGATCTATGATGCGTCCAACTCCTTCATTTTACAGATGAGGAAACTCAAGTCTAATCAATAAGCATTTATTAAGCCCAGGCTGTGTATCAGGTCTTGTGCAAGGCCCTTAGGATATAAATACAAAAGCAAGACAGGTCCTGCCCTCAGGGAGCTTAGGGAAATGAAAAGGGTTGCCCAGGATCCCACAGGTGGTAAGTGGCAGAGCTAGGATTCAAATTCAGGTCCTCTGACTTCAAATATCTATTATCCTATGATCTTCAAGAGCAGGAGATTCCATAACTCCCTTTGGTAACACCTTCCAGTTTGTGGGAGAGAGGAAAGGAGGTGGTTCCAGAGATACATGTTGTCTTGGCCACATGCATTCCCTATGCTTGTTCCTTTTGACTTGGTGTATATTTATGGTAGAATGTACTCCATATTTATGGTAGACATTTTTATTGTTACTATTTTTACTTTGTCATTTTAATAAATGCCTTTGCCTTGAGCTAATTTTGTCCTCTCACTGACTATCAGAAAGTAAACACATTGGTAGGGGCTTGTGAGCTATAGTTTGGGGAGTGTAAACTTAGAATACTTTAAACTAAGGTAGTTTGTCATACTTCAAAGACCCAGAGAATTGGATGTGTGTCTTATGCTGAAGTGCCCAGAGGTGGTGCTACAGTTGAATATGCATATTATTCTCTTACTAAGCTTTAAGTTACATGAAGGCAGGGACCATATCTTATCTAAATCCTATATTTCCATCAGGATTTAAAAAGGAATGTTCTTCACCCTAGTGTATAACAACTATTTGTTAAACTGAATAAAATAGAATTGAGTTGTATTGAACTGAATCCAAGCAGCTAAAGGAAGGGAATTTCTCTGGCTCCTAGTAGGTAAAGAACCCCTAAAAGGTAATGATTCACATTTATAGATATTTTTAAAGGCATTTTCTTCACAATGTAAATAGGCAGACATAAGTAGGAATTTTTGCTTAAGGAGTAAGCCCAACAAAATAAGTCCAAGATCTGACCCTTTTAATAAGGTATAAATGG
Source organism: Vombatus ursinus (assembly GCF_900497805.2). Classification (NCBI taxonomy): domain Eukaryota; kingdom Metazoa; phylum Chordata; class Mammalia; order Diprotodontia; family Vombatidae; genus Vombatus; species Vombatus ursinus. Next base: position 21,727,460 of record NW_020949351.1, read on the forward strand.
ATCATTCAAAGTCTGAAAGTGTTATATCTCATTGTCTCTGTTACCTTCCCTTTACATTCTATAATTTTTTCAAATGAATTGGAGAAAATTGATTAGGGAAACTTGATATTTCCCCCAATATAATATAATGACCATACTGTACAATAATATATAAGTGTGTTAGAGAGGTATAAGGCAAAGTATTAAGTGAAGTTCAAGGTTCAAGTATCATTATCACTAAGGAAGGAGTGTTGGATAATAGGGTCATAGATTTAGCACTGGAATGAATCTTAAAAGTCATCAAGTTAATTTCCTCTCTCCCTCTCCCCCCTGCCCATTTAACAGTTGTAGAAACTGAGGCTGAGAGAGGGTAAGTGATTTGCCTAGGGTCACATAGATGGTGTCTGAGTCAGGTTTCAAAATCAGGTCTTCCTGATTCTAAATGCAGCACTCTAAGGCTTCATGAAGGAGGCAGCATTTGAGTTGGGTTTTAAAGGATAGACATGAATTCAAAAGGTAAAAAGTGAGGAGATCCCTTCCAGTTCTAAATATGGGGTACATGCATAGACTATGACAAAAGCAAAAACATGGAGGTGGGAGAGTAAAGGGAATGTATAGAGGACAGAGGGTATTCGAATTTCCTAGGGTACAAAATACAACAAGGAGAGTAATATGACATAACTTTGGAAAAATAGAGCAGTGCCAGATTTTATATACCCTTGAAAGTTGCTTCCTGGAAGATTTTGATGAGTGAACATGCCAGTGCAACGATGAGACTTTTCTTCTCCTGGGTGCAACTCAGCTTTCATTCTCTAACTAGCAGGAATTTTTTTCCAAATAAATTTCAGCAAGATTTCTTGTTTGGGTATGGGCAGATTTGCTCCATGAAGCAGGGTCTTCACTCTGCCAGAACAGGGAATAAGAAATTACCTTATGATGACATCCTTGTGATAAGATTTCATTCCCTCTCATTCATTACGTTAAGTGATTGAGCAAAGACGAGTACCAAAGATAGCTGACAAATCTTTGAGATTCATTATGGATACTTGGCCTCTGACAATTATTTAAAGAAATCATTGACAAGGCCTGTCTCTTTTCCAAACACAAATCCAAGGCTATAATGAAATCCAAGAAGCTTGAAGATAATTACTTGCACTAGGTTCGATGTTACCATCCTCAAAGAGGGAATGTGGGAGAGAAAACAATATTTGGAAAGGAAGATAATTTCAAAGGAAGTTGAATTGAGCAGCTGACTAACAACCATTTCATTTAAGTGAGTTAAGAACTAGAGAAAGACATTGATTTATCTTCACCCATATCTTATTTCACTCCACTTAGTGTTTATGCAATGCCTAATATACTGAAGTACTCTACAAAAGCTATCAGGTTGGCTAACAAAAGTCAACTGGAAAGAACCTATTTCCAATGTGAAAGTGGGGCCAGGTTGCTTGCTGCAAGGGGACTAGGTCAGAGAGGAAGACTGAATAGCTCAGTAAGGCACATAGAGAGAGAAAAGATAATGGGAAAATGATCGACATCCAAAATAAGCATATTGCACATGTGTACCAGAATGATACATATATAGACCTAAAGGAAGCTAGCTAGTACCTCATCAGTACTCTCCCATCTGATTGGAAGATGAAACAAACAGACTTCTCCCATAGCCTCCCTTTATAGAGGGCTCAAAATCCCAGGCTTCTCTTCATTTGTTACTATCATGATCATGCCCCCACTAGCCATGCACCCTCTGGTACCTCCCGCCCACCTCAACTTCCATTTGTGTATGGTCTTCCCCCATTATATGTAAGCTCTTTGTGGGCAAGCACTGTATTTTTTTTTAAAAAGAATTTATTTATTTTTAGTTTTCAATATTCACTTCCATAGGATTTTGAGTTCCAAATTTTCTCCCCCTCTCTTCCCCCCCACCCCAAGACAGTTTGCACTTTGATATAGAGTCTACATATACATTCATATTAAACCTATTTTCACATTAGTCCTGTTGTAAAGAAGAATTAGAACCAATGGGAGAAACTATGAGAAAGATAAAACAAACAAAAAAAAGAGAGAAAGCAAATAATATGCTTCAATCTGCATTCAGACTCTATAGTTCTTTTTCTGGATATGGACAGCATTTTCCATCATGAGTCGTTTGGACTTGTCTTGGATCCTTGCATTACTAAGAAGAGATAAGTCTCTCAAAGTCAGTCATCGTACAGTGTGGCTGTTACTGTGTACAATGATCTCCTGGTTCTGCTTACTTCACTCCGCATCAGTTCATATAAGTCTTTCCAGGTTTTTCTGAAGTCTGCCTGCTCATCATTTCTTATAGCACAATAGTAATCCATCACATTCATATACCACGACTTGTTCATCCATTCCCTAATTGATAGGCATCCCATCAGTTCCCAATTCTTTGACACCACACAAAAAGAGCTGCCATAAATATTTTTGTACATGTGGGTCCTTCTCCCATTTGTACGATCTCTTTAGGATACAGCCCTAGAAGTGGTATTGCTTGGTCAAAGGGTATACCCTTTTGGGCATGGCTCCAAATTGCTCTAAAGGAAGCTAGCTAGTACCTCATCAATACTCTCCCATCTGATTGGAAGATGAAACAAACAAACTTCTCCCATAGCCTCCCTTTATAGAGGGTTCAAAATCCCAGGCTTCTCTTCATTTGTTACCATAGTGATCATGCCTCCACTAGCCATGCACCCTCTGGTACCTTCCCCCCCACCTCAGCTTCCATTTGTGTATGGTCTGGATCAGTTCACAACTCCACCAACAATGGTTGGATCAGTTCACAACTCCACCAACAATGCATTAGTATTCCGATTTTCGCATATCTTCTTCAGCATTTATAATTTTCCTGTTTTGTCATGTTATCCAATCTAATAGGTGTGATGTGGTACCTCAGAGTGATTTAGAGCATTTTTCTATATGACTATAGATAGCTTTAATTTCTTCATCTGAAAACTGCATGTTCATATCCTTTGACCATTTATCAATTGGGGAATTACTTGTATTCTTACAAATTTGACTCATTTCTCTATATATTTTAGAAATGAAGCCTTTATCAGAGACACTTTTGTAAAAATTCCCAGTTTTCTGCTTCCCTCTTGGTTGAATTGGCTTTGTTTGTACAGAAACTTTTCAATTTAATGTAATCAAAATTATCCATTTAGGCAAGCACTATCTTTTGTTTTTTTGTGAGGCAATCAGAGTTAAGTGACTTGCCCAAGGTCACACAGCTAGTAAGTGTCAAGTGTCTGAGGCTGGATTTGAACTCAGGTCCTCTTGACTGCAAGGCTGGAGCTTTATCCACTGCGCCACCCCTTGTTTTGTTTTTAATATATAATTATATTATATATTATATAATATATAATTATGTTATATATTATATAATATAT
>NW_020949351.1:21730858-21902780 GCF_900497805.2 Vombatus ursinus
TTATATATTATATAATATATAATTATGTTATATATTATATAATATATAATATATATCACCAGTGCTTAGCACAGTTAATGGCACATAGCAGGCAATTCATAAATACTTATTTTACCATATTGTAGAGGATAGACTGCTTGAAATGGAGTCAGGAAGACCCAAGTTCAAATCCTGCCTCAGACACTCCCTAGCTATGCAACCCCTGAGCAAGTTACTGAACCCCTTTCCTAGTCTGTTTCCTCATCTATAAAATAATGACAACACTTACTTCCCAGAGATGTCGAAAGAATAAAATCAGATCGTATTTGCAAAGTACTGTATACATGCTATATAAATGTTAGTTTAAAATGCTATATAAATGTTAGCTATCACTATTACAGGCAGTACAGTGGATAGAGTGCTGGACCTGGAGTCAGGAAAACTCATCTTCCTGAGTTCAAATCTGGCTTCAGATACTTACTAGCTGTGTGACCCTAGGCAAGTCACTTAACACTCTTAGTCTCAGTTCGTCATCTGTAAAATGAGCTGGAGAAGAAAATGGCAAATCACTCCAGTATCTTTGCCAAGAAAACCCCAAATGGGGTAATGAAGAATCAGACACAGCTGAATAACAATTATTATTTTATAATTCTTTTCTGTTGACTAATATTGTCACCACTTCACCCTTGCTGACTTTGAGAGAAGGAACAGAAAGAATCTTTTTACTAAGTGATATTTTCCATGAACTATGTACTTCATCTTTTCCGTTCCTGTGGTTTCAAGGCCTGCCTTCCCTGAGTCTCATCTCCTTCATATTTATTGGTCTTTTCATGCTATATTATTATCATCTTTGCCTTTTAAGCTAAACTTCATAAAATTTTTTTTAATATTATTACATGCATGGAGCTAGAGACATGTAGTAATTCTAATAGATGCATAATAAATAAGAGTTTAGAGAGCTAAACATTTCCCTTAACTACAGTATGCTACAAAAATGTAATGGTTCATCAAGAAGACCCCAGTAGAACAATCAGATGTTAGAGAGTTTGTAAAAAAAAAAAAAATAGGCACAGTAATGTATGTGACTTGGTCCCACCACTGTGAATATTCATTAGAAATTCTGCAAGAAGAGTGAGTAAAAGTGTCCACACACTTTTGCTTTTGTTATGTACTGGATATATATACCAAGGAAGTAAAAGATAGAAACAAAGGTCCAGTATATAACAAAATAATTAAAAGCTGCACTCTTTGTGTTAGCAATCAATTAATCTGTAGTCATTTGTTAGCAAAGAATAATAGCAAACTGAAAACTGAGTTATTATTTATTGATTGAAAAAATTTGTGTAACATAATAAAAATATATATTTAATAGAGTATTTTTTGTAAACTAAGAAATGATGACTACAAAGAATCTATAGATATAGAAAGAAACTGATGCTGAATGAAATAAATAGAACCAAGAAAACAAAATACCTAATTATTACAATAATATAAATGAAAGAGTGAAAGGTCAGTAGGGAAAAGCCAAATTGAGAGTAATTGAAAAGCCAGTCAAAGTCACAAACCACAGATAATGAAAGAAAACTTACACATCATAGTAGAAAGACAGAGGATTACTAGAGCAGAATACTGTACCCACTGTCAAATGTGGTCACTATGTTAGAAGTTCATGCCTAATTATTGTTATTGTTGTTTGTAACAAGGGAAGAGTCAATCTAGAAAGGGGGGAAGGATTTTTTTTCTTCCAGAAATGATTCTGATACAAAGAAAAAAATCATCAATAAAATATATTTTTTCATGAAGACCATAAAAATGAAGATTCTGGAACCTACCCTTGAAATTTTCTAAGTATACAAAATTAAAAAAAAAAACCAAAACAAAACAAAACAGAAGACAACCTGATACCCTAAGCTACTTAACCTGGAATTTTCTAAAATTACAGATGTATATAGTTGAAATGGACATTAGAGATTATTAAGTCCAATAGTCTATCCAATGCAAGAATTCCTTTAACAACATTCTTGAAAAATGGCCATTTAGTCTCTTCTTGTCTCCTCATTTGGTGGGAAATGCATGACTAAATGAGAGCATTGGTGGACCACTCCGCTTGTTAGACAGTTCTTTCTTTTAAAGATCCAATGTATGTATGCTTTTCCATAATTTCAACACAATGAATTATGTTCTGCAAGACAGAAAAAGTCAACTCCCTTGTCTAAATGACAACCTATCAAATATTTAAAGATAGCTGGTACATTAATTATGGTCTTCTCTAATCTGGGGTAAACACTACTATCATCCATTTCAGACCATTGTTATTTTACTGCCAGGTGGCACAGTGAATAGAGCACTGGGCCTGGACCCAGGAAGACCTGAGTTCAAATCCTCAGACAGTTAATAGCTGTTTGACTCTGAGGCAAGTCACCAAACCTCTGTTTGACTCAGTTTCTTCAACTCGAAAATGGGGGATAATACCAAGGAAGTAAAAGATAGAAACAAAGGTCCAGTATATACCAAAATAATTAAGAGTTGCACTCTTTGTGTTCACAATCAGTCAGTAGTCACTTATCTTGAAGGCTTGTTGTGAGGATCAAATGAGACAATATTTGTAAAAAGTGCTTAGTAAAGTGTCTGGCACCTAGTAAGTGCTATAGAAATGTTTATTTTTCTTCCTTCTCCCTACCCCACCTCCCCATCTTGTGTAAGTACAATACTTTTAATGATCTCAAATGGCTCACTGTAGCAAGAGCCCATCTTGTTAATATGAGAATTCTCCTGGCTATGTTATCCATCCATACTGGTTTACTTTGTATTTCTCACACATTCTCCACCTCCCTTCTCCATGACATGACAGTTCGCTGTGCCTTATGCCTGGAATGCTGTCCTTCCTCACATTTGCTTCTTACAAGCCCTGGCTTCCTTCTGGACTTAGCTTAAATGCCACCTTCTGCAGGAGCCCTTTCCCACTGTCCTCAGCTGCCCCTCTAAGGTTACCTTCCATTTACTCTGTATATATTTTGTACCTAACTAGTTATTTATATGTTTCCTCCACTCAAATGTAACCTCCTTGTGGGCAGGAACTGCTTTTGTTTTCCCAATCTTTCTTATAGCATCTGGTCCACAATAAATATTTAATAAATGCTTGTTGATTGGTGAATTGTTGGTTGATGGCTATGAAACATAGACCTCATAAGAATTAAAATTTAAAGGAACTAAAGATAATAGAAAGTCCAGTATGTGCATAAGTTGCAACAAAGCCATGTACTAGAAATGGCAGAAAAGATAACATCATGGATGTATCTGGCCAGAAGAGAAAATCAGGCTGGTGATGGTGTGAGATCAACAGACATCCCAAGTGGTACAATGGGACTACTAAAGTATTAAAAAAAAGCAAAGTAATACTACCTATGCATTAGGTGGTTTCTTTATGGAGGATTGATGGAAAACACTTACATAGGATTCAGACCGATATGATTAAGATAGTTACTATCTATCTGTGGGACCACAGACAAGTCCAATCCCTCCGGCCATCAGTTTCTCCATTTGTAAGTTGAGATTGCACTAAAGTCCCTTTCAATTTTAAATCCCCTCCCCCAATAAGCATTACAGTCATTTAAATGGTATGAAAAGAACCAGTGTAGATTAGGGAGAGATTTAAAGGACTTATGTATCTTTCATATTGTCCATAAGAGCCAAAAATGGCACCTATGGTTCAATGGAAAAAATACTATCTCTATAGTCAGAGGGCCAAGGTTCAAATCCTACCAACGGTTCTTACTACCTTTATGTCATTTGGCAAGACACTCAACATCTCTTGGCTTCTATTACCTCATGTGTAAAATGGGGACACAGAAGAGTTGGATTTGGCTCACGGGTCTCTGAGGTCTCTTCCAGCACTAGATCCATGATTGAAAGACATGCAGGTGCTTTTATCTGCTCTGGCAGAGGAAGTACACATGCCAATGAGAGCAGATTCATTTTTATATCAAGAATTTCAGAGGATCCGTAAATCAGAGAATCTTTATACACAGAGGACATGTCCAAAAGATTGATTCTCATGCTCTTATTTCCAGTTTACTCATTAACTTGACACGTAAAACTGCACAACGAAAACAGTTTGTGTCTCTGTATGTTTTTCTGTCAGTTTTTTTCTCCTTTAATAAGAGCATAATATTTCTAATTTATCTCATTCTTAATTCTTCAAGATCTATGATTCCATCAGGCTGGGTACTCTTTCTATAGATCCAGATATCAACCAACCTACAACTTGGTAAGAGGTCTAAAAATGAGCCTGTACTACAAGAGTGTAGAGTACCTGGTCCTTGGATGACAGGTAGTCTATCCTCAAACCCATATACCAAGTCTGTCCAATTGGGTCAACTTAGCCAGAGATTGCTCTCTGTTGGCATAGCATTCAGACACCCCTTCCGTACATGATGAAGTAACAGTGGAGGACTTTAGTGGAATAACTTGTTTCACCAAACAATTCAAAGTTGGATTAAAATGACAGCTAACATGCATATATAGTGCTTTCAAGTTTACAAAACATTTTACTTATACTACCTCATTTAATCCCCATAACAACCTTGTATAGTAGGCATGATTACTATCCCCATTTCAGTCAAGCAATAAGCATTTACTAAGTGCTTACTATTGCTATATACTGGGCAACAAGGTAGCACAGAGGATAGAGTGCCAAACCTAAAGTCAGGAAGACTCATCTTCCTGAGTTCAAATATGGCTTTGGACATGTACTAGCTTGTGACCTTGGGCCCTGTTTTAACCCATTTAACCCATTTAACCCTGTTTTCTTCAGTCTCATCTGTAAAATGAGTTGGAGAAGGAAATGACAAACCACTCCAGTATCTCTGTCAAGAAAAACCTAAATTGGGTGAAGAGTTGGACACAACTGAAAACGACTAAACAACAAAATTGCCATACCCTGTGTTAAGCACTGAGAATACACAGAAAGGCAAAACACAAACAAAAATTTTTTAAAAACCTTATATTTACATGTAAGTATCTAGATACATACAAAATATATACAAAGAAGGTGAAGGTAATCCGAAAGGGGTTGGCATTAGCAGCAGGCAGACCAAGAAAAGCCTCCATTGAGGTTGAAAAGTAAAGTGACTTACTCAGGGCCACTTAGCCACTGGCAGGTTTTGAACTCAGGTCTTCTTCACTATATTCACTATACCATACACCTCTAAACATCATTGTCATTGTATAGTCACCTAGATTTTCCACTAGGTTTTTTTTAATTTAGCAAAACACTCAAATAAGTTTGTATTTTATTCATCACAGCATTTATGTATATTTGAAATGTCATCGTACATAGAAATTATTCAGTCCATATTAGTTATGTTTGTTTAATATGGAAGGTTTTTAATATGGAGGTTTTTTAATATGGAGGGTTTTTAATATGGAGGGTTTTTTATAATAAATTTATTTATTTATTTTTAGTTTTCAACATTCACTTCCATAAGATTTTGAGTTCCCAATTTTCTCCCCATCTCTCCCCTCCCCCACTCCAAGATGGCATGTAAATTGATATGGGCTCAACATATACGTTCATATTAAACCTATTTTCGCATTAGTCATGTTGTAAAGAAGAATTAGAACCACTGGAAGAAACCACAAGAAAGAAGAAACAAAAAAAAAAAGAGAGAGAGCAAATAAAATGCTTCGATCTGCATTCAGACTCCTTTAGTTCTTTTTCTGAATTCTACTAGAGTTTTTAACTGGACATCTGATGTCGCTTTTTATTTTGCCTTTTCAAAATCAAATGCTATGAGTTAGATGGGTCTCAATGTGTGGGGTGTGTGTGTGTGTGTGTTGGAAAATAATATACTAAATTTCCTAAAGTTTTCTAACATTAGAAATCTGCATCTATATTATCAATAAGTGAATGGTGGGTCAATTCTATTATTTCTATAATGTTGACTTCTTGAGAAAATAAATTGTCAATTCATTTTGTCTGCTGAGTACATCTATTTTTTTAGTGTTCTCGTGGAGAAGGGAATTGATTTATAGTTTCACTATTTTATAAAAGAAAGCATTTCTGCCATCAGTTTCAATCTTTTCCGAAATGTGCCTGTGTCTTCCCACACTTACCATGAGATTTTCTTTCCTGAGGAAAAAAAAATTGCTGTTGTTCAGACAACATTTCTTAGATGTTTTTACACTTAGAGTTTGATTTTAGGATATTTATGGAATAATACTCCAGTTTCAGACTGTGGGAGTAGAATTGACTTGACCAATCAGAAGGCAGTTTTCTTGAATTATTTGCATCTAGAAACCTACTTTCACAGCAATGCTATCACATTTGTGAAATATATCCTTTGGGGCATGTCTCAGCTTTGGTTAAGATTTCCTTTTACCCATTAGGTGCTAGTGCAATTTGAAGGAGAGATGTTTCACATGTACAAGCGAGATGCACGTGGGCAGAACTGTTAGGAGGTTGTAAAGTATTACCCATCACGTGAATGCACCTGAGTTAGACAAGGAATGACACTAAATCATTTATGGTGTTGTATCACTTTGCTCATTAATACATTGATTTACAGGCTTTTTTCTTCCTTTTTTTTTTTTTTGGTGTGTGTCTATGTGTGTCTGTGTGTGTGTGTGTGACTTGACATTAGTACCCACAAAAAAGCTAACATCTGTGATAGTGCTTTTAAAAGCAAAATCCATTTCCCAAAGATAACTCTTTTTAAAATTGGAAAAAATGCAACTCATACACACACACAAAAAATAATCAAAGGTGGTTGAATTCTGGCTTTTGTCCTTTCCAGATTCTCAAGCTGAAGAGTTTTTCTGAACATGCTATCAGATTGGTCCCAATATTTTACAGTATTTTTTTTACACAGGAAAAAGTTAATAAGTTTCATATTTTGTATTTCGCAATGCTATCTGATCATCTTCAACAGGACCAGATGTTAGCTAACAGAATGCAATCAGACTTACAGTTTAAAATGGCTCATATTAAAGTATTCCTTCTAGTGCTCTAAAAATGTTTGGACTCAGTAACTGGCTTCAGAAACAGTGACTACACACACTACTTACCATAGACCTGTCTATACTACCACCTGCATGGACCAATTCTAGCCACAACTAACACCTGAAAAACAGATATCACCACTGATATTAATGTTGAGATTATACTTTCTTTTAAAGGAAGAAAACACTGGAATACAGGTTTAATTTCTTCCAGTCCTGTCCAGGCTGGTGAATGAAACAATTTCAGATCATTCACATTCAGAAAAGTTTTCTATACTCCCAGAAGAATGTATTTCTATGTGTAAAATACCAAAAAGAAAAACCTATTGTTCTCCTTCTACAGGTAAACAGATTTCTGAACAAGTCGTGTGTGTGTGTGTGTGTGTGTGTGCGTGTGTGTGTGTGTGTGTGTGTCTACTTACATATAGCCATGGGGTATTTCTATAGTAGTTAGGACTATGGCTCTTTGAGAGGTTTGGAAGGGTGTAGTTGGAACAGTGAGGATTTTTGTATATAGGAGAGAGAACGTTGGTGCATCTCCTTTGCTGGAGCTCTTTAAGGATGGGCTAGACATTCATCTATCTCTCTGCAACAGTGTAAACTTAAACCTGCCTATATTCAGTCAGCTTGGATGTCACTGTTCATCTTTTCAATAAGCTTAGGTAGTTGTTTCTAACTCTGGTAGGTCCAAGTAAGGACACAGTAGGCAAAAGCTAAATGCAGATAAGGCTATGGTTGAGGTGGGTAGGCAGGGGTATACTATTGGAAAGTACTTCTCCATCAGAAATTTCTTTTTGGGGGGGCACTTAGGTGGCGCAGCAGATAGAACACTGGCCCTAGAGTCAGGAGGACCTGAGTTCAAATCCAGCCTCAGACACTTACTAGCTGTGTGACCCTGGGCAAGTCACTTAACCCAATTGCCCAGCAAAAAAAAAAAAAAGAAATTTCTTTTTTTTGTTCTTTACCACTAAGGCTCCCAATTTAGAAGTTTTAGATGGCCTCCAATTGTGCCTTCATCATCAGTGTCATTAGTGAGGAATATATTTTCCTATCTGCTTTTTGTAAGGAAGCATTGACTACCCCTGCCACTTGCTATCTATCTAACCTTGGACAAATCATTTAACTTCTCAGGGCCTTAGTTTCTTCATTTGTAAAATGGTAGGGTTGGACCAGACTACCTCTAAGATCCCTTCTTGCTCTTTACCTCTTTAGATCTCATTTTCCTCATTTGGTAATGGAAGTGGTTGAACTACATGACTTCTAACAGCCCTTCTAACTATAAAATCTCATGATCTTTTCTCTGTTTGGCTCCATTATACACCTTGTGACCACTAGACTGAAGGACAATAAAATGGTTCTTCTCTGACTTAGCTTAAGGACCACTAAGAAGCTCTCTGATGCATTCACTAGGTAGCCATTTGCTGATGATGGACTGATAGTAATAGAAAACATTCTGTAATCAATTCCCAAAGTCTGCACTAGCCTCCAATTCACCTTCAAATCAACATAAATTAACTTGGCACTACCACAGTATATTCTGAATCCTAAGTATTCAACAACAACAAAAAAGAAAACAATTTGCCAAACATTTATTAAATGCCTACTTTGGGCAAGGTATCGTGTCAAGTACTGGGTAGATAAATACAAAATGTAAAGCTGGCTCTAGACTCAAGGAGTTTACATTCTACGGGGGATGGGGAGGGTACTGCCTTTGTACAAGTAAATGTAAAGACTATGCAAAGTAATACAACTTAATCTAATGAGTGAAAGAGTGCCCCATTGATTGTGGATTGTCAAAAAATATAATGAATATTACTTCATCTTGAGAAATTGTGAATATAAAAAACTCAAGAGTTATATGAACTGATGCAAAGTCAATTGAGCAAAATCAGAGAAGTTACACAGACACACAAATACATGCATATACATATATACACATATTGATTACAACAGTATAGATTGAAAGAACAAAAAATGTTCTAATTCAAAACTGAATGCTATGTAATTATAAATCCTAAGTCTGTCCCCAAAGAAGAGATGGGAAAATGTACCTCCTTTCTTTCTTTGCAAAGGTGGGGGGCCCATGGTTGTGGATAACTGTAGAAACTGTCATATTTAGTTGATGAAGGGGTTAGCTTTGCAGAACTGCTTTCCTTTCTTTTTTGTTCTTTGTTACAAGATATGAAGCACAGGTCTGCTGATGTCACTCCCTTGCTCAATGAGCTTCAGTGGTTGCCTATCAGCTTCAGGATCAAATATAGCCTTTTGCTTGACATTTAAAGCTCTTCGTAACCTGACCCCTTCCGACCTTTCTGGTATTCTTACTTTTGTTTTCCCCATCCATGCTCTAAAATTAAATGCATGGACCTACTTATATTTCCTTTAACACAACAATCCAGTTTCCATATCCAACACAATCTCCCAACTCTGTACCTTTAGCTCTGCTATTTCCCATGCCTGTTCCAACCTCTTTCCTTTTCCTTTTGGTTTCTCTGGTTCTCTTTGAGACTCAGCTCAAATCCCAACTTCTGCAAGAGGCCTTTCCTAGTCCTTCCAGCTGATAGTGACTTCCCCTTTCAGATTTCCTTCCATCTACTTGATATATATCTACAAGATATATCTTGTATGTTTCAAGTTATTTACATGAGAATTCTCCAATTAGAATGCATGCTTCCTGAGAACAGGGGCAATATTTTTGCCTCTTTTTGTAACCCCATTGCTCAGCACAGTGACTTAGTATTGTGTTTAACAGATTAGTTTCGCTTTCATAATGTATGCATCAGTAAATACGTGTTAACTAACAAAAGATTGCTCTCAGAGGGGAGAAAAATAGTCAGAAATAAATAAAAAGATATCAGTAAAAAATTTAAATGAATGCTGATAATTAAGAGAATCAAGAAAGACATCATGGAGGTCACAAGTACAAACTCTATAAGACAGAGGTAAGATAATGGAGTGCATCCCAAACCTGAGGACCATTTTTTCAAAGTCACAGAAGTAGGAGATGGGGGCAGCTAGGTGGCGCTGTTGATAGAGCACCGGCTCTGAAGTCAGAAGGACCTGAGTTCAAATTCGGCCTCAGACCAAACACTTGACACTTACTAACTGTGTGACCCTGGGCAAGTCACTTAGCCCCAATTGTCTAAAAATTTTTAAAAAAAGAAACTTTAAAAAAATTTTTTTAAAAGTTAAAAATAAAAGTAGGAGATGGAATGTCACATACAGGGAATAGCTAGCAGACCAGTATGACTGGAATGTTAGTAAAGGAGTGTACAGTAATATGAAATAAGAATGTTGTCGGATACTTCCTTTCTAGCTTTTAGAATTGCCATCATGGTGGTTAACGTGAGTTGGTATCCTTTTGTTTTCAGTTCTCCTAAATTTAACCTTTGGTCAATTGGAAGAGCAGACATAAACAAACGTGCACCTATTTTTAATATTCTGGAATCTCATTATAAAACTGCCCTCAGTTATACCTCAGAAATTAAATCATTTTATAATGGGGCTATTGTCTTATGTTTGTAACTATATTGGGCTGGTTACAAAATAGCTTACCTTACACTGTATTTTTAGTCTATAGTAATTATTTTTATAGGGAGATTCAAAAGAATTTATGCAGAAGTAAAATAAACAAAATTTTAGACATGTATTGTATGTCTAAAGAGGGAGCATGACGTAATGGAGAGAATGCTGGGTGGGAAGTCAGGAAGACCAAAATTTAAACCCTAAGCTTTGTGAATGACCCTTGGCAACATATAAGTGCCTCAGGCAACTTGCCAAGACTTATCTACCAAGTCACAGGTAGGATAATATCTACTTTAGTGGACGGATTGCCACACAATGAGGACAGAGCAAACCCTTTCGGTACTATATATGATCAAGACTCTGCTGAGGTTGTGGCCATATCAACAGGCTAAATGTAGAGCATGTGATCGGTTCTCAGAAGGGAAATGTGGAAAAAGTATAGAAAGAATCTCTAGATAGAACTAAAAAGCATGGATAGGAGGCAGATAATAGGAAAAAATGCAGGTATACCTACATTGTGTCCTAATTATTTATTTTCATAGTCTCAAGTGCCTTACCTAGACCTTTCAAAGTGTTGACAGATTCATTTCATTCTTATAATGTTCAGTGAGAGTGGTAGATAGAAAGCATCATTTTCTGTTTAACAGGTGGGTCAGCTGAGCACCTAGAGCATTAGGTAATTTGCTCCTATCCCTGGCTGACATTTTCACTGCCAGAATGAGTCTGGGTTGGGGGCAAGAAGCCCTCTTCCCATCAGTGATTCAGAAAACCATATTGCCTCTTAAACCATTCCCACAAAAAGGGAAGAAATTATGTTTTCACTTTCCCAACTGGCAAACAGCATGGACCCTGCTATATTTGCTATGGATTTGGGATATGGTCCTATCTTTGCTATCTTTTTTGTATGATCATGTCAATATTGTTATGTTCATGTAGGGGTGCCTGTAGCGGTGTATGTGCTAATTAGCGAATTGCTGCCTTTGATGTTGCCTGGGGGAAATCACAGCATTGTTCTATGTGGCTCAGAAATAAATAAAATACTCTTCCATTCCTTGTCTCAAGTTCTTGGAAACCAAAGCTGAATGGCCCTTTAGGATATGCCCAGCCTTTTCCATTAGAACTATGAAGAAAAATTTGAATTTTAAGAGGTAAAATATAAACCATGAAACATTAGGAATATTTTAAGCATTCTATATTATTTTTAGCATGTTTATAAAAGATCTTTAGCAGAAATTACAACTAAAACAAAGATTATAGGAAACTTAAGTCTTCTTTTTTCCTTTGTTATTTTTCTCCCCTCTCTCTTTTTTCCCTTACTCTTGTAGTTATTCACACCAATACTCCTTCCTACCTATGAGGTATGAAGCTTCATTCCAATATTAAGTAACCCCAGCAACCAAAGGAAAATTAGATAAAGGTGATGACAATGATTCTCTGCACTGACAACCTTGGCAATCTCTTGTAAGGTCGTGGGGAGGGCCTGGAGAGAAAGGGAACATGGAGGGATATAGCATCTGATAAGAATTAAGAGAGACTGAGCCATCCCTAAGAGACTCTTTGAATGTCCAGAGAGGTCTTCCTGATTTTTACTTCCTTGCTTTATGAAAAGGATTAAAGAAAAATGGACCTCATTTATTGATAAATATTCTAAAGATGGTTTTCTGAGAAGAACACTGCAGTCTCTAGATGGCAAATTGTCTTTAGTAACCTTGAACCTCCATCATTCAAACTAATCCAGTAAATATTTATTAAGCACCTAATATGGGCAGAGTATTGTGCTTAGCACATAGCAAGTGCTTATTAAATGCTTGTTGACCGACTGACCAGGTCCTGAGAGTGATAGAAAACAAAACCATGGTCTCTATCCCAAGGAAGCTCAGGGTCTAGCTAAATTTCTGTGATTAAGTGGAAATAGTACTGGATTTGAGGTCAGAGAACTTGGATTTGAAGCCTGGCTCAATCTGATTGACCTTGGAAAAATCATTATGCCTTTGTGACCTTCAGTTTCCTCATCTAAACATGAGAGAATAAGGTTATATGGTCCCTAAAGTCTTTTCAACTCTAAATTCTATGAATATATGTATATATACACACAGACACATACGTATATGTATGTCCCTCTATGATTAGAGACGTAGAGAAAGACAGATAATCCTATAAGGATAGGATAGACATACATTAAATTATAATACAAAATAGAAAATAATTTCTATTTAAGTGCATGAAATACCCAGACAAATACATGCCAGGTCCAAGGAAGGCAAAATTATCTTCAACTGGGGAAATTAGAGAAAACTTCATAGAGAAGACAATATTTAGGCCTGTTCTTGAAGGATAGATAGGATTTTGACCAGAGAAGTGCTGGTAAATATTTCACAACTAGCTCTCATTTTTTAAAAAAAGATGCATGACACACTTTTGAGTATAATTTGCATTATTAATGTTTTCTCCATCTCTTTCTAAACCTTAGATAATCTACATGACAATCAATCAAGCCCTGATTTACAGCATTTGGCAATTTCCAAGGTGTAAATGTTCACAATGAAAATGTCACAATTGCCTAGTCTGAGCCACCCCTAGCACACCACTAATTTTGACCGATGGAGATGGGTGAAAGAGTATTGGAGATACAGGAAATGGTCTGGCAAAGGTGTGGGATGTGAATGATGAATGTTAATTAGTCTGGTTTTCCTGAAACATACAGAAAGAGTTAAGAAGCAGTGTTAGATAAGGCTGTGAAGACAAGTTACAGCCAGGTTGGAGACCTTGAACGTAAAGATAAGGAGTCTGGATTTGATCTGGTAGAAAATGGGCAATCACCAAAGAATTTTTGTTTGAGAAAGTCATCACAAGTAACATGATTAGAGCTGTATGTAAGGAAGACTAATCTGGAAATGATGTGATGGATGGATTGGAGGGGCTTGGAGTGGGAAGCAGGGAGGTATGGGTTAAAAGGCTATTGCTGATACAATGATCCAAGACAACTCTGAAAGACTTATGATGAAAAATGCTATCCATCCCCAGAGAAAGAACTGATGAGTCTGAATACATATTGAAGCATACTTTTTAAACTTTCTTTATTTTTCTTGGTTTGGTTTTTTGTCTTTTTTTTTCTTTTATAACATGACTAATATGGAAATATGTTTTGCATGACTACTCTTGCATAACCTATTTCCAATTGCTTGCCTTCTCAATGAGGAGGGTAGGAAGGGAGGGAGAGAATTTGGAACTCAAAATTTTAAAAATGAATGTTAAAAATTGTTTTTACATGTAATTGGGGAAAATAAAATACTAAATAAATAATTTAAAATAAAAAAGAGTCTATTTCAAAAGTCCAGGTATGAGATGATTGGACCTGAACCAGAGTGCTAAAAGAGGAAATGGAAGGGAGGAACAGGATATAAGAGAAAGTGAAGGATGAATTGAGAAAACTTTACAACTGATTAGATGTAGCTGTCAGAAACATGGTAAACTACAAAACCTACAGCAGGTAGGTTGGTCAGCAACAATTCCCATACTAAGTGATCACCTTTTCTCTCGGAAACTTTGGGTCATAGGCTCTGAGATTTCTCCAGAACTCTAACATTAATGTGATAAACATAAAAAGATTTGAAGTAACTTCTACTTTTGTATCGCTAGCAAAATGTTAGCTTCCTGAGGAGGAACCTTACTTTGAGTTTGTGTATCCCAAGTTCTTAACATGGTGCCTTGCACACAATAGAGACTGAATAAATTGTTGATTTAAAATTAATCCAGTGGAATTGGAGAAATTATATAAAACATTTCATTTTCTTTTTTGCTTGAGTAATAGAGGTTGTTTTGTTTCTTTTGGGGGGGGCGGGGCTTGAGGCAAATAGGTTTAAGTGACTTGCCCAGGGTCACGCAGGTAGTAAGTGTCAAATGTCTGAGGTCACATTTGAACTCAGATCCTCCTGACTCCAGGGCTGGTGCTCTATCCACTGTGCCACCTAGCTGCCCCTTTGTTTTGTTTTTAAGAACAAAATTCTGTTTGGGAGTTTGGGGAATAATAAGTTTGGGAGTTACTTGAAAGAGAAAGAAAGGGTTGTTGAGCACAGGGTTAATTCTGGACAATAAAAAAGCATAGTGTTTCAAAAGTTTTACTTGGGTGGGGGGGGGTTTCAATTCCTAATGACTTCAAAATCAGAGGTGGCATCTAATCCTTAAAAGGAAACTCAGAATTTAATTCACCAAGTTGACTATCTGCATATTCTGTCAGATAAGAATATAATAGTAATGGTAATGATAGTAATAATAGCTAGAACTTAAATAACATATTAAGGTTTGCAAGGTGCTTTCATAATTATTATCTCATTTTATCCTCACAACAAACATGAGAGTCAGGTACTATTATTATCCCATTTTACAGATGAGGAAATTGAAGCTGAGAGAAATTAAGCCACGAGTCAACTAGTAACTGTCTGAGGCAAGATTAGAACTCAAGTCATCCCAACTTCAAGTCTAGAAATCTATCCACTATACCACCAAGTTACCTCGTGTGAAAAA
This sequence comes from Vombatus ursinus, assembly GCF_900497805.2. Taxonomy (NCBI): domain Eukaryota; kingdom Metazoa; phylum Chordata; class Mammalia; order Diprotodontia; family Vombatidae; genus Vombatus; species Vombatus ursinus. The sequence continues at coordinate 21,745,886 of NW_020949351.1, forward strand.
GTGTATCACGCACTCTTCTTTTAAAAAGTCATTGATATCTTTTGACATAATAGATACTACTCTCAAAACACTCACACAATCTCCTCCCCACCCCATTCCTTAAGAAATGGTTAAGAAAAACCTCTTTGTAGAATGATGAAAACTTATAGTACATGTCACTTTCCCCATTTTGCAGTTTACCAGTTGCTAAAAAAGCAAACAAGCAAACAACAAAAAAACAAAAACAAAACAAAAACCATGAATGCTTTCACTGAAATTATTTGATACCAACATTGTTGATTTGTCTTTGATTTGAGTTTTGTTGCTTTTTAGTGTTGTCTTTATTTGGAAATTGTAGTCATTATGTGTGTGTGTTATTCTTTTGGCTCTATTTCCTTCTGTCTGCATCACTTCCTATAAATCTTTTTTTTATTTCTTGTTCAAGAAAAAACTTCATCATTATAATTACACAATGTTCAGGACTTTAGAAAAATTTTTCCCACTTACATTGTTGCAGTCATTGTACGTCTTTTTCCTGATTATGCATCAATTTATATTTCTTCCTATGCTACTCTGAACTCCTCATATTCTTTATTTCTCATGGCATAGTAATATTCCACTACGTTCACATACTATAATTTGTTTATTCACTCCTCAATTGATGTGCATTAACTTTGTTTCTAGTTCTTTGTTACCATGAAAAGCATTGCTATAAATATTTTTCCGGTTTTGTGGGAACTTTCTTTCTTCCTTTGACTCTCCCCTCCCTTGAGGTATATGCCTAGCAGTCACTGAATACATGAATGAATGAAAAGTATTAATTAAGTGCTTACTATAAGCCAAGTACTGTGTGCTATGTCCTGGAACACAACTACAACTGTAAGGCAGCCCCTGCTGTCAAGGAACTTATATTTTATTAGGGTGAAACACCTATAAAGGAGTAATGGCCAGGGAAGGATATTGTGATCTGGAAAGTCACTGGGATGGTGAGTGGAGCCATTGATACACCCTTTCCAAAAGCAATGATAATATTAATTTAATTAGAGTTAAGAGCAAGAGGTAGAAAGTTGTTGTTTGTTCTTTGTTCTCAAAGAGGACCATATCACCAGGAAGATGATGCCATGACTTGCAAGTAAATTGGATTTTAGTGAGGGGGGCTGTGCAAAGTCATCAACCTCTCCCTGTCCTCTGGAGCCATCTGGGTCCAGTGGTAAGATATAGATCAGGACAACTGGAGATGGCCCCCAGTGGAAAGTTATGGGGAGGGAGAAGGGCAAAGTGATTGTCAGGTGTTTGGCTGTATGAAATGTGAAATATGGTCTGTCCTGGGGGAGGCTAAGTCTAGTAGGTCACGTGAGTTTGACCTTATTGACTCACTAGGTTATAATGCAGATCTTCTCCTGAGGTCCTGTGGTCTAGATGGTATAGCAGCAAGACAGAGAGGAAAAACATGACCAGGATTAATGACTGAATGGCATGGGAAACATGGTCTAGGGCTGGCTAGATATGTGTTAGAGGATGTTAATTTATACTCATAATACTCACCACTCAGGACAGATCATCTTCAAGGGTTTCAAATCCGAGTGGATTATGTTCCCTAGGACATGGGTTCTACATATCTAGAACAGGGGAAAGGTGGATTGCAGGAAGATGGTTACTGTGGATGACTAAATAGGATGTGAGGCATAGTCTGGCCTGGGATTGTATACTGGGAGAAAAGGTTTGGACATTTTAGTCTCTTTTTTGGCGTCATTCCAAGTTGCTTTCCAGAATGGTCAGACTGATTCATAGCTCTACCAAGAGTGTATCACTGTGCCTTTCTTTCCATACATAGCCCTCCTGACATGGACTATTTGCATCTTTTGCCAATTTCCTGGGTGTAAGGTTAAACCTCAAAATTATTTCGATTTGCATTTCTTTTATTAATAGTGATTTGGGGTAATCTTCCATATGTTTTTTTTGAACGGTTTACAATTTTTCTGAGTACCACTTGCTCATATCCTTTGACCACTTATCCATTGAGAAATATCTCTTGGCCTTACCTATTTGTGTTATTTTTCTATATGTCTTAGATATCAGACCTTTATAAGATATTTGATGCAAAGATTTTTCCCCCAGTTAACAGTTTCATTTATTACCCTAGTCACTTTGATTTTGTTCATGTAAAAGGTTTTTAATTTCATATGGCATATTCTCTTCAAACAATGCTATACATGAGTCTTAATCTAAGGGATTTTTGGTAGATTTGTTTTATATTTATGATGTAATATGTTCTAGACATGATAATAATAGTTGACAAACAATGCTTTATATATTATCTCATTTAAATGTCACAATAACTCGTGAGATAATGCAGGTGTTATTTTCCTCACTTGACAATTGAAGAAATTGAGACAGAGTGGTCAAGTGATTGGCCTTAAAGTAACATAGTTAAATAGCAAAATTTGAAATTGAAACTATGACTTCAGATGCCAAATCTAGTACTTTCTATTATATCATATCTGCTTCATACATTTAAATTAGTATGCCTTTTTCCTTTATTGGAGGCCACAGTGAAGACTAGATTGAACCACTGTTTCACTATTTACATTCTGTTTCAAGAGAAAATTTGTATTTCTTTTTTTCTCCCGTTCATAAGCATTTGTTTTCTCTTCTTTCTCTCTTCTTAGTCCCTGCTGGAAAAAAAAGAAAACAAAAGAAAAAAAACAAAACAAAACAAAACCTTTGTAACAAATATGCATGGGAAGCAAAATTAATTCCTATGTCAGATGTGTCCAAAAATGTGTGTGTCTCCTTTTGGATATTTAATCTATAAACTATCTGTCAGGAAGCAGGTAACATTTTTTTATCTTGAGTAATCTTGAATCATGGTTGGTCTTTGTATTGATTAGAGTTCTTAAGTATTTCAAAATTTTTCATTTTTATAGTACAAATTGTTCTGCTGGTTCAACTCACTTCACTTTGCATTAGTTAACATATGTTCTCAGGTTTCTCTGAAACCTACACTTTCATCATTTCTTATAGTATAATAGCATTCATTCCTTTACATTCATATAGTCTAATTTGTCTAGCTAGTCCACAACTGATAAGTATCTTCCTCAGTTTCCAATTCTTTGCCACCAAAAAAAGAAAATACCTATAAAAATTTCTGTACGTAGATCCTGTATAGGACACTTTCCTCTTTCTTTGGTCACATTGTTGAGACAGTTCTAGTAGTAACACTACTAGACCTATGCCACTGGGTTAAAAGGTATATATAGCTTAATAACTTTATGGACATAGTTAGAAATTATTTTCCAAAATAACTAGATCAATTCTTTCCTCCATCATCGATGTGCACTTTTTCCAGTAGCCACTCAAACATCTGTCATTTTCCTTTTCTATCAGCTTTGCCAATTTGATTCATATCTAGTGGAATCTCAGAGATGGTTTAATTTACATTCTCTAATTATTAGTAATTTAGCACCTTTTTTATGTGACTATAGATAGCTTAGATTTCTTCTCTTGAGATCTATCTGTTCATAATAATAATAGCAAGCATTTATATAGCACTTTAACATTGGTAAAGCACTTTATAAATATCTCATTTTATCCTGACGACAACCACACAGAGATAAGTGGTTTCTTTCTTTTTTAAAAAATATATAATGAAGAAACTGAGGTAACTGGAAGTTAAGTGACATGCTTAGAGTCACACAAGTAGTTGAATATCTAAAGTAATATCTAAAAACAAGTCTGCCTGACATCAGGTCCAGTACCCTACCTACTGCAAAATCTAGCTGCCTCCTAAGTAATTTAGAATGACCCTTATTCTTAGAAATTTAAATCAGTTCCTCACATATCTTACAGATGAGACTGTTATCAGAGAAACTTGATGCAGAGATTTTTTTCCCCTTGTTAACTGTTTCCCTGCTAATTGTAGCTACAGTGGATTTGCTTATACAAAAACTTAAATTTTATGTCATCAAAATTGTCCATTTTAATCTTTTGTGAATCTCTCTATCCTTTATTAGGTAATGAACTCTTCTCCTCTTATCTGAAAGGTAATTTTGTCCTTGCTCCTTTAATATGTTCATGATATGGCCTTTTGTATCTAGGTCACGTATCCATTTGGACCTTATCTTGGTATAGAGTATGAGGTATTGGTCTAAATCTAATTTTTGTCAGGCTGCTGTCCATTTCTCCCAGCTATTTTTGTCAAATTATGAGCCCAGTAGCTTGGATCTTTGGGTTCATCAAAAACTGTGATATTATGTTCATTTATGCTTTGCTTTTGTATGTTAGGTGCACCCACTGATTGACTTTTTTATTTTTTAACCACTTCCAAAAGTTTTGATGATTATTGCTTTGTATTATAGCCTGAGATGTGGCATTGTTAAGGCCCTTAATTTCCTGCTTCTTTTTTTTCACCATTTTCCTTCAGATTCTTGATCTTTTGTTCCTCCAGATGAATTTCATCATTGTTCTTCTAAATCTATAAAATTATCTTTTGATAGTTTGATTGGCATGGCACTGAAAGAAATTTTTTTGTAGTATAATCATTTTTTCTCTATTAACTTAGCCAATTCATGAACAATTAATATTTCTCCAATTACTTAGTTCTATAAATGGTGTTTCATATTTGTATTCAAATAGCTTCTGTGTATTAACTTGTTGATAGATCACCATATATATATATAATATATATTCAACAGTTACTTTAAATAGAATTTGCCTTTCTTTTGCTTCCTGATGGATTTTGTTGGCAATATGTAGAAATGATGATGTATGTGATTTTATATCTTGCAACCTTGCTAAAGTTTTTTCAATTAATTTGTGTTAATTATCTAGTGTTCTCTAAGTCAAGCACCATATGATCTGCAAAAATGATAATTTTGTTTTTTCTTTACCTATGCTTATTTCGTCAATATCTTTTTCTTGTTTTATTCTATAATCACCATTACAAGCACTATATTAAATAATTGTTGTGACAATAGACATCCTTGTTTTGTCCCTGATGCTATTGGAAAAGATTCTAATTTATTACTGTTATATACAGTGGTGGCTGTTGGTTTTAGATATATACTATTTACCATGTTAGTGAAAGGTCTATTTATTTTTATGTTTTCTAGTGTTTTGAATAGAAACAGGTATTGTATCTTGTCAAAAGCATTTTCTGCATTCCTATTATAAATCCAACCTGGTTATAAGGTATAAACTTTGTGATATGTTGTCATAGCCTCTTTGCTCATTTAAAAAAAATGCTTTTGCATCAATTTTCATCATGAATATTGATGTATAGTTTTATTCTCCCTCTGGGAGAAGGATCAAATGCTAATTATATTTGTAAAGTGCCTGGCACATAGTAGGGACTTAATCCTTGTTCCATTACCTTTCTCATCTGCTTTTTGCCTCTGCAAATGGCAGGCATTTACATGAAAGTTTCTCTTTTAAGCCAGTTTGCAATTCCTGATTTAATTTTATCTTTGAAAGTATCATGCCCATGACATAAAATTATGATTATTCATAATGTCTTTGTGATACAAGTCTGTAAATAAGGGAGGGAGTGCAATGGCAGATGTTAATGACTAACTTGAAACACACAGAAATAAAAGGGAAGGGAATAAGCATTTACAAAACACCTACGATATGCCAGGTACTATGCTAAATGCCTTATGAATATTATCTAATTTGATCCTTACAACAATCTTGAGAAGTAGGTACAATTATTATCCCCACTTTATAGTTGAGGAAACTGAGGTAGAGGTTAAGTGACTGGCCCAGGGTCATACAGATAGGAAGTTGCTCAAACAGGATTTGAACTCATGCCTGTCTGACTCTAGGCTCAGTGCTCTATCAATTGTGCCACCTAACTGCCTCTAAATTAGGAGTAAATTAACTACAATTTCATTTTGATGTGGGGGCTCTGAGCTATTATTAAGAGAGACTTTTATTGTCTTTATCTTTTATTAATAACTTTTAGAGATTGATAGATAGCACAGATACATGAATCACATATCTTGGAACCATTTTATTGCTAGAACAATGGAATTAATGCTCAACCAGATTCAAGTGACTGGAGCACAAAAGCTCCAGTTTCTCAAAAAAAAAGGGGGGGGCAGGATTTAGGAAAGGATTATCATTAAGGGAAGACAATGCCTTCTATGGTGACCAGTGATGAGAGATAGATTTGGAAAGAATGTACTCTGCCCATTTGTTTTAATTTGGATTTCTCTTATTATTAGTGATTTAGAACATTTTTATATAGTTGTACCTAGTTTGGATTTTTTTCTTTGATTTAACTTCCTGTTCATATCATCTATCTATCGATTTTTCTTGTTCTTAAATTTCTGAATCAGTTCCTTATATATTTTGGATATAATAACTTTGTCAGAAAAACTTCCTATAAAGAATTTTTTCTAGTTAACCATTTCCCTTCTAATTTTGTTTATGTAAAACATTTAAATTTTATATAAACAAAATTGTTCATTTATCTTCTTGGATTCTTTCTATCAACTGTTAGGTCATGAATTTTCCCCCATCCATAGTTATGAAAGGTATTTTCCTCATTGTTCCACTAATTTGTTTATGATGTGACCTTTCCAAATGTATCCATTTGGACTTTGTCTTGATATATGATATTCAGCGTTGGTCTAAAACTAATTTCTGCCCTACTGCTGTCCAGTTTTCCCAGTAATTTTTCATTGAATAATGAATCCTTACTCCAGTAGCTGGGGTCCTTGGTTTTATTTAACAGTGTGCTATTATGTTCATATATGCTTTTGTATGTTGTACACCTAATCTGTTTCACTGGTTGATTTTTTCTATTTTTTTCACCAGGACCAAATAGTTTTGATGATTATTATTTTATAATATAGTTTGAGATCTGGTATCACTATTCTTTCTTGTTTTTCACATTTTTTCCCTCTGATATTCTTGAATTTTTGTTCTTCCATATGGATTTCATTAATAATTTTCTACCTCTATAAAGTAATCCATTGGTAGTTTGGTATGGTGCTGAATAAGTAGTGTTGTCATTTTTATTACGTTAACATGTTAATATCTCCAATTATTTAGGTCTGTCTTGAGTTTGGCAATGAATCTGTCGTAGTTATATTCATGTAATTCCTGAGTATACCTCAGTAGATGGATTCCCAAATAATTTCTACATTTTGTAGTTATTTGGAATGGAATTTCTCTATCATTTATTGCAGCGTTTTGCTCTTAATATGCAGAAAAGCTGATAATTGATGTGGGCTCATTTTATATCCTTCTGCTTTGCTGAAGCTATTAATTGTCATAATTACTTTTTAGTTGACTCTTTAGGTTCACTCTTTAAGTAGCCCATTCTGTGATTTAAGTAGCCCATTCTGTGATATGTAACAAGTAATAGTTTTGTTTCTTCTTTGTCTATCTTTACTCTCCTAATTTCTTTGTGTGTGTGTGTGTGTGTGTGTGAATGTGTGTATAAGTATGTATGTTAGTTCCATAGCTAGCATTTTTAGCACTATTTCAAGTAGGTTGGTTGCTGTCCTTCATTCTTGAAGAGGAACAAAATGACATTACTATGTTAGAGTGAAGTTATAATGTGTCCGACTGTGGCTGATCAGACCAATATGAGCTCAGAATGGTCTACCACAGGTCAGGCACAAATAATTCATGTGAACATTTGAGGTGGATTCTTTAAATCTGTGCATCTCACATTTCTTTTGAGCTACTTCAACTCTGCTTTGTTCATAGAACAAAACACCTTCTCTGATGGGGGTACACCATGCTGGACAGTTCTGTGCCAATGTTTCCCATGTCACATAATTGATTCCAAAGTTCTTAAGAGAGACCTGGAGAGTGTCCTTGTATTGCTTTCTCTGACCCCCACACTAGTGCTAATTGATTGTTGTTTGACTGTGAAACCTGGACAGTATTACCAGAGCCATGCCAAGAAACGAAATCGCTTCCATTTGAATTGTCTTAAGAAAATTTTGAAGATCATCTGGGAGGATAAGATACCAGACATTGAGGTCCTTTCTCAAATCAGACTGTCCTGCATTCAAATTCTACTGCAAAAAAACACAACTCCGACAGGCTGGTCATGTTGGCGAATGCCAAACGTATGCTTGCCAAAAAGACTATTTTATGGAGAACTCAGGGAACCTATATAAAATAATAGTGATAATAATAGATATCCTTATTTTTTCACTTTTGATCTTATTGGAAAGGCCAATAGTTTGTCTTTAATTTTTTACATGGAGTGTTGGCTCTTAAAGAAAGTTCCATTTTTTCCTATGCTCTTTGTGTTTTCAACAGAAATGGCTGCTATATTTTTTAAAACTTTTTTTTGCATCCTTTGATATAATCGTGCAATTTTAATTGTATATTATTTTAAGGTCTGTTATGTTTATTGTTTTCCTAACATTAAATCAACCCTGCATTCATGGTACAAATCTGAACTGGTAATAGTATAAAATCTCTTTTATATGATACTATATATAGCTTCACTGTTGCTATTTTGTTTAATATTTTTGTGTCAAGGTTTATTAGGTATATTGTTTTATAGTTTTTTTCTCTATTTTGTCTCTCCTTGTTTAATCATCTAGACCATATTTGTATCACAGAAGGAAATTGGTAAGATTCTTTCTTTTCCCATTTTTGCAGACAACATGTATGATATTAGAATTCATTTTTCATTGAATGCTTGATAGAATTCCCCTATGAATACATTTGGTCATAGTTTTCTTTTTCCTTTGGGAGTTCATTTATGGCTTGTTCAATTGTTTCCCCTAAGACTGAGTTATTTAAATCCTCTATTTCTTGATACTTTAATCTAAGTATTGTGTGTGCGTGTATGTGTGTGTGTGTTTAGTAAATAGTCATCCACTACTTTTAAGCTGTTAATTTTATCTTAGTGCTTATCTGGAATTTTAAAATTAGTTAGGGTTCTAGGTTGGTTTGTTTTTTAAGTTACATACCCGGTTCATTGGTTTTTGTTTTTTCTCTTTTGTTGAAGGAAGTGTTTAGAGATATAAATTCTCCTCTGATTGCTTTTATCCCAAAAGTTTTGGCATAGTGTCATTTTCTTAGATGATATTATTTATTGTTTCTATGATTTGTTCTTTGACCTACCAACTCTTTAGGATTAGATCAATTAGTCTGAAAATAATATTTAATTCTTTTTCTCAAAGACATGCTATTTTAATAAAATTTTTGTATTGTATTCTGTAAAGAATTTTTAAAATAGTTCTATTTCCTACATTACTTTATGAGGCTTTTAGTTTTTAATACATAGTGAAATTTTGTAAATGTCTTGCACTGGGTTGAGAAACATGTATCCTCCTTCCTATTCCCATTCAGAAATTGTGAGAGATCAATCACATCCAACTCTTCTAAAATTCTATTTAGGTCCTTTACTTTTTTATTATTTTTATTACTGTTAGATTTGCCTAGGCCTGAAAGGGCTATTTTCAGGTATACAACTGTTATAGTTTTATTTTCTATTTCTTTGTGTAAATCTTTTTATTATTGTAAATTTTTTCCTTTATTTAGATGTGATGTCATTTAGTGCATATGTGTTTAATAATGATACTGTCTATGGCGCTTTTAAGCATAATATTTTTTCTCTGTAATCTCTCAACAAAGTTTTTTTAAATATTGCTTTGTTTGAGATCATGATGACTGCTCCTATTTTTTTTTTCATTTTCCTGAAGAGCATAATAGATTTTGCTCCAGCCCCTTATTTTAGCTATGTGTGAAACTCTTTTCAAATACATTTCTTGTACAAGATAAATTCTTGGATTTTGCTTTCTAATTCATTCTTCTATCCTGTCTGTTTAAAGGGTAAGATCATCTTATTCACCTTACAAACATTCATGATTATGCTTGTTAATTCTACATTTCCCTCCATCCTATCATCTTAAACTATTACCTCTCTTTGCCCTCTCCCCTTGTTCCTATTTTTACAGAGAAGAGGGTGATAAGAACAGAACAATCTGCTTCCTCTCCATTGCCCCTCTTCTATTTCCCTTTGCCCACACCCAATCAGAAGATCTTTTTTATTTCCTTTTTATTACCCCCCTGAAGTCGGAGTATATCTGTTTTGTTTATGGCCAAAACCTCCCTGAATTTACTCTCCTTTTCTCCTGTTGATTTTAATGTGTTTCAACACTAAACTCCGTGTGTGTGTGTGTGTGTGTGTGTGTGTGTGTGTGTGTTGAACATTCCTTTGTCAGGTTTAGATTAAAATGAAGTTCAGTGTAGTTAATTCCACCCCATCTCTTCCTCCATGTTTGTAATCCTCCACTCAAGAAAACAAATTATAAGACTTTCTACAACTTTCTTCCCTCTTCCTTAGTATATTCCTTTTTTCTTCCCTTTTGCTTTTTTTAAGATCACTGAAACATAACAAAACCACCACCAGTACTTGTCTTATTTATTCCTTCTATGTCCCTTGAAGACATAATTGTTTTGGCTCTAAAACAGTTCCAGACTCATGATGAAGAATGCTATACACATCCAGAGAAAGAACTATGGAGTCTGAATGCAGATCGAAGCATACTATTTTCTCTTTCTTTTGTTGTTTTTTGTTTTTTCTTCTCATGGTTTTTCCCTTTTGTTCTGATTCTTCTTTCACAACATAACTAATGGGGAAATATGTTTAATATGATCATACATGTATAGCCTATATCAGATTGCATGCTGTCTTGGGGTAGGGGGAAATTTTGAACTCAAAATCTTATAAAAGTGAATGTTAGAACTCAAAATCTTATAAAAGTGAAAACTAAAAATAAATTCATTTAAAAAAACTCTATATTTTTATATAATGAAAAATCTAAGAGGTTATAAGAAAAAAAGGAAATCCCATTCCTAATGACTGCAAAAGTATATAAATATCAGAATATCCATGGAACTATTTAAAATATTGATTCAATTATAAAGAGCTCCTTAAATAAATAACTAAATTTTAAAAAAAAGACATTATTGTTATGAGGGAACACTTGTTTTTTTCTCCCCCATTAGGATATAAACACTTCTTCATTATATAGCTACTTCCAATTTTTAAAATTTATTTAGTTCTTTATGTTTCTCTTGACTCCTGTGTTTGTATCACAAAGAAAACGTTCAACTCTGGTATTTTCATCAGAAATGCTTGGAAGTTATCTATTTCATTGAATATTCATTTTTTCCCAGTAGGATTATAGTCAGTTTTTCTAGTTGTTATTCTTGGTTGTAAGTCTTTATCTTTTTCCTTCTAGAATAGTATATTCCAGATTTTTTTTTTCTCTGTGAGTTTCAGTTTCTTTATCTGTAAAATGGGGTAGTAGTATCTACCTCCCAGGATTACTATGAAGATAAATGGAGATTATAAATCTAAAGTGCTTTGCAAACCTTAAAGCTCTACATAAATGCTAGCCAAAGGTTATTACTATGGACAAGTCATTTTTACCCCTGAAACCATTTGCCTCATCTGTATTTTGTTTTGTTTTTTTGGTTGGGCAATGGTGGTTAAGTGACTTGCCCAGAGTCACACAGCTAGTAAGTGTTATGTGTCTAAGCCTGGATTTGAACTCAGGTCCTCCTGAATCCAGGGCCAGTGCTCCATCCCCTGTGCCACCTAGCTGCCCCATTGCCTCATCTGTGAACTAATAGTACCTGTAGTATCTACCTGACAGGGCTGTTGTGAGACTCACATGAGATTAATGTATATAAAGCCTTTTACAAACTTTAAAATGTTTTATAAACACCAGTTATTATGAAACAGATAATACTAAAATAGACCAAGATGTAATTATTGATCATGTGGTAGTTTTTCTTCAAAATGCAAACAAGAAAGCTAAAACCAAAATAACAGAGGAGGATGCTTATTTGACTGGCCAGTTCATTTTGTTTTGTTGGGGGTTGGGGAGGGCAGTGTGGAGGGTAGAGACAAGTTTTATGTAGTGAGTTGACATTGTTTAAAACAGTGTTTATGTCCCAAGTAAGGTTTTTAAGTACAGAAATATATTTAATATTGGGACTGACTCCCATTAGGAGAAAAAGAACAAAATAAACTGGATGGCTAGACTCTTAACTGCCAAGGTAGTTCTATCATACTGTCAAGAACCACAGGGATGCTGTAACTGTAAAGAATGAAGGAGCCACCTTAGAGCTGAGTTTGTCTCAAGACTTCTGGCAACCAGGAATGCCATAATGCCATGTCATCCTATGGCTGCCCCACGAAGCAAGAAGATGATATACAGAAAAATGGCTTTGGAAAATTTTGGTCATGTATCTGTCTATATATTGAAGTTTCTCCCTGTGTCACTGTCTCTCTCTCTGTCTCTCTCACTCTGTGCCTCTTTTTCCTTACATTGTTCTTTCTTTTTTTCCCTTCTTACTTCTCTCTTCCTCCCTCCCTGCATTCTTCCCTCCTCTCTCTTCCTTTCTTCCTTTCTTTTAAGTAGATCTCTTTTACTCTGAGAAATTTTGATTGGGTCACTTTAGAGAGGACGGGAATATTGAATTTTGCATAAGAGATATTTATTAGGTCATGGCCTAGTCCATGTTCTTTTGCTTTGTGCTGCTGACACTGATTAATGAGTCTCAGAGGCCAGGGATTGCTGGTGACCACAGTGGTTGTTTTTACATACGCTCATAGAATTAACTGAATAAGTCTAAATATATTTGTGTTTTATTTTGTTTCATCTGTTCAAAGTTTATAACCGGAATGCCTATCACAGCAACAGTGTTTACACAGCTAACAGAAAATTGTCTTTGAAGCTATGAATTAACACCAAGTATTCCTGTCTTTTATCTGCACAGAACTTCCCCAAACTTAACTACATCACATGTAACAGAAGTATTTTAGAGACTTTTTTTCTTTTTTATGTTTTACTACACTCCTCTGGCTCTTCCCTGTTTTAGTGGGTTGTTTTTCTACTCTTAAGACTGTTTTCCTTACTCTCAAAATCTGTTTTCTTCCCTTCCTACCTGTTTATTGCTGCTACTCCCACCCCTCCCCCTCTTCCTCTTGCTACTTAACCTTCTGTTTCTCTTTGGTGCCCTCACAGGAAGCATATAAAGCAATCTCTGCTACGCTGAGACAGAAATAAATATGTATGTAGTACAGAGTGGGTGCGACCAGGCTGAACAGCCTTCTGGCAATATGATACCAAGTAATCTACTTCCTTTCTAGCGCCTTGCCTTTCCCGGGAGCCAAGCAGAGCAGGAGATCTATAGTTTGGGGAGATTACCTTAGTCCACAGCTCCACTGGTTCTTAAATTACCTGGTCTCCTCCCTGAGAGAACAAAAACCAGCTTCTCCTGTTCTCCATTTTGTGACTTTCATTCTATTTTTTCCATATGTGATACAAGGGGGGAAAGACCTGATTTTACGAGTAGCGAAGCCTTAGGACAATAAAATGCTTGGACTTGGATAGAGTTGACTGGCTCTGCACATTATCTATTGTATTTATGCAGCTGTTCTCCCTCAATGGGCTGTTTGAACCTCCCTGAAAGGATCCATTACACCTGAAAAGCCCAACACCCTTATCTAGTAGTCCAAAATACTGATCCTCAAAAGAGGGCTGGGCGAGGGAGAGAAGGCATTTGTTTGTCGAACTCTGTCTGCATTCGTGCTAGCATCCGTATGCCTTGTTCCCGTACCAGTTTACAGGGAATCATTTTAAGAAGAAAGGAATGTAGGTTTTACTAAATGTTAAGCCTGTATTTGCTTAGAAAAGGCGACACAGTCTGTGGTGGGAAAACAGGCTACTGAAATGATAGGTTAGTATGCTTTTATCTTATCTGCAACACTGGAGCCTACAGTGACACCCCTCCTGACTGGAACTAATATTGCTCAGAAAGAAGTAAAGAAAGAGGATATTCAATCCAATTTAGCAACCATTTTAAGTGTCTGATGTATCAGAAACTGTGTTACAAAGCCCAAACAAAAACTCTGCCCTCATCAAGCTTTAGTTCTCTCGGGGGAAAAGGAAAGTGTAGGATACAACGTGTAAACATGAGTATGTACATAGTCATTTGAAAAGAGCAAGCACACTAACATTTTAGGGGGACCTTCATTCCAAAGCTAGGATTTTGTGGTTGCAGGTGAGAGCTCCGTTCTTTGAGAAACAAATCAATCTCTTTGCAGTTTAGGGAGACAGCCCCTGGAGAGGGAAGGGATATGGGCTGTTAGCTCCCGGGAGGTAGGAAGTGGGGATGGGCTACCTCCTCTCCCTGACAAGAGCATTCATATGTCTCTCTTGGGGGGAGTCCCCTACTTCTCCCTGCATCAAGTCTGAAACTCCTTCCGCTGCTACTTATCTCCATACTCTCATTATTCAGCTCAGCCTTAACTTTGCCCAGTCCCTGTTACCATCAGTTCTTTCCATTGTACCCTTTGAAACTCCTCTCCTTTAAAAAAAATCATTTTCAAAGATCCTTCTCTCTTTTTCACCTCCATTCTTGCCCCTCCATTGAGAAAGCAAAAAAAAAAAAAATTAAAAATTCTGTCACAAAGCTGTATAGTCAGGCAAAACAAACCGCATCCCCCCAACCACGTTAAAAAAAAAAATCCCAGTCTTCACTCTAAGTTCATTAGCTCTCTACCAGGAGATGGGTATAATGTTTCATCATAAGTCCTCTTGAATTATGGTTGGTCACTGTGTCAATCAAAGTTTCCAAGTCTTTCAAAGTTGTTTGTTTTTACATTATTGTTGTCATATAAATTGTTTTTCCTGGTTCTCTCTTCATTCTGTACCACATAATTCAAGTCTTCCCAGGTTTCTCTGAAATTCTCCCATTCCTCATTTTTTATAGCACAACAGTCTATCACATTCACTTTCTATAACTTGTTCTGCAATAGACACCCTTCGGTTTCCAATTTCTTGCTACCACAAAAAGAGCTGCTATAAGTATTTCTGTACATATGTGTCCTTTTCTTCTTTCTCTGATCTCTTTGGGGGTATCAACCTACTTGTGATATTACTGGGTCAAAGGGTATGCAAAGTTCAGTAGCTTTTTGATATAGTTCAAAATTACTTTCCAGAATAGAAACCTCACCAGTGGTAAATTAATGTGCCTATTTTCCCACATCCCCTTCAGCATTTATTTTTCCTTATTATCAACTTTATCAATCTAGTAAATATGAAATGGAACCTCAGAGTTTATTTAATTTGTATTTCTCTAATTAGTGATTTTGAGCATTTTTTATATGGCTATTGATAGCTTGAATTTCTCCCTGTGAAAACTACCTGTTCATTTCTTTTGACCATTTATCAGTTGGGGAATGGATCTTCTTATACATTTGAATCAGTTCCCTATATATCTTAGAAATGAAACCTTTATCAAAGAAACTTGCTGCGAAGACTCTCTCCTCCTTTGAACAAACTCCCCTTCATCTAAGATTTCCTCAAGTTCTTTTATTCTTCTGGTATTCACTGTCACCTAGCTTTGTCCTAAAGATCACATCTGTTGGTACTCTTTCCAGGGCTCATTGCTCCTTCTGTCACACAGGGTAAGGAGGAGTTAGCATACTCCTCGCTTCTTCATGCCATTTTCTTATTGCCACCATCATTCAGCAACCAATCTTCCTTCATTGAAATTTACTCCATTCTGCCCAGATCCTTATTGCTATTGTTTGTGGACCTCCAGGATATTCTCACTCTTCCCCAATAAGTTCTGATTCTGGATTACTGTGTTTTCTATCCTAATCCCTCTCCACTTTGAGCGCTTAAGATTCTTAGTTCCTTGATTTCCTCAAGCCCTAGGTCCTCTGTCTCCAATCTACTTCATCCCCATATGTACAGGAGGATCATACCTTAGGTTCCCACCCCACTCCTGCTCAATTGAATATGTTGCCTACCTCATCATTTGTGATATTCAAATGAGAGAATGTATTGTAAAAAACTGTAATCTCACATGTTATTATTGTTATCTTTTCCTTATCTTTTCCAACAAAGTTCAGATAGACATGGTCCTGGGACAGTGTGCTATCCTGCTATTGTTCTTTTATATTTAATATTCTATAAACTATTGAACTTTTGGGTAAAATAACTGCTTATATAGTTGAATAAAAGTATTAAGATTTTATCTTCTGTAGGTTCATTGAAAATATCCTTGGTATACCATGTGTACTTTGCCCTTTCCTCATATGATTTTATTTCTTTTATTGAATCACTATATTTTGAAAACTTTTCATTCAACATAGCTTGGAAATTTGAGTATTTGGTAAGATAATGTCTATTTAAAACATTGTTCTTAAATTTTTATAGACCAGTGTCACTTCTGAGCAATTGTGGGGAACAGTTCAGGCTTTCATAATGGTCTGGGTTTTAGTTAGTTTATTGGTTGAGTTCTCAAGGATATTTTCAAGTCTACTTGCAATATGGTGATTTGTTGTCTGTCAATCCATGAAAGATAATAAGCTTCATACTCCAATTCTAACTACCAGGTCATATCTTGCTAGGTATACACAGATACTAAATTTTTGTAGCCTGTAATGATGTGTTGCACAATTTCTTTATTTCCTTGCAAAATCTGTATTGATCACTAAGCCTACGTCCATTAAAGATAATTCTGTACTTTCAGGTGGAAATGACCTAGTCCTGAATTGCCATCATAAGCCCCTCTATTTCCATAAACAAAGTCTCAGACTCAGCCATTTGTTCAATTCTTTACCAATATGTGGTTGGCTGAGTTCATATAGATGACTCCTACAAAGGGCATTGTGATTCCACCCTTAGATTTTAGTCATGGCAGACAGCAGGCTCTATCTAGAGGTAAAACCCACTGGGGTTCTTCTACAAATCCAATGATATTTCCCTGTTTTGAACCTTTACTATTACTCAGTGAGGTGATGTTTGCTAGTTTCAAAAATAATTGTGAAGATTTTTGACCTTTTTATCATGTGCTCTGAAAATGACTATGATTCCTCTTCCTCCTTTTTGTAAAGGAGGAACTACTCTATCTCTAGCTTCCTTAGAGTGATGGGCACTGTGATTCATGAATATTCGTGTGGGTTTTTGTTAAGACACTTTCTATATCTGTTATGGTATATTTTACAATTCCAAAAGTATATATTAAGTTGTTGTTGTATAGGTTTTAATTATTTTAAACATTGAGCTTTCCACTGCGATTTGATTCCAGGATGCCAGTGAGTCTTTTAACATATTCAGCCACATCTTTCTCTTTGACAGTTTTATGCTCTATGTGTTTGGTTTGTTAGTGTTACCTGTGTCCATTGACTCAATGACTTCCTGATTCATCATCAAAGTCTTCCGTCTCTATCTTTCTTTGGCATATTTTGACCATTGTATACTATTGAGTCTAGAGGACATCTTGATATCACTGGAGAAAGATTCCACAAGATGAACTGGCTGTTTAGTGTATTTTTGGTGAAGCCGTATAAAATGATGTCATCCATGCACATCTATGTCATCCAATGAGTAATAAAATATCTCTGATCAACACTCTCTTTAATTTGAAAGCTAGCATTTAAGGCTGGGAAGAACCATAATGGGCTTAAACTATCTCCCTGAAAAAAATAATAAATGCTGAAAAAAAGCAGTTTTATATGAACTGTTCTCGACATTACTGTGTTTGTGGTGTGTTTTAAAAAAAATAGTTGTATATATGGACTCAAATACTCTAATATTCTCCTTATACTTTGGTCTGTTTTGTATATTTGCAATACACGAACAAGTTGCAAGTGAGGAACTGAGTCAAAGGCTGTCCCTTCTTATCTCTTCCTCTTGGCTTCCCAAACTTCCTGCAAGTCCCAGCTAAAATCTCACCTTCTATAGAAAGTCTTTCCCAATCTCCCTTAACTTTAGTCCCTTACCCATCTTAATTATCTCCAATTTGTCCTGTGTAGAATTTGTTTGCAAATAGTTGTCTGCAAGTTGTCTCCCCCGTTGGACTGTAAGCTCCTTGAGAGCAAGGGCCAGCTTTTGCCTTTCCTTGTATCCCCAGCCCTTAATACAGTGCCTGACACATAGTAGGCACTTAATAAATGATTACTGACTGACTGACAAATGATTTGCCATAATCAACAAAGGCAGTATAGATGTTACAGTGCTTTGGGATGGCTTGTTCAGTATTTACCAAATAGATAATAAGTTGCTCTTAATACCGTTGGGACTTTTGCCACGCTCTTTTTGTTCCTCAGCTAATCTATTGTTTTCTTATGTTTATAGATTTTTCTTCAGTGTTACAAGCTGTGAATGCTTTGTATAAAGAACTGTCTTATATTTGGAGGGTTCACTGGTACTCTCATCTTTAATACTAAGATCCCTTCTTTTAAAAAAGACTGATCAGACAAATCTGAAAAGAAGCTGGTAAAGTGCTTTGTAAATAATTAGTGCAGCAATGTGATGAGTTTGAGCCAATACTTTTGGACCTCATGTAGCCCCGTTGCATTCCAGTTTTGCAGAAAAGCCATACTTCCAGTCAACTACCTTAATGCAACTTTTTTTTTCATCCATTATGTTAATTATGCACAAGTTTCCCATTTCTTGGTTGATCCAACTTGCCTTTTCATTGGAAGTGGACTTCTTGGGATTATTAAAATGACCAGAAATTTTACATTTGTTCCTTCTTTGTGGGTTTCCTCTTTCATCTAATTTCCTTGCTTCTCAAGCCTCTGTATTAAAGTTTTTTATTGCTGCTAAGTTATTTATTTTATTCTTTGCACTGATAGTCTTCATCTTTTGAATTTTGCTTTCAATTGCTGACAAAGGGAATCTAGAATTTCTGATATACTTTTGTTTTCCAAATTATGTTCAGTGTTTTTTTTTTTTTGGTTGCTTTTAATTGGGTGATATGGCATTTGAGTCTTCTGCACATACCAGTGAGACATTGACATAATATTCCATTGCCTTTACAAAGTATCTTCAGAAGCTATTTCAATTTGCTTCTGACTAGATGGTAGTTGACACCTGTCATTGGGAGTATTCCTGGTTAGGCCCACTTTTCTTCTTAGGTTCTTATTGTGGCAATGGCCACTGCACATATTTATTGTGTGCAAATCCTGACATATTTTTACACTTTATCAAATATTGTGTTAGGATACAGTCATTCATGATGGTTATAGCAAATGCCAACTTTTTAAAAATTACTCCCTTTTGTTATCTTTTTAAAAAAAACTAATTGTATTGATGCCATCAGAATCAAAGGGAGCTTTTTGAAATTCTAATCTAAATACTAACTGATCAATCAAAAAGCATTTATTAGGCACTTATTATGTGCCATACATTGTGCTAGGCACCGGGAGGACAAATAACATGACTGAAACAATCCCTACTCACAAGAAGTTTATGTCCTAATGGGAGAGCAAATAACTATATGAGTATAAAGAATAAATGTAAAGAAAATGTATGCAAAGTAGTTAACTACAATGTAATTTGGGAGGGAGGACACTAGAAGTAGAAGAATTAGGAAAGGTTTCATACAGAAAGTGATACCTGAAGTGAACATTGAAAATAAACATGAATTCTATGAAGTAGAGGTAAGAAGGGAGTTCATTCCAGGCATAAGGGATAGCTAGTACAAAGGCCTGAAGATGGGACATGGGAGTGTCATGAGTGAGGAACAGTGAGAAGACAGTCTGGATGAACCACAAAGTGTGGAAGAAGGATTAATATATAATGAGACTGGAACGTTAAGTTGGAGCCACATTGTGAAGGACTTTAAAAGCTAAGTAGAAGAATTCATATTTGATTCCAGGGGCAATAGGGAGCCACCGAACGTGATTGAGTAAAGCAGTCATACCTGTTCCGTGCTCAAGGAAAACTACTTTCAAGCAATGTGTAAGATGGACTAGGGTAGAGAAAGACTTGCGGAAGGGAGAACAATTAGGAGGCTGTTGCAATAATTTAGATGAGAGGTGATGAGGGTCTGAATAAAGTGGTAGTTGTATAAGTAAAGAGGAGTCAGATGTTAGATATAGAGGTAAAAAGGGCGAAATTTGGTCATCTCCTTTTTTAAAAATCATGAAATACTTTTGGCATCTGTTTTATTTTTAAGTAGAATTTTTGGAGTTTATGTTAAGTGAAAATTTCAATAAACTCAAAGTCTTTTACTTTTCCCACTTTAGATTTTAGTAAATTCTCTTTTATCTTTTTCTTTCATCTAATCTAGGCTTAAGGATGAAGTTATTTCTTCTCATCACCCTGTACTGGTTGGCAATACATTGTGTGACTTGGAGATGAAGCAGGGGTGTACTGGTAAATATTTAACCAGCTCTCAAGAATAAAAAAATACAGATGACATAATTTCAAGTTTAATCTGTATTGTTAACATTTTTTCTATCACTTTCTTAAGCCTAAGCAATCAAGCTAAGATTTTTTTTTAGCATTTGCAGATTTCTGAAAAATAAATGCTCACACTGAAAATTTAAAAATTGGCTCTCCCGAGAAAGTATATGCTGTGGACAGAATCAGTATGAAATTTTTGCCTATCATTTATAAAATGTGTTTTATAATTTTATTATGCTATAGTATTGATGAAAGTACTTGATGAAAGTATTCATGTCTCTAGTCCATTTCATATGTACTCATGGTTTGTCTGTTTTAGTGACTCTGAACTAAAACACTTTCTGTTTGTGGGGTATTCATTTCCTAATTTGTTCCTAATTGGTATTTTTAATTTGTTCCCATTTGCTTGCTATCTTGTGGTCCCAGGACCTGAAGGAATGCAACTTACTCCTCTATCCTTCATGTCAAGTAAATCATCATAGCAGCTTTGAGTATGGCCAGCCTACAACCTTATTTCTCCCTCTTTGTCTGCAAGAAGAGTTGCATCACATTCTCTTTGGGTGTTAATACACTCAACGAGATCACCAGAACCCAACTAACCAGCATTTGGGGGTTCCTGCCAGACCTTCACAGCTACCATTGATAAGATACACACAAATACATATAAAGTGCCTGCTGTATATTAGCCTCCTTTTAATTTCCCTACTTTGTGTTTGCTTCCCCTCATAGCATGGATAATGGGTTGGACTTATGGGTTTATTATTATTATCATCATTGCTATAAATATTATTTTGGATCTTATAATCTAGTTGGTGGGATAAAACTTATAAAAATAAATTAATATCAATCTTAGACAATAATATAAGAAATCAGAAGTCAGCAGATGATAAGGGGAAACTGAATGACAGAGAAAACAAATGCTATGGTTCAAAGGAAGAAGATATTACCATGGCCTAAAGTGCTCAGGGAAGTATTCAAAGAAGAGATAGAACATGAGCTAGATATGAATGCAGGTGTATCATTCACTGCTGCTTGGAATTCCTTTAATAGGAGACAAAGATTTTCATTCCACAATGCTTCATATGTTGATGGCAGTGAAGTGTTTAGGCTTTTGAAATACTTCTGGAATAATGGGGGATTCAGGGAAATTTTGGATCAAAATTTTTAAAAATGTCAATGTTTATGATTGAACATGACCATACATCATTAATATTTTTATGTACACAAGTTTTGTAATGAAGATAGTAAATGTTCGCAGTCCCTGGTGCTATTGGGGACCAGAGAGAAAGCATCTGGGACTTTGGGAATGATTGGTTTCTCCTTCAGTGCCAATTTTTTTACCCTGAATGGGCAGACGCCAAGGAGAAGCTATTTCAGGTAATCTGAATAAACTTTCCCAGTTGGTTCCAGGGGAATTCATGAAACCAAGAAACAAATAGAGGTGGTGAACCATAGGTAGAAGGTGCTGTGGGAAAAGTGGGATATGCGCAGAAGGTGGAAATCATCAGGTACTGTGGGAGAAGTGAGTCAGACTATGGATTCTCTTTGACCTCAATCTAATATTTAGAATTCTGAATTGCACAGGAATGGTATATTTCTAATTCCTGCAAGAATTCTGGTATGAGGATAGAGGTCAAAGGAATTATAGGATAAAGAGAAGCTCCAATGTGGAACTATCCTCGTCTGAAGCTGTGTTTTGAACTAGAACAGAGTTCACTATGAGAGGAACTCCAAAGAGTTCTCTCCGTAAAGGACTCATGATGGAGACTCTGGAAAAGGGAATGACTGATGCCTTCTATTGGTAAATTGAAAGTAGAATAATGTGAAGTATGTGACATGGCACAGATCAGCAGAAGAGGATATATGCTACACCTTGCACAACTCTGGAGAGAGGACAATGGAGGAACCATGATAACAAGCAGTGCTTGGATACAACAATCCCACCCTCTTCTGGAAGCTGTGGATCAACAAGCACACCATCTGAAGGAATCTGTGCATAGTGGCTGGCAAATTGAAGAATAATGCCACACAGTTAGTGAGAGGAACCATGGAGCAGACTGCCAATAAGGAAAGACTGGAAAAGCCTCAGTGGAAGACACGCACTCATGATCCACGCTAAAAAGAGCACCTGCTGAGAGCCTACCCAGGGCATGACTCGTGGCGACTGAGGCTACACAGGCCTCTTGGGAGGGTGTTCATAGGTGGGTTGTTATGCCCATGAGCTCTGTGTGATCTCTATTTGATTTCTTTGACCCATAAATAAACCTGCTCACTCTTTGAAATTGTGAACCTTGTTTTTGTGTGTTTTTTCCCCAAGGGAGATAATTGACAACATGCTCAGCCGTGTCAGATAGTGAAATTCCTAGATTGTTGTGCTGGGAACAACATTGAGCCAAAGGAGTGAGATGTGCCTGATGTAGGTACTACAAAACTTCAACTGCTATGATCCTTTCCTTAATTCCAGGCCTTTGCAATTTTATACATCATCCTATGATGTATATAAGGATATGGTTTTGATTCTTAGAATTTTGTACCTGCAAATGTTCTTCCTTACTCTGAGGAATGTAAATGAATCAGTATTTCTTGCTCTAGGATGCACAAACACATATTTATGCATAGCTATTTTAATAAATAAGGTCTTAATCTTCTTGCTTGGACCTTTACTATTGAAGGTTTATTCCCTTTGCTCTATAGCTTCTGGGTTAGCCTTCATATTTAGAATCCCAAGGGAGAAGGGGGTGTGTGGATGGGGAGCTATAAGCACCTCTACAGGGCCTTTGACTCCTCACTTGAGTGAATAGCCCAAGGACATTCTCCTGGCACTTGACAGATAATTTGTATGTATACGGTAAGTGTTTAATAGCTTTCACCCCTAAAACCAGCTGGAAAACTCTCCCCTTCTTTTTCCAATGATAACTTCATAGATAAGGTACTCACCTGGGCCTGGATAGCCTCTCAGAACTTGGTATCATAAACAGTACCTTGCACGAGGTCCTTGTTAGCGGGTTTTTGTTTTGTTTGTTTGTTGTTGTTAATCATGTCTGACTCTTCGTGACCCCATTGGGGGTTTTCATGGCAGAGATACTGGAGTAGTGTGCCATTTCCTTCTCCAGCTCATTTTATAGATGAGCAAACTAAGGCAAACAGGGTTAAGTGACTTGTCCAGAGTCACACAGCTAGTGTCTGAGGCCAGGTTTGAACTCAAGAAGATGAGTCTTCCTGACTCCAGGCCCAGCACTCTATCCATCATACCGCCTAGCTGCCTTGTTAGCTAATGTAGAACAAATGAAGAAGCATTCCAGTTCCATTCTCTTATCCTTCTTAGCCAACCATTGTACTCCTGAAGTAGAGATCTAGAAGCAGAGGTGGCAGATAACATCTTGCTCCCCAAAAATCATTCTGAAGCTCCCTAAAAAGGGGCAGCCTTTCTAACACAGAGAGATTGGACTTTTCCTATTTAAAAAAAGGAAAACCCTGGAAGCCTTCTTTAAATCTATCGTCCCATTGCATCTGCCATATAATTTCCCCAATCTGGATTCAGATTGAGAGGTCAGTCCCTCACTCACATTTTCAGCCAGCTTTGCATTTTTGTATGTGAATTTCCTTATCTGCTGTCTGGTACAGATGCAGTGTTACCACATAATTATCTATTTGGAGAAGTATTTGCCTTCAAATGTAGGAATTGAAATGGGTAGGAGAAATTGATCAAATTTCCTCTGAATTCCTCCTATTCAGGGATCCCTCATTCCAATGAGGCAATGAGTGACACTAATTTAGTATTCCAAAGTATGCCTTCAAGTGGGAGCCTCTCAAAGAAGGGTTAAAAACCTGTATTTAATACTTTAGAGGATAAAATAATACAGAGACATTTTCCCACAAAATACCTGTTGACAAGGTTCTGTGAACCAGTTTAGAAAAAGCTTTTCTAGAAACATGCTCATGATGACAATCAATTTAGCTGAGACTTTGTTCTGGTATTGCACCTACTGAAGGGTACATACCCCGAGTTAGAAGATAGCTGTTCATGTTGTTCAGTCTAATGATGTGGTTGGATTTTATGAGTTGGAAATTGCAAGCCTGAGTAGCACATAATAATAAAACAATAATTTACGTTTACATGAGCAGCTGAGTAAGATAGCATCAAGTTATAAGAAAAATTAGGAAACTCAGTATAAGTATATTAAACCTCACTCAGGAGCCTCAAATGTCTATATGCAAATGCACAAAGTATGGGTAAACTAGAGATCCTAATGCAGGAGGCAAAGTCAGCCTCAGGGTCCACTGAGACTTGGGACAATGAGTAGACTATGATGCTGAAACATGCCTTATTCAAAAGCAATAGAATAGATAAAAGGGATGATGGAGTAATGTGTATGTAATTGGTGAGTCCATGTCATCCATCTTCAAAAAAACAAGAAGAATGAGAGTAGTGTCATTGGACAGGAGCAGAGCAAATGGTGTCTCTATTTTTTAAAGGAAGAGAATATAATCAATGAGCTTCATTTCAAATCCTCATAAAATTTTAGAATGTTTTATATTTAGATAAAGACGTATTCTGGGCTAGGTCTAGCTTAGAGCAGTGTAGAGATTCGGACTTGGGATAAGAATGCAATGAGACACTTGTGGACCATAAAATTCAATAAAAATGACTTTATTAACAACAAAGGATGAGAAGAATATAATTTCTAAGGTCAAAAAGGATACTGATTCAAATAAAATGTCACTCCCTTTTGCCTCAGCATTCACCACAGCAACCAGTCACTAGGTCAGAAAGACCTTATGCAGGGCAGTGGGAATCACACGCCAGTGGATTTATTCAAGGTCAATATCTTTGCCTTTTTCCATTCTCTGTTTTCAGCATCAGCGGCTTGTCTGATAGGTAAGATGGAAACTGTCACAATTACATGCTGTGTTTTCTCATTTTCATCCTTTCTTTTAATTTGATGCTGATTAAGGCTTTTACCCTAACTAGTTGACAAACTACACACAGACAGTTGGTTCTGATATGACTTTAATTTCAGTAATAAGTTGTTCCTGATTGGTTAAGATAAACATGGTTTCACTTTTGGTGATGTTTTTGCAATGTCTAGAACCTCTTCACACTCTTTTGAAAGTAGTATTAATGATATTTTCTTATGTTTCTGAGTATTATACAATTTATCATATTTTTTATTCCCAAATTACCTTTTCTAGCATATTTTTGACATCTTCAACTGTGCTCACCTTTGCATCAAACTCTCTGAGTATCTAGCTAGGTAACATCTATTTCTGTGTGTGAGTGTGTGTGTGTGTGTGTGTGTATATATATATATACACACACACACACACATGCACACACACACATGTATATATATACACATACACACATATACACTCGTGTGTATGTATATATGTATGTATATGTATATACATACATGTGTGTATCTGTGTATAAATGTGTGTGTACACACACATGCGCATATATATATATGTACATATATAGTATTGGTTTTGTGCATCTTTTCTTTGCAGCATTTCTCTACCTCTTCATACTCTGCAATGGATGTTGGTGCTTAAGTTGCAGTTATATTCATGGTAGCCTTTTCGCTTATTCTCACCACAAACAATACAAGATGAAATGGCCAAGTATCCTATGAAATAATGTTTTTTTTTAATTTATTATGTGTGCACAAGGTCCTTTGTATTGCTGTCCAAGGAGGTGAATTCTCCTACCACTTTACAGCAACTTTGTCTTCTTTTTTCATTTGCTGAAATAATACTAAAATTGATATAGTTCTGTCCTTCTGATGGTATGTCAGTCGTTGAACAAAAATCTCCTATTTGGAACACTAACAATTTAAGTTAGTTTATGAATTGTCTTTAAAGTATGTAATTCTTGGCACCTTCATCTCACTTTCCTATCATCCCTTTCACTACCAGTGAAAGGGAACTGCTCAGGACTGAGAGCCGTTTGAAATTTTTCTTTGTTTTATGAGTTGCCATAACCAAAGAACAGGGAAACTAGCACAAGGCAGCTGAGGCTTCAGTTGGACTTCCTCCACAGAAGGGTGCACTTACTCAGTGACAAGCATCATTCCTGGGTCTCATCCCAAGGTCCTCTGCCAGACCATGCCACCACCCCCAGATTCTCTAGCACTGACTTTCTTAGGGCCCATTTTTCTCCTCAAGATCTTTAGAGGCATGTACCAGACTCTGAGGGATAAGCCACCCTCTATTCTGGTATGAACACATCCATATTTCAACTTTACTCTGTTTCACTGCTGCATTTTGCATTACCCCCAACAAAATTTGCTGTAGGCACAAGAATTTCTTGTTACTATTTTGCCAAAGAATTAATCGCCTAGGGGTCAACCCCTCTGTACCTAGCTGTGTGAGTCTCCAGAGAGGTGACATTCTTTTTGCCAAGTCCATTCATGAGACCTTTGTAACATGGTGGGACCTATCACTTGCATAATCTTAGATAAAGATGATGGTAGTCCATATTTACAAAGCATTTAAGGTTTTGCAAAGTTCTTTCCATGCATTTTGATCCTCAGGACTACCAGCAACCTTTATCATTGAATCAAAACGATTCAATTTAGTAGGGCTTTGGGGCAGCTTTGTGATCTGTGCAGGTTTGAGCTCATCAACAAGTCCCAGGGACAGGTATCTCTGATGGGGGTCCTCTTTGATACAAGCCCTTGAGAGCTTTTGTTTCCCTTAGGTTTAAGATAGGACAACATGTTATACTGCTTTTAGAGTCAGAGGGTCTGAATTATAATCCTGCCTCTGATATTTATCCCCTGGGTGATCTTGATTGGTAAGTCACTTAATCTCTCTGGGCCTCAGTTTCCTCGTATTCAAAATAAGGGTGTTGGACCAGATGGCTTCTGATCACTTACTAGAATTTTTTATGTTTGTTTTTTACCAGAATTTCATTCTCAAGAGCTTCCCAACCTTCTTGAGCTAACTTCCATTTTAGATTCTTGGGCTTCCTTGGCAGTGGGAGGATGGGGAAGGGTGATGCTTTGTGCATTTGCTGTATTTCTGGAACAGTCAGTCATCCAGTGTGCCCAGAATGTAGCGTATATGAGGGGAAGTTAATGTGTGATAAGCCTAGAGAGGTAGGTTGGAGCCTGACTGTGGAAGGCTTTCCACAAGGCAGGGGAGTTCATATTTTATAATCCTAGAGGCAATACAATACAGTTACTGAAAACTTTTGGACAGGGGAGTGACATGGTGAGGCCTTTGCCTTAGGAAGATAAGCTTGGACAGACACTGCTATTGGACTAAAACCTGGCCCAGAATTTAACATGAGAAGGAAAGTTAGATCTTATCTTGGAAATTATGCAATAGTTTCACAATTCCAAGCTATTCTTTGACATAAAACTTCAACTTTTTAACACAAATATTCTCCTATTTATTTCATTCAGCTTTAAATTATTAAAGAATCAAAGACAATGAAGAGATGTATGCTGGGCATAAGTACTCTGCATCCTATTACCAATGATGGCATGCAAATTGGGAAATGATATAAAGGAAATACATGACTGGAAAAGCAGGTGGAACATTAAAGAACCGAGAGGGAAAGATGACCTTAAAACAGTCCGAATATTGCCCTTGGAGTCACAAAATATTAAAAGACCTAGAGGAAGGCTTACAGAACAATAGCCAAATCCAGTAAGTGCACCAAGGGCACACTTGGTCATATGTTGTGTGAAATGAGAAAGTGGGGGGGTGAAAGTGGGGGTGTTAGGATGGTGATTATGCCAGTAGGAGAAATCTTCAAATTGGCTAGATCACAGATCCACCAAAGTAGTTAACTATCTTTAAGCCCCTTTGATCAGCACTCTAAGTCTCTAGGCAAATATGTTTATTCCCACGTATCAACAGATGCATTCTTTCCTTGACCCACAGTCCACTATGCATGAATCTTAAGCCACAGTCCAGAAATCCCAATATTATTATTTGACATAAACTTTCTAGATATCTGTTCAATTCCTAAGTCCCACTACTTCTTCTTTTTTTTTTTTTTTTGTGAGGCAACGGGGGTTAAGTGACTTGTCCAAGGTCACACAGCTAGTACGTGTCAAGTGTTTGGTCTGAGGCCGGATTTGAACTCAGGTCCTCCAACTTCAGGGCCAGTGCTCTATCCACTGCGCCACCTAGCTGCCCCCCCACTACTCCTTCTAAAGTCTCTACCTTCCACTAGCAGCAGCGGTAAAAATTCACTGGTGCCCAAAGATCTTCGGCCTACTTCTCCAGATTGCATAATCCCTAAATATGCTTTCCATATTCATTTTGGTGGAATAATTTGTCCCTACATGAATCATCTCAAAAGGATGTTTTCTATCTGGTTTGGCACATCTCAGGAGGCTCTCCATCAAATTCTGTGTAAGTACTCAAGGAAGACATGCTTTCTCTTCCTTCTCTGATCTATCCTGCATACAGTTGCCAAAATTATCTTCCTAAAACATGTTTGATCATGTCACTACCCAATTCAAATTTCAGTGGCTCCCACTTGCCTCTAGCATAAAATACTAATTTCTCAGTTTAGTATTTAATGCCAGCCTAGCTTCAGTCTATCTTTCTAGACCTATTGTACATTATTGCCCTTCATATACTCTGTGTCCCAACCAAACTGTTCCACCTGCTTTTCCATTTCCTATCTATGTGCCTTTGCATGAGCTGTCTATCATGGCTGGAAATACCTTTCTTCTTAGCTGTGCTTCTTAGTCTCCCCAGCTTTCTTCAAGGCTCAGTTCCTGTGGTACCTGCTTTGGAAATCTTTTTCTGATTTCTCTAGCTATTAGTGTTTTCTTCCTCCTCAAATACTCATGCATGTGCTTACATGGTCAGTCCACGAGCACTTATTAAGAGCCTGCTATACACCAGGCACTGTGCTAAGTGCATTTATGTGCTATGTTCTCCCAGTAGAATGGCATATGCTCCCTAATGGCAAGGACTATTTTTTCATTTTGTCGTTGTATCCTCAGCAACTTGTACAGTGCCTGGAACATAGTAGACAGCTAATAAATGTCTGCTGGATTGGATTAAATTTATATCAACATGATGATTCTCTTCTTTCAACAAGTAACAGATACCCTCGATCCTGGTGGCAACTGTGGACCCACTTCCTCATTTTGTGGAGTATGCGAAGTGATGTCCTCCTCAAAGAATCCAGTTCCATCCATTATGGGAAGAGTCTCAGACTCATTATATAACTCTAATGTTTCAATGGTCTTTCTTCATCTTTAATTCCTCTATGTTACTTACCCTCTATCCTTCTGACACAGGATTGGATTCCTCTCTACCTCCTCCTCAGAATCTTTTTCTTCTTTGCTCTCCCTTGGAATTTTTTTCTTCCGTCATCCCAAGGAAACTTAATCTTCACTGATAACTTGGAGAGTAGGAAGGGTCATTCAAGAATTGAGAGGGAAAGATAAGATAAAGAGTCTGAATGTTCAGCATTTTCATTTCTTTTGTACAATAACTGGACAACATCCTATGCTTTGTAATAATGCTATCTAACGTATATAGTGCTTTGAAGCTTGCAAAGTGCTGTACATATATTGTTTCATCTGATCCTGATTGCAACCCTGTAAGGTAGAAGCCATTATTACCCCATTTCACAGAGGGGAAACTAAGGCTGAGAGAGATCAAGGGTCTTGTCCAGGGTCACACAATTAGTGTGTGTGACAAGATTTTAACTCAGATCTTTCTACTCTAAATCAAGCTTTCTGTCCACTGTGCCACCTACCTATCTGCCAACCACAGTCAAGATTGTTGATTAGCCTTTTCTCAACCACCACCTCTCACACCATTGACACAAATATAGCACAATCTCAACAGGTAATTTGAACATTACCCTTGGCATTCATACCTACTGAAATTTAATTAGTCATAGCTTTCATTGGCAACTTGGATGGTGACCCACTCCTATTCACTGTACCAACTCCTAAGTTAAGTGTTTTATTGTAGGATTTTTAAAAAAAAAAACTTTTATTAAGTTTTACTAGGCCCAAGTGTGATTAATTAACAATAAGCGACTCCTAACATCTTAATTCAGGAAAGACAATTCTCTTTACTTATCAGCAAGAGGATCTTGTGAAGCAATCTACGTCTTATTTTTTTTTCTCCTCCTTGCTTGAAAGACAATGGTTACTTTTGTCTCTATTCTGACAAAATCAGAGCATTCTAAAAAATGGAATAGTCTGATTTGGGAGATAGGGACTTCTCTGTCACCAGAGGCCTTCAGTCAGAGGCTGGATGACCCCTTGAAAGGGATGGAGGATTGATTAAGGCTCTCGTACCAAGGACTAGAGTACATGACCACAGGGGTGTCTTCTAGCTCTGAGATCCCATCACTCTATATTTTTTCAATTGCCACCCCACATTCTCCTTCATCTCAAAATAGTGTAGATCATGTGTCTCTCCTGTCATAGAAGTCTTCCAATAAAGAGATCCTCTGATGCTTCAATGTGTCATGGAGGCAGGTAACTCTGGGTTCTGAAAGGATGTGCCAGCAGGGATTAAGTTCTGGTAGGCTTTAGCAAGCTGGATAGACTTTAAGCAGAGAAATAGCAACAGGTTAGATCTGCCTTCTGAGGGTCCCCCAAAGCTAAGTGCAAAAAGACAGCATCTGGAAGTTGGACAAAAGATAATTACTTTTCTTTAGCCACTGCATCAGCTCATAAAGATGATTTACAAAGGCATAAATGGATTGAGCTCTGAATCAGGGAGAGAATGCCCATGTTGATGAAGTCACTGATGTTTTGAAGTACTGAAAAAGTGAGAAAAACATCCAAATTCACATTGAAGTTTGCATTTGGACTTTTCGTCTTCTATCTGTAAATTTCAAACAATAAAGCTGATCTGGGGAGACAGTTTTTTTTGTCTCCTTTATTCATTTAACACTGGGTCAGAAACAGAGAATTCAAGCAGTTAATATTTCATCCATTTATCAGTAATTCATGTGTATGCTTCATCGCACTTACTAAATTGCCTACCTGGCTCTTCACAATTGCCAACAAGTACACAGATATGGAAGTTTCAGTCTTCTGAGGAGGTGGCACAGTTACTAAAGGGAGTTAAGAGATGAAAAGAGACTGAGACATATGGAGGGTGGTTAAGGGTCCTTTAATACTGGAATTTCCTTCTCCCTTCTCCCAACTGGTCCAAGAAAAGCATAAACAATCCCTGCTGCTGGGATAGTAGCAGTAGGGTATATTCTATATTTGGTTATAAGTAAATCCCACATATTAATCCTAAAACTCTACAATATTAAAAATAGAAAGGATTTTAGATGTCATATGACCAAACTCTTCATTTTATAGCTTTATAAATGAAACCCAAAGAATTAGTGACTTGCCTAAAGTCACAGAGCAAATTAGTGGCAAGACCTGAACTAGAACCATGGTGTCTTAAATTCCAGTAAAGTGCTTTGAGAAATTAAAAGTAGGTTAGTTAGATATATGATGTTATATGATCTACAAATTGACATAATGAGTCTACATTTAAGTTAATAGATAGTTTAATTAAAGAGAGGTAGTTTTCTATTGTGTAAAGAGAGCTTAGCTGTAAGTCAGATTTGGGTTTCACCTGTCTGTCTGCCATGACTACTTCTCCTTTTATTGTCCCTTCCCCTGCCCCTCACCAGGATTATAGGATTTTTAGAACCAAAAGGCACTTTAGAGATCATCTAGTGATGTTCAATTCCCTTGTTTTATTGATAAGGAAAGTGAAGCATTGAGAGGCGAAATGACTTGCTCAAGGCCATACAGTTAAGGTGGAAGATGGAGGATTTGAACACATGAAGATGCCAAATCTAATGTTGTTGCCACTATATAGTTCTACCTCATTCTATTTTCCTGACCCTAAACTCCTCTTGCTCTTTCCCAGTCTTTCTTAAGAAGAACTATACATCTAAGAAGTCTATGGAAAAGAAATAAAGCCTAATGAATCCCAGCCAAAAGTATATCCCTGTGATGCAGTTTAAGTCATTAGCACCCCCATTACGGTCACCCCTACTCTTTGCTGTTAGCTACCATAGCAGTATCAGAAGAATAGATGGCCAGATATGGCAAGATAGGAGGGAAAGGAAAGGACAGGAGAGGAGAGGATAAAGAATTTATTAAGCATGTACTACGCCCATAGCATTGTGCTAAGCACTGGGAATACAAATAGAAGCAAAAAGAAGACAGATACTGCCCTTAAGAAGCCTACAATACATAAAAGAGAGCTGAAAAACTGGAAAGGAAGGCGGAAGCAAGGTTAAGAAGTAGTTAAAAGAGTCAGAAGCTAAGGTAGTTTTAGAACGAGGATAACTCACGTGTATCCTTTCTCAAATGGAGACTCCAGGGAAGAATTCGCCAATTAGAAGAGGAAGCTGTAGAGGTGGCGGTACTGTCTGCATGAGAAGGCTCCTGGGGAAGACGTTGAAAAGGACCTTTTGGAAGAACCATTGCTGACCAGTTCAAAACCCAACTCCTACAGAAAGTCTTCTAGGATTTCTCTCATCTCACTAGTATATTCTCTCATCTGCAATCACTACTGCACTTTGTCACTTCAGTATCACAGGATCCCGGGTTGGAAGGGACCCCATAAATCAGAGAGTTCAACCTTACGTACTCAAGTCACTGGCCCATATGCATCACAAATTCAATATGTCCAAAATGGAACCATTATATTTTTTTCCCTTAAATCAAACTCTTGTCTAAACTGCAACTCTGATAAAGACACTAACATCTTTCCAGCCATCCAGGTTTGCAAACTGAGTCATCTTCAATTTCTATTCACCTTCACCCCACATATATAATCAGTTGCCAAATCTTGTAGTTTCTATCTCTTCCAGTTGTTGTCTTCTCCCTCCTCACAAGCAGACATCCCCACCCACAGAGTCCAGGCCCTAGTCACCTCTTGCTTAATCTATTGCAGCATCCTCCTAAGTGATCTTCCTGCTTCAAGTCTCTCCCCTCTCCAATCATCCTCCACCCATATGCCAGAATGATACTCGCCACACAAATTCTCTACTCAAGCAGCCTGCAATGACTTCTTATTGTTTATAGGATCAATATCAGCTCATCTGTTTAGATTTTAAAACTCTTTATAACTTTACCTTAACCTATCTTTCCAGTCTCATTATACATCAGTCCCTTCTCACATCCCATAGTTCAGCCAAACTGGCCTCTTTGCTATTCCTCACATGTGATACTATGTCTTCCATTGCTATGCCTTTGCTTTGGCTGTCCCCCAGGCCTGGAAAACAATCCCATCTCACTTCAGCCTCTTAGAATCTCTTATTTCCTTCCTGTTCAAGCAATACCTTCTACACAAAGCCTTTCCTGACACTCCCAACTGCTGGTGCCTCTCTCATTCAACTTGTATTTATTCTGCATATGCTTATTTATGCACTTGTGTAGTCTCCCCCAAGGGGCAGATAATTGGTACAGTGGATAGAGCACTGGACTTGAAATCAGGAAGATTTTTCTTTATGAGTTCAAATCCAGCCTCATTTACTAGCTATGTGACCCTGGACAAGGTCACTGAACCCTGTTTGCCTCAGTCTCCTCATCTGTAAAATGAGGTAGAGAAAGAAATGGCAAACTACTCCGGTATCTTTGCGAAGAAACCCCAAATGGGGTCACAAAGAGTCAGACACGACTGAACAGCAAACAACAAGTCTCCCTTGGACTGTCTTGTTTTTGATTTTGTATCCCTAGCACCTAGCACTGTGCTTGGCAAAAAAAAAAAAAAACAACAACAACAACAACAACAAAAAACAAACAAAAAAAAGTTGCTTAATAAATTGATTAAATTTATTGTTTAATTTATTTAAAGCTGCTTGATAAATGTGTTAATTAAGTGATAATATTACTGCAGGTCTACTTATTGGTATGCTGCTTCTTCTCATCTGAAATCAAATTATAGGACCCAGTATGAACTTCTTTTTCCCCTCTCCTGTGTTTATGACCCTCTGGAATATCTATTGTATAATGGACTACGGTGCTGAGAAACAGAGCAACAGAATGAAAAGAATATTAGCCTTGGAATCAGAAGACCTAAGTTCAAAATCTGGCTCCCAAACTTATGAATCAGGTCACTGTGGACAAGTTATTTGGGTATTCTTGGCCTCAGTTTCCTTGTTTGTAAAATGGGGTGAATAAAGATATTATGATCCATGATTGCACAGGGGTATTATGGGGCACACCCCTTGTAAGCCCACATACATATGAGCTGTTCTTCTCTTCTATTAGAATGGAAGCTGCCAGTGGACAGGAACCTGTTCTTAGGATCGTAGATCTAGATGTGAAAGGGAACCCAGATGTCTTGTTTGTTTTCTTTAATATTATTTCCTTCCACTCCAACACACAAGCAACGTTCCCTAATGTTCAATGATTGAAGTACTCTTCCCCTTTCGGTTCATCTCAGGACACCCTCTAGGACAGTCCTTGGGACTAGCAGGGAATCATAGATTGTGACCATTGTGTTTAGGAAGTTGAAATGCCGATAAGAAGGATCCTTAGAATTCATGAACTGCATCCTTGAAATGGCTTCTGGTATACGCGGTTTTGTAGTGACAACAAGGGAGTCCCCCTATTAGTGCACCAAGTGATGAGGTACGACAGACAGTATCACCCTCATTCCCTTTCTGGGTGTGTGGTGGCAACAGGGAAACTCCCCAAATGAGGAGCCTCAGACAATACCAAGTCCAGATTCATTTGCCTACCATCATGTCAGCATTTTCAGCCTGGCTGTCTCAGATTCCTGAGAGGGCTGTGAAGTGCCCCCCAGAACACACCAATTATGTTTCCTGGTTTACCTCGGCACCTTCCCATGAACTTCTGTATCGGCTCTGACATCTGATCTCCCTGTCCTATCTCCAATCTGACACTGTCTCTCACTGGCAAGGAAAAGACAGCGAAACTGTTTTCTGAGTTATCTTGGAAGTAGGTAAACAAAACTTCAGAGACAGAGGCTGAAGCTAGTCTTTAGAGAAAGAAATAAAGGAGAAGCCTGTCCCCCTCATTTAACATCTAGTATCTGGTTTCTAGAAATTGAAGGTGTTGGGACCTAGAGAGTTACAAAGGAGAAACTCAAAGACCAGGCTAACGAAATGAATTCTGAATTTACAATATTTCCTTAAGGTAACTGGAATCATTACTTAGATGGAAAATAATTTCACAGAAAAATGATAATCCTGATGTGTTGGCCCATGCGTATCATCTCAGCTGCCAGAGAGGCTGAGGCTGATAGATCCTTGAGCCCCAGAAATTCTGAATTCAAGTAAGGTTAAAGCCAACCTAGTGAGATTCTGGGAAAGGATGGAGCGGGGGAGGGTGGCCATGTTGCCTTAGGAAGGATGACCTGGCCCAGGTCAGAAAGAGAGATGGTCAAAGGTCATTGCTGATAACTAATAGAATCAGTGAATAGCCCCTGTTCCTCTAGCCTGAATAAAATAGGGAGACCCAGCCTTTTTAAGATAGATAATACTTTGGCAACATCTCTATTAAAATTACTTTGTATCATATATTTTATATGTATAGCATATATTATATAACATACATATATACACATATATGCACATATATATGTGTACAGTGGTGTGGTAGTAAATTTTAACAGTTTGAGAGGAAAGGAGGAATAACACACTTCTAAATTTAATCCATATTATTAACATTTTCTCGATGACTTTCTTAACTCTAGACAATCAACAAAACAAGTCAATCTTCGATTTGTTGTGTTTCTTAGTTTTGGAGATGTAAATGCTCACACTGAAAATGTAATAATTGATTCTCACAATCTGGTTTAAGCTGGCTCTAGCACACCCCTCTGTGCATATGTGTGTGTGTAAATAAATACATGTATCTGTGCACATACTGTGTTCCCTAGGAACCTATAAGTTTCTTGAAAGCAATAATTATCTAATTTTCTTCTCTATCTAATTCTCTTCTCTTCATTTTGTCACCTAGCACAGTGCCTTGCACATAGTTGGAACTTACTAAATGCTTTTGATTGGAAAAAAAAGAGAGAGAGAGAGAGAGATAGGCAAGTAGTCATATTCAATAAGTCTCTCTGCGTCTTCAAATAACTTTCTTATTACACAGGCCTGTTTTTATACACAATGCTCTTGTGGTTTTGTACTCATTCCTAGAAGCTCAGCGCCCTCTAAGAGTCTTCAAGTTCTTTAGAAACTGTCTACCCACCCTATTATTATATTTTTTAAAAGCGATACAGGAATATCAGGCAGAGAGCATTTGAAGGCATCCAAATGATAACCCAGACTTCCATTGTCAGATTTGCCAAGACCTTGATATGCTTCTGTAAGAAACTGGAAGTCAGTTTGTTCCATTTCAGTCTATAGGTTGGTTGCTGGTAGTGCATTCTTTAATTTAAAATAAGAGCTTTTAAGAGCTTAATTTCTCATTTTATGATGTTCATTAGAGAGATAAAGGGTTGGCCTTGGAGCTGGGATGACCTGGATTCATGTCCTGCCTCTGATTTGTACTGGCTGAATAAGTTTCTTACTCTTTCAGTGTCCCAGGCAATTTTCTGTGACTATAAATAGGTTGTAGATATCAGCATTGGTAGGGAGGATTTTTTTTTTCTAGGAGTTTCCTACACAAAAGAAGTCATAGGTTCAGGGAAAATATACATAAATGATGGTAGATAGATAGAAAGATGGATAGGTGATAATGTATGTATACATACATATGTGTGTCAATCAATAAACATTTATCAAACACCTATTTTGTGCCAGGCACTCTGCTGAGCCCTGGCAATATATGCACTTCTATGTATGTATGTGAGTGTATGTGTACATGCATACACACATTCACATGTAGCATCTTTTGTTAAACAGCTACCTCCATTATAGCTCCCTATATGGTAATAATAGTTTTCTCTGATCCAACAGGCAAAATGGCCCCACGTATACCAATAGCCCCAGCAGCAACAGCAACAATGTCAACATCCATCATGACCATGAGGCTTACAGCTAATGTAGTTCAATCAGCCATGATTAAGCACAAAGGGGAATATTTTCACAGGAGTTTGTGTGTTTATGTGCATTGGCAGATAAGAAAAGGTAATGATGATAGTGTACATCTGACCAGTTAGGGATTTTGCAAATCTTGATGCAGTCAGCACTCTTCCAACACATCCTTTGTCGGTTAGAAGGTCAGGTTGACCCAATAGGATTGTTTTGGCAACTGGGAAATTTCATGAAAAGCTTTTATAGTCCTTTATGATAGCAGGATTTATGTTAAGGAATCGTCCACTTAGGAAAACTTCAGTCTATTTGCCCATTCTTCTGAGTTCTGCCTGACTTCTACATTAAAAAATACAGACTTATTAATATTTTTTTGTAATTGTATAATTTTGTTCATTTGTTTCAGTCATATCTGATTCTTCCTGGCACCATTTGGGATTTTCTTGGCAAAGATACTGGAGTGGTTTGCCATTTCCTTCTCCAGCTCATTTTACAGATGAGAAAACTGAGCCAAACAGGGTTAAGTGACTTGCCCAGGATCACACAGCTAGTGTCTGAGGATGGATTTGATTTTGGGTCCTCCTGACTCCAGGACTGGTGCTCTATCCACTGTATCACCTAGCTGCCCAATTGTACAATATCTGTTATGTTTTCTAAAAAGATGGGAAAACCATCTTATCTTCCTGTTCCCCACGTCACAAAATTTAAGTGGCAACTAGCAAATCTAAATCCCAACCTGGCAGACTTTAAAAATGGAGATGTAAGGAGTATTAGAAAGAGAATTACATCTTCAGTCAGAGGACTTGAGTCTGAATTCCACTTTGCTCCTCACTACCTATGTAACCATGCTACTAATCTCTAAGATTCCTGTAATTCTATTCGTCAGTCTCCTACCTATGACAGAGTATTATAAACTGAAAAACAATATCCTTCCCCATTCAAAGTAATTAGTTGTTCTTTTCAAGAAAATGGCATTATGATATAAGGGAAAGAACACTGGATTTGAAGTTGCAGAACCTACCTATCCAAGACGTATTATTGATGGACTAATTAAAAAGGCCTCCTCTCTGGGAACAGATAGAATTTTACATTTTTCATCCATATTGTTTTTTTTTTCAGTGTGAATAGCTAGAATGATTACTTTGCCACTGCTGTAGCTACCCCTGAAGAGGCTTTGAAGTAGCCTAGTAGTAAAAGACTTGTTGTCATTGACATCATATACTCAGTGAACGGGAGCATTTAGGGAATTTCACCATCAATTTGAGAATCCTTTTGCTTGAACTTTGTGTAAGATATCTTTTGTAACACGATTTAGTGGACGCCTTAAGAAGTATATTGGCACAAGTAAGAATTTGTATTTCAGTAATAGCTTGTAGCTGAACAGCTCACATTGGACACAAAATACAATATTAGTAACAGAATCAGAATACTTAAACCATTTCAGATTTATTACACAGAGGCAGTGAATCCAAGATTACAGTTCTCCCCATCCATATTTATGTTCTTTGAATTCCCTTACCTCTCTAATATTATAGTATAGTTGTAGAACGGCCTTGGGGCTAACTCTGGCTCTGCTACTTACTAGCACTATAACCTTGACCAAGTCACGTAACCATTACAGGCCTCAGTTTATTTGGTATGTAGTTGGACTTGATGCCTTTTCTGTCACTTCCAACTATTGACCTATGATCCTAATAAAATTTCAGTTAGCTCAAAAAGAAGACTCATTTTCAGGCAGGCCTAGCATTTCCTTCTCACTGTCAGGAAATTGGATTACAGTATTTGGTTTCTTCATTTAATTACACATGTATCAAGGGCATTCCAAGAAGCACAGAGCTGAGGTCCCACATGCTTCACCAGAATTGCCCAGAACACAGCTCAGCGCCATATATTCCTCATATAATGGCTCCCACCACACACCTTGTCATTCTCTTCCTGTTGAAACCAAGTTGACAGTCAATACCTAGTTACTTAGAATGTGTCTACATCCATAAAGAGGATGGGCTGAAATTAATTTAAGGAGGAAAAAAAAGACAGAATAGTAATTTTCATTATACCAAATCTTCTAACTGAATTTTCTAGTTTTCTACCAATTGTATTTGCTTAGCTTTTTGGAGGCCCAGCCTTAAAAATCATTAAGCAACTACACTTGCCTTTTCTTTTTCTTTTAGCTTTAGTATGCACTTTTGCCCCATGATATGAAGAGCTTGAGTTATTATTATTCATGGAGGAGGAATGTCTTAAAGAGTATTTTAATTTTACCTTAACAGCTCCTCACAAGAGCTCCCAAACACATTTATTTTATTTTTAATTAGGTCCCAGATCACTAGAGTACTAGTTCCCAAAAGATGAAGAGGTGCAACGCACATATTTACTGCAGACCTGCTGCCTGCCTATTTTTGGTTTTCCCTGAAGAAAAAAATTATCACTGCGCATATGACAACATTTTTGATTGGCTTCTCAAAGTGACATCACACTGAAGTCATGCTTCGTTAAGCAGCATGCCACGGCTTACACAATGAAGAAATGATTGGCATTGATGATGCCTGCAATGAATGCTTTTATTGTCTTTCAGTTTAATTACTTACGTCGGTCACCAGCATCATTCACATGTGGACATGTAATGAATAATAAATACTCTGACTGCTAATTCACTTTCCTGTCTGAAGAAAGACTCTGAAAAATTAGAAATACTCCACAGCCCAGAAAAGATAAAGCTGCTTTTACATAATTTTTTAAAAGATGTCCATGTCCAAAGGAAAAAAAAACACCACTCTACAAAAATATTAACTACGGTACCTCAAATATTGGGCTAACATAAGAAACCAACCAGCTTTAAAGGCTAGTTGCAAATCAGTTCAGCCAGGTTTTCAAAATTTCAGGAGTATTTTCTGAACTTGATTTGAAAGGATTTATGTATGTGGAGTCCTTTGAGTGCTAATGGAAGTTACTTGCAGAAATCCCCAGCACATTAAGATAGGGTTACACTGCTGGGGATAAAAATATAACCCTATCTGGATATACTTTGGATTTAGTCATATAACTCCCATTTTTTTCTCAAAGGAGTTTACACATATAAATCCTTCCACATAGGGATAAGAAAGTGCCCCAAAAGACAAAGCCTTATCAGGAACTGAGAGGGTTCTGTACATTGGTCTAGGATAAAATTAGAAAAGACATTTGTAAGGAAGTAGCTTACCTTAGAAGAAAATCTATATTAGATAGGTGGTTGTAACCATAATTAATCATCGCCTTGGGCCTGTACTTTAATGTTTGTAAAGTTCAAGTCCGGGGGTGGGGAACCTGCCACAGAGGCCTTGAGTAGACAGGTTCCCCACCCTTCTTCAAGTGAATCAGAGAAAACCCAAAATAACAAAACAACAATGATGTAATTATTTACACTATAAGGTAGCAGAGTAGAGAAGTCAAGATACCAGGGTTCTAAGCTCTGGTTCTTCCACTAACTAGTTGTGTGGTCACACACAACAAGGACTAGCAAGTCATTTCACTGTGTAGGCCTCAGTTTTCTCATTTATAAAATGAGCTGGTTGGATTAGATGATTTCTAAGTTTCCTTCCAGATATTATATCTATAATGATTTGTATCTTTATGAGACTTTTGTCAAAGAGGATCTCAAAATACTCTGTAAACATTAGTTAAGCATGATTTTTCCCACAGTCCTTTCTTCCACCTGCCCTCCAACTTCCTAGATACTGACTTATTAATGAATAAAGGGACCAAATTGTACAGTGATTTAGGGTGGAGCCAGTAATAGAATTGAAGAGGAATAAATCCAGCCTTACTCATTATTCTACCCATTGAGTTTAGATTCATTTTCTTTTTTTTTCAATCTGACGCAAAGGTGCTTAATTATAGTCAGTGTCATTTCCTGTGAAAAGTGCAGAAGGAAGACTTTTGTATTTTTTTGGAACTCAGAATAAAGAGGTTTTATGTATTTTTAAAATTCTCTACCAAATTTGCCCAAAATATGCCTTTTCTTTTCATCTACTATTTCTTCATTATTCCCTAGAAAACAAAAAAGTCCTCTTTCATTTCTTTATATTATACCATTCTTCTTCCAAATCCTTACATTTAAATTATCTTCAGGCAATCACAAGTCTATTGGCACCTACTTGTTCAAAAAGAGGCAGGAGGGCATACAGAGGACTAACATTGGTGCCAGGAAGCACTAGTTTCAGACTTTGCCATGGACCCGTACTGGCTTTGGGAACATGGGCAAGTCTTAGCACCCTGGGCAACTCTCCAAGTCTGTAAGTTTCAGAGGAGGTGCTGATTTGTATGGTGGAGGGGGAGTTCCTTATGCTAAATCCCATTCTTCACATACACACACACACACACACACACACACACACACACACACACACAAAGTATCCAGCATTACGGTGGGTATGAGTAAACCACAGTCCTTTCCATCAGGTAATTCATAGGGTCACAGATCTGGAACCAGAAGGGACCTTGGAGGTCACCTAATTCAACCTCCTCTTTTTACAGATCACAAAACAGAGGTCCAGGGAGGTGAAGTTACAAACAACTTAGGGAAGAGGCCTGAAACATCAGAAAAGTACAAGACAGGGTATACGGTTAAGTACTAAATTGCATGGTACCAAATTGTAAGGGGTACATGTGTGCATGTGTGTGTACATTAGCATTATTGGGGCCTATTATTTATTTTCTTAGCAATAAAATAAGATCAATATCCTTAGTGCCCTTCCATCACACATATCACATTTACTTCCCCATCTGAAATACTGTCTCTCTTCCATTTCTCTATCCTCATTCTCAATTATATATTACTGTATAGTTTTTTTTTTTTTAATAAATTTTATTGTTGTCTTTTGTATTCACAATAGCTATTACCCATCGGTGGAAGAAGTTCCTGGGAATGGGTTGGGGATGGTATTGGGCAGAAGTGCCAGCTGAATGAGTTCCACAAGAACCCTATCCCTATCTCCTACCCTTGGGTCCTAGGTACTCTGCATGTCTAGGTGGGAAGCTTAAGATTGGGGTGGGGGTGGTGGGTGGAACTCTTTACCTTCGAGAGGCAGTGTGGCGCAATGAAAAGACTGTTCAATTTGGAGGCAGAGATTCTGGGTTCAGATCCTAACTCTGTCACTTACTACACATGAGACTTTAGAATAGTTTTTTAATCTCTATGGACCTCAGTTTCATCACTTGTAAAAGGAGGCTGGATTATGAATGAATGCATGAATAAATGAAAAAAGAAAATATTAACCCCTTACTATGTGCAGAATGCTGTGCTAAGAGCAAGGGATACAAATAGAAAAGCAAGAAACTTGAACTCGCAAGGAATAGCCTAATAAGGGGAGACAACTCATATTGAACATTTTAACTGCAAGTTAGATGAAAAGGTCAAGTAATGCTTAAGGTACAGTAGTAAAGCAGATGGCAGTAAATCTTCTTTAGTATCCTTCCCATTGATAAAACCAAATTATTAACCATTGGATCAAGGATATTGATGGTGAGAACGTTTTCTGGGCCTTCAGTCACTGTAGCTACATAGGAGGTTGGGGCTACAACAGCAGGTGCCATGTCCATCTCCGTCACAGTGGCCCCATTATAGGCCAATTCTGAGGACATCTGGAAGCTTGGCCAGTAGTCGATGGGGGAGGGAATGGGGGAGTGGGATGTTGCTATTGGCAAGGCTCTTGAGTATAGAGTCCAGGGATGTCTCCACATGGGTCTGAGGGGACATAGTGGTTGTGGGGATGGTGGTATTTTCAGGCAGGAAAGAGAAGTCTCAGACATAAAGATCAAAGGCTCTTCACAGATTATTATAGTCCCTTCATTTGACAAAGGAGGAAACTAGGCAAGGGCAAATTCTTGCTCAGACTTGTCCAGCTCACTAATTGTCAAAATCAAAATTTGAACCCATGTTCTGAGACTCCAAATCCAGTGTTCTT
The DNA here is from genome assembly GCF_900497805.2 of Vombatus ursinus. Lineage (NCBI taxonomy): Eukaryota > Metazoa > Chordata > Mammalia > Diprotodontia > Vombatidae > Vombatus > Vombatus ursinus. Next base: position 21,788,980 of record NW_020949351.1, read on the forward strand.
TCCGTTGAATCATGCTGCATTCTAATTGGAGGCATAGTTGCAACTAATTTTTTGAGTCAGAGAAAGTGCAAACTATCCCAAAACTTTTGTTAGTTAATTAGTTTGCTTATTGTGAAAGGGACTTGATGTCTTTGTATAAGGTGCATGCCTGAAGGTTATATTGTAAATATATGTGCCCCTGCCTTGAATTTCTTTCATTGACCCTGCAAATATATTAATTCTTTTTAAAGATAAGGGAAGGCAAGGGCGAGGGTGAGGCCAAGGAGAAGGGAGGGAGGAAGGAAGGAAGGAAAGGAAAAGAAAAGAAAGAGAAGTGTTTGTTATGTTAGCAAGACTCACAACAGTAAGTATTAAAGATAGGTGCTCTTCTAGTGGATGGTATTGTTTTTAAGCAGTGACTACCTCTCCCCAAGCCAAGAAAGATTCCATAGGTATTTTCTATAGATGTTTAGTTTGCATGCATTTCTGTTTATAAAATGATTTTGTTGGCAGGAGAACCTTGAAATATGCCAAAATAATGAATCGTAAAACTCACTCAGCAAGCTCTACTAAGATCACAAACCCCTGGTTTAACTGAACACTTTTAATTCATCGGCCTGGTAGGAAGTGACCCCTCTTCAGTGGCCTAGGACATTTGCATAAGGTCTGGGAGCTTTTCTTTTTGCTGTCTCTGGGGGATTTGGAGTCAAAGGATTTGACTTGCTCTTCTTAATTAGTATCTGTGTGACTTTGGGCAAGTTGCTGAAATTATCTGGGCCTTGTATTCTTCCTTTGTAAAATTAAGTGGGTTTAAAAAGTTCTATCTAGTAACAGTGAATTTTTAAAAATCTTTCTAGATAACTTTAAGGTGCCTTCCAGCTCCAAATCCTATGAACATCCTACCATGCAGAATTGGTTTTTTTCCCCAATATTTTTATTTTAAAGAAAGTGAGGATACCAATGTCTCCTAGCATGGTCCTATTAAGTAGCTCTTCTGAAACTACTCTCCATGTAAGGGAGTAGTAAGGATGAAAAGTGAACAGAAGAAATAAAAGGACCAACATTCATCTTCCCTGATAAGAAATATGAAAGAAATTAAATGGTCCAATCCAATGAGCTCTTACTGAGAATCCACTGTGTACAAGATCCTGTGCAAGACACTGCGAATTTTTTTTTTTAAACTGGGGACTAGGATTTCATTAGTCAAGTCAATAAGCATTTATTAAGCTCTTACTGTGTGCCAAAGCACTGTGCTAAGCTGGGCACTGTGCTAAGTGTAGGTAACTCCCTGATGTATAAATTCCCTCCACCGGCTCATCTGTAACTTAAGAGTTTTTCAATAGTGTGGGTGCCAATGTGAGGCTAAATGACTTGCCTGTGGTTTGAGATGGGACTTGACAATGAGGGGGTCCTCCATCCACTATATCATTCTATTTTATAAGTGCTGTAAGCCAACTAACTCAGTCAACTAGCATTTATTAAGTGCCTACTATGTGCCAAACACAGTGCTAAGCACTTGTAGATACTAAGAGGGACAAAATAAATAGATAGATAGATAGAGAGATAGATAAGTGCTTAGAATGCAAAGACAAATGAAAAATTGTCTTTGTTCTCTAGGAGCTTATATTTCTTAAAAAAAAAAAAGTTTAACTGGCTCCTTTTGTTTTTCCATTACAGTAATTTCTGGAGAGCCCCAACTCTTCAAACCAGACACACACGAATACCGCTACCATCACCACCACCACCTCCACCACCACACGGCCAAAAGTCCTCACTTTTGAAAAGAAAAACAGTTCAGCAAAACTGACACAGTGACCCATCCTGACCCCCCACCTTTCCACTGAAAGGAGGGAATTGCTTCCTTATGGGCTGAGATTGGTCATTACAATGACTCAGAGTTCTGCTTCATTAATGTTCTTTTCATTTACATTATTGAAGTCACTGTGAATGTTGCTCTGATTCCTTCACTCTGCATCCACTTCATACAAGCCTTCCTACCTTCCTCTGAACTTCTCATATTTGGCACCCACTTTGTTCCTAGTTTGTTGAGATCTTTCTTTGCTCCCACAAAAAAAGTGCCCCATGCGAATATTCTGAAAGATATGTGGTTTTTCTACTAGTCTTTGACCTCCTTGGAGGATATGCCCAGAAGTAGGATCTTGGTTGGACCATTTTAAAAAAAGAGCTTACATTCTATTAGGTGTCTTCCACAATTGTGTCAGATGGTCTTTGACAGGTGGACCCAGTGGCTCTGACCCCGATGCCACACATTACTTGCAATCCACTGTAAATTCAACTGGAGGGGGAAGAGTAAGTCAATGGCCTTGCAAAAGCTGATGAGCTACAGCAAACTCTCATGACATCCTGTTGTCTTCCTTTGTTTACTGAACCCTCACTGGGTGACATTTATATTATAATGATTCAGTGTGTGGGCAAGGTTCAAAAATCACCATGAGATAGATATCAGGAAGAGTCTGCTTTGCATTTTATGTGGCTCAGTAATTCTACTTATAAATCTGAAGCACAAACTCCTCCAGCTTCTCTCTGATTTCTGAGGCTCCCCTGGTCATTCCACATGACCCTCAATGTACCACCTTATTTCCAAATCTCCCCACTTGAAGAGAATGATTGTGGGAAAAGATTTCTGGGATTCCTGTGTTTAAAGAAGTTCCCCTCTTAACTTCTATTATCATTCAAAACACTGTCACTCTTCTCCCTATCTGCCAGGTTTAAAATCCTGAAGTCATCATGGACTTCTTCCTTTATTTTGAACCAAAAATCTAACTGCCAGAGTCTGATGTTTTTGTCTTCAAAACTTTTTTTTTAATCTGCATCTTTCTTTCCATTCCTATCCTATTCCAGGAACATTTTTTTTCACAGCTCATTAATTGCAATAACCTATAAACAGATACGGGATAGTGAATGTATTGGAAAGACCACTGAATTTGGAGTTCACACATCTAAGCTCTACTTATTAGTTGTTATCTTGGGCAAGTCACTCTGACCTCAGTTTCCTCATTTATAAAATTGGGGGGGGGGGTTAGATTATTTCTGAGACTCTGACTCTAAACTCTCTAAAATCCATCCTGCATACCACTGCCAGATCCAACATACTCTACAACATCATGTCCCTTTTCAACATAAAACCTTTCAATTTATCTTGAATAGTGTAAGGATTATCACTGAGGAAATGTATCACAGCAAAAATGAAGGATAACAAATGGACAATCTAAGTCCACCACTGGTACCTCCAATATGTAGAAAGAGCTAGAGGAGGGGGTAGGAGATGGGGTTCCACCATATTTGGCCAGTTCTTTGGAGAGCATTTATGGAAGAAAATGAACAAGAATCCCAGAGGATCAAAAGGTATATGTTGGGGGGGGGGGGGCATTTTGGTCTGCACCTGTGTAGAGAGATCACTGGTCCATTGAAATATTGAAGTTAGCACATGTTTTCATATTTTTTCCAATGAAGTGATCAGTTTTGCTGATTTTTCCCTCTCTCCCTCTTTTTTTCTTTAAAAAATAGTTTTTATATGGGATGGCTCTCTGGGAGGAGAAGAGGAATATCAGAAGAAATGCAATTGATGTAAAAACAAAAGATAACAAAAATATTTTAAACAAAAGAACAAAGTTAATGTCTGTGATGTTGAAGAAAAATGAGGATAAAAATAGGGTTTTATAGGATTTCTTATGAACAAAAGATTTGCCTTTTTCAGGATACTCCCCTTGAGGCCCCCAAACAAACTGAAAATTATTTATCTCCTCAAACTTCCCACAGCACTTTTTTTTAGAGACCTCTTTTAAGTGTCACTTTCTCTTCTATCAAAGTTATTTGTTTGTCTGTTCCCAAATCCTGAGTGCCTTAGAGGTTGGACCTTTCACTTAGTAGGTTCTTAATCAAAATTTGTTGAATTGATGAGCAAGTTGGGTAAGTAGGAAATCTTTAAAAACTCATTCATTCTGGGGCACCTAGGTGGCGCAGTGAATAGAGCACTGGCCCTGAAGTCAGGAGGACCTGAGTTCAAATCCAGCTTCAGACACATAAACTAACCATTAGCTGTGTGACTCTGGGCAAGTCACTTAACCCCAATTGCCTCACCCAAAACAAACCAACAAACAAAAAAACTCATTCATTCTAAAACAAAGCTTGCCTATGCAACCTAGAGAGCTTACTGACTGTAACAAGATATCTTATGGACTCTGGATTTGAAAGTCCCAGAAAGAAAAACTGTCTTGAGCTAATGGGCTAAAATTCCAGTGCAAGATATTTTGAATCAAAAGAGAATAAAGCTGCTGTCTGAATCATTTGCAAAGAAGGGAAGTACCCACCTTCAAAAACACCTGTCGATTTATGAAATGTGTTGGCCTCCCAACACACCCTTGAAAGCCACATTGTGGTTGTAGTGTAGGCATCCACACAAGATCAGCTCCAAATCACCAAATATGTAGAAGCAAGTGTCAAGGTCCTGATCTGACATTATTTCTTCATTAATTTAATGGAAATGCCAAGTTGGAATACTTAGGAGGCCTTTGTTACTATTTAAAGATTGAAAATGCAATAAAACTACTTATATTTACTTTTCTACTCCTGAGAGAAAAAATAATAAAACCATTTCCTTTAAGGGACTGAACCAAAGTATAAAGGACTCCTCAAAGAAAAAAGTCTTGTGCAGTAGACAAAGTGAGGGACTTAGAATCAAAGGGAAAATGAGAGATTGGGACTAGATCTCTAAGGTCTAATGAATCCTCAGACACTGATTCGATTCCTGCCTCTGCTGCTTACTATGTGTGAGTCCCTGGTAAAACCATTTAAGTTCTTTGGGCCTCAGAGTCCATACCGGTCAAATAAGGGTTGGCCTAGATGACCTCTAAGTCTACAATCTTATGAGTCAGAATGGCTGAGAGAGTGTCATTCCAAAGCTTTGGGCACTGGAGAGAAGCAGATTTCCTTCACATTTATTTTGTCCCATATGATGGGGAAATAGGGTAAAATAAACCCAAAGGCAAGATTGTCTTCACAAGTTTGCTTCTTGATTCTACCACTTACTCCCTAAGTGACCTTGGGCAAGCCATTTAATCCTCAGGGCCTCAGTTCTCTCATCTGCAAAGCCAAAGGGTCTAACTAGGTGATCTCTAAGCAATAACCTGCTAGAGCCAGCTTGTACCAGTGCCAGGAAAGGCAACTGTTAAATTTTCTTTATGACCATTTACACCTCAGATATCAGCAAATCAGAGCTTGATTTATTGTTCTGTTGATTATCTTGGCCTAAGACAGCGATGGAGAAAAATATTAATAAGGTAAATTACACTGAAAAATAGTTCTGTGTACTTTTTTTCTCCCAGAAAGCCAACTGTTAAACATTACCAGCACACCCTGTCTGTCTCCTTCAGCTCTAGCTAGCTACCTTCTGTGTTACAAATTATTAAAACATTAGTATTTACACAGGCCAGAGTATTCAGGACAGTTATAACATAGATGTTTTTATAATTCTCATTTGAAAATGGCCTCCGTGGCTGTTTCCCTAAGAAATTTGTACATTTACTTCTTGGTTATTCCTAAAATCATAGAACTGTAGAATTATAAGGAACCTCAGAGACCTAGTCCATTGCTACTCAATGCACAAATTCCATCTGCCCAGTGTTTAGTAATTGATTAGCCAGCTTCTGGTTGAGGACTTCCAGTGAATCTTAAGACCCCCATTTCATTTATGGACAGGCTTTAGGATTGTACGGAGGAAGGTTTGCATTACATTAAGCGAATATCTGCCTCCCTAAAACTTCTACACATTATTCCAATTTCTACCCTCCAGGGCCAACCAGAAGAAATCTAATGCTTTTTCCACATGACAACCCTTCAAATATTTGAAGATAGTTAATATGTCTCAAGTCATATAGAGGCTTGATTATCCACTTTGTGGCATTTGTGTTTATAAAGCACTTTGTAAACCATAAAACACTATGTGAATGTGAGTAGTCATTACCATTGCCAACAACACTGCTATCCATAATTCTTTTTTCTTCTGTTCCCTCTGAGAGGCTGTATATTACAGTGTAAAGCATACTAGACTTGGGTGGAGATCTGGCCTGTACTCCTGGCTGTGCCATCTTTCTAACTATGGCAACAGATAGGCTGCACAGTGGTTATTGCATGTGGAGTTGGACTCATTAAGACCCAAGTTGAAATCCTGCCTCAGACTCTTTACTAGCTGTGTGACCCAGGGCAAGTCACTTAACCTCTCTCAGCCTCAGTTTCCTCATCTGTAAAATGGAGATAATAATAGCATCTGCGTCATAGAGTTATTATATCAAATGAGATCATATATGTGAAATGCTTTCCAAACCTTAAAGCATGTTGTGCATGTTAGCTATTATGTGAATGTGGATAAGTCATTTATCTTCTCTGTCCTGTAGTTCCCTCAATTGTGAAATGTGGAAAATAATACTTGCACTGGCTGCTTCATGGGATTATTGTGAGGATAGAATGAGACAGCGTATGTCAAGTGCTTCGGAACTGTAAAACACTATATTAAGTCCATCTATTCATCACTCTCACTCTGGCTGCTGCCCCTTGGGCCTTTTCACTGCTGGTTAGCATCTTTATTACAGGACATGCAGGGGCAGAAACAAGAGGTGAAATTCGAATCAATCAATTCTGCTGCTTGCTTGCAGCTCTGGTAACAGGTTTAGTGTCAGCGAATGGTGAGATGAAAAACTAAAATGAGGGCTAGGGATTGCTTGGGGATCTGTGTTAGGAGACTCTAAGCCCCTCTTCCCAGGGCAGGCCTTTCTCCTCATGGTGGTGTGATGATTATGCAGAAATCTTCCCACAGGGCCAAGCTTAACCAAAAACACGGACCCCGGGCCTTTCCCAAAGACATTTCCAAGACTAAACATCATTTTGAAAGAGTCTGAGACGGCGAGGTCCTAGTCAGTATCTTTCTTCTGATTCTTATTAGGGAAAGTAGGGAGGGCTGGAAGAACTGACTCCATTTCATTATTAACATTATTTATCATCAAAAGAGAAAGGTTGGGAAGTATTAATTTCAGGGAACAATTGACCTGACGAAAAGTAGCATTTCTTGGAATTAGAGCATGTTGCTAGCCATTATATCTGTGATGTTATCTCATTAACCTTCAGTGGAGAATATATTTGTCTAGCTCATCATCTCCTGGTATAGCTCAAAAAAGAACTTGACTCTTAAAGACCAAAAGACATTCAGGCATTGAATGGAGCAGATTGGTTGATATGGTGATATAACTGCAGATGCAATGTTTTTGAGGAATTTTTTTTTCTTTTGAAATAAACCGGCTGCTTTCTGAGAAAATGGTAGTCCTTACAGTAAAATCTGATGAAGATTCAGGTTCCAGAGTTGAGGAAGATTTGAGGTTATTAATTAGATGATTAGATACGCAGAGTTTCCTTTCTTTATGGAGAGGGGTCTGGACCTGTTATTTTTTATCTAGGGAATTTCTGGGATGAAAACTCACTTTACTAATGCATATCAGCCACTCTTCACTTCACTTTCAGTCTTAGAGAGGTGCCTGGGGCACCAAAATGTTGAATGTATTGCCCATGGTCACCTGCTAGTATATATCAAAGGCAAGATTTGGATTAAGTCTAAGGCAGGCCTGCTATTGCGTTGATCTTCCGTCTCCTATCCTCTTCCCTCTCTTACCCTCTTCCCTCTCTTACCCTTTCCTCCCCTCCCTTCCTCATCTCTCTTTCCAGACTGAAACTATGATTCCAGTGGTACGGGGACCTCATGAAATGGAATCTCCCTCTGCCAATGCAGACTTGCCCCTGCTCTACAGCTAACAGTCTTTAAAAAAAAAAAAACTGCCTGAGAGACTGAAGGGTTATCTCAGTGTGTATGAGGCTGACTCTTCTGAGTTCCTCGAAGTAAGGAACCATGTTTTTGCCTTTCTTTATATAGAGGAGGCTAATGGCACAATGGCTGGAGAACTGGATCTAGAGTCAGGAAGACCTGAATTCAAATCCAACTTCAGACACTTAATGTGACTCTGAGTCTTTTGTCTGCCTCAATTTCCTCAACTGTAAAATGTAAAAACTATAAAAATAATGATAGCATCTATGTCCCAGGGTAGTTGTGAGGATCAAATGAGATAAATTATAAAAAGAGCTTACCATAGTGCCATGGACATTATTGTTGTTTAGTCATTTTTCAGTTGTGTCCGACTTTTCATGACCCAATTTGGAGTTTTCTTGGCATTTTCTTGGCATATTGAAGTGCCTTGCCATTTCCTTCTCCAGCTCATTTTACAGATGAGGAAACTGAGGCAAACTGGAGTAAGCAACTTGCCCAGGGTTGCAACAACTACTAAGCGTCCAAGCCAGATTTGAACTCAGGTCTTCCTGATTCTAGGCCTGGTGCTATATCCACTGTGCCACCCAGCTGCCCCAAACATATACATAGTAGGCCATATATAAATGCTAATTGCCTCCCCCTTCCCTTTGAATCCCCAGCACTTAGCACAATGCCCAGTATATAAGAAGACTTTAAATGTTTGTTGATTCACTAAGTCTCCTCTTTGTCCACCACACTAAGCTACTTCTAACCTTTCATATACGTTTATAAATTAGACATTGGGATAGAATATTGAAAAGGCATTTGAAGAGTAAAAGAAAAGTCCTTCATTAGATTCCTTCTAGATTCTGTAGACATCAGTGGTTGTTAGTATGACAATCACTTAGTAACTGCCAGATCACTTGACTAGAGTTTTGTTTTGTTTTGTTGCTAAGGAGGTAGGGGAAAAACCAAGGGAAAATTGGGAAATACATACTTTACTATGGCATTTTCTAATGATGTTACAGAGCATCTATTAAGCTCCTGTATAGAAGCTTTAATCTCCTAAATGCCTCAATGTAAAGCCAGCCTCAGAATAAGGTATAAAGCATAGGATTTCATTTCTACAATGTGTTTATGTCTTGTGATGTACAACTACCTCATTAATGAAATAATAATATCTGACACTCCGTACGGTCATCATTGACATAATGATGCTCTAGCAACTGCTTCAAATCAAACAGCAGAAACTGTTCAATGATAGAACACAGGAAATAAAGAACATTGGAGCTCAAAGGGGAATTTAATACAGGCATTCCTTATATAGCTCCTGTGTCATACAGAACCATGCAAAGTTATTACTGAAAATGTATCATGCCTAAATGAATGTTTTGCAAATGCACTTTTAAGCTATGGGCTGACAAAGATGTGGTGGGGTTAAGTTGAAGGAGGTTGCTTGAGGCAGGTTCTTTCAGAAATGTGCTGAGCCCATAAGCTACACTGAAATGCTAGTGAGTCGTCTTGGGAAAAATACACCCATACCTTTTTATTTGAACATACAGAAAATGCTAAGTCCTTAGGCATTTGTATAAAATACATCTTTGGCTGTATGACACACATGCCCTACTACATCAGAATTAACTGTCCCCTCTGTCTCGGTTACATTATTACATTACTGATGGGAACAGACTGTGATATTTCTGTGTAATTTTCATTCATATTGTATTAAAGTGCTCAAGATGCATTTTCTGTCAAGGGAAGTATCATTTTATAAAATTATTCACTATTTTCCCATATGAAGATGTCAGACATTACTAATATAATTCTCAAATTATTACACCGAAGTATCTTTAGATGAAGAGACATATTCCCCCTGCTGCGACGTGACATGGTCTGTTCAGATTGTCCTTGAATAATAGAGTTGGAATGCTTTTTGTTTATTTTAGATATCTTTATACATTTAATAATAATTGAGAGAACTCATTTTCTCCGTTAATTATCTCACAAGCTAATGGGAATCAGAATAAGAGAAACATGATTTAAAAGAAAAGAACAGCTTTCTTAAGAGGGCCCTCATTTCCCTATTTCCTATAATGTTAGATATAGTAATGATTGTGTAATTAGCTCTGAAACTATCGACAGAGACTATGCCTCTATTTTACAGGTACCTCTGGGTAAAGCAGGATCTATTGCCTTGTTTATCAGCCATAGCATCATATAAAATAAATGAGCAGTCATTTCCCTGATACCTTTCCTTGACAATATCATCATCCCCCTCCCCAGTCACCCTTTCTCCCTCTCTTTCAGTCTGTGATTATTCCCCCTATACTTCCCAACTTATCTACATCTATAACTGTATAAGGACAGGGGCCAGGGATTTGATTTCACTGATATAGGGAGCTCCCAGATGTGGAACCTCTTCTCTTGATGTAAGTTGACACCTTCTTAGCAATGCATACTTTTGGAGAGGTTCCTAGAACACTAAGTTGAGCAGCACATACCGTCAAGGGTGGCAAAGGCAGAATGTTATAGAAACAGAACGTGAATCCAGATTTTCCCACTTCGAGAAAGCCAGGTCTCTAGCCACCATGCCTATGGGCAGCTAACCAGTACAATGGATAGAGTGCTAGCTTGAGTCAGGAAGGCTCAAATCTGGTCTCAGACACTTAGTAGTTCTATGACCCTGGCCAAGTCACTTACCACTCTGAGCCTCATTTTTTTCATCTGCAAAATAAAGATAATAATAGCACCCCATTACCTGGGTTGTTGTCAGTATAAAATGAGATAATATTTGCAAAGCACTTTGCAACCTTAAAGTGTCATATAAATGACAGCTATTATTATTACTGAATATTAATTATACTATAGTGTCTTTCTATATTTATTTTTTCTTTCTTCATTCAGTTTACTTTGCCACTTACTTTGCATCTTAAATCATGTCATTTACAATTAACTAATGAGCAGCGTAAGTTAACAGTATTCTTACTGGGTTTCAAAGACACTGAAAAACATACTAATTTTGAATGTGTGTGTGTCAACATACTTTCATCCTTCAACACTTCAATGGGTCTTCCATACTGTCCACTTAAGTGCTCCCACCAATGAGGTCGATAGTAACCCATCCATGCTCTCCTAATGAAGGCCAGCCCAAAATCCTTAGAGGGGCTGTCCAGCAACCTGGAGACCTCTAGGTCTTTTGTCAGTGTGTGATTACATGGATACCAATGCAACTTGCAGGTTTTCCTCTAGTCTTGCTATATGATTGGTTTATTTTTTTCTGGTCATAAATCTCTTGCACCATATTTTCTTTTTGGCACTTTTGATGTACAGTCAGTCTATCCTTGGTAATTTTGGTAATACACTGAGTATGTATATATTTGCATAGATCCATATGCACACTACTAAAAATATGCACTGTGATAGCGATATGATATATAATGCAATGATATGATGAGAGTTCAGGTCTTTAGCACCTTTTGCCTCAACTACCACAGTAGCCTCCTAAATAGTCTCTCTATGTCAGATCTTTTCTCTCTTCAATCTATCACTATGAAGCTGACAAAGTAATCTTCCTATCTCTAGCAGTTCCCTGTTACCTCTAAAATCAAATACTTTTCATTTCTTTTCTTTTAAGCCCCTTTGTAACTTTACTACAACCCACCTTCTTAGCTATTTTTAACACCACACCCCTTCATGTGCTCTTGGGTCCAGGCAAACTTTCCTTCTTGCTGTTCTTCACACACAACATTCCATCTTCTGTCTCTGTGCCAGGAATATTATCCCACCTTACTGCCACCTTTAGAATGCCTAGCTTTCTTCAAAGCTCTGCTCCAACCCCAACTCTTACATATACATCGTAAGTGCGTATATAACAAATCAATCAGAAGAGCATTAAATAAAGCTATCTCTGGGGTTCCATCAATCAATGAATTATATATAGTCTTAACATACATGTGGGGGATAGCTTTCAGGTGAAGAGCCTTCAAGGCTATATCTCTACTAACACTTTCTCATACTTAACCAATAATCAACACAGCTAGATCATATATTCTCTACTCAATAAACAATGTAACTGTGAAGATTCAGTCTGTTGTAAAATAATTATCTGCCAAAGGCAGCCTGTTTCCTTCTCCTATCTTCATCAAGTATTACTTCAGTCTAGCCATACACCATTTTCATGACGATTTTACAGTAATTGGATCATAGGTCTATGAGCTAGTAGCTCTTGGTTGCATTTGGGAGATGGGGTTATAATATGATCTTTTCCAGTATTCTGAAATCTTTCCATCTTTGATATATCTTGAAAAATAATTCCCAACTGCCTTTGATACTGTGTAATCTCTGATAAAGATTTCTCTTGTATACTTCTCTTGGTTAGGTCTAATTTCATTTTCTAGTGTGCCATTTCTACTTCTTCACATAGCACATCAGCATATGGAGTCCAATTGTGAGTTTTTTCATATTACATTCTCATCTGTTACTTCAGTTATTACATAGTCAAGGGTTACATCTAAGAAATCCTAAAACATGCATTTTTTTCCCTGGGTCAGAAACATAAACAGCTCAATGAAGGGGCCAAATTAAAGGCTTTGCCATAAACTAATCCATAAATATGAAAAAAAAGTCCTATATTTCTCAAGTGTGATACATGCTCTGGATTCTAATCCCAGTTCAGACATTGCATATCTGTGACCAAGCCATTCACCTCTCTGGGTCTCAGTTTCCTCATATGACAAAAAGAATTTGGACTAGACCATCTATGAATTCTCTTGCAACTCTAACATTTTATAACTTTATGTCATTTACAGTGATTTTCTAAACCATGGGAGGTGGGAGGAGAGAGGGGGAGAGAGAGAGAGAGAGAGAGAGAGAGAGAGAAAGAGGGAGAGAGAACAGAATAGTACCCTTGCACAGGTCATGATTTATTGCTTGCAGGGTTGGGAGAGGGTGGAGTAGGACAAAGGTCACTAGCCTTTATTCTTTTACTTGTCTGGCTTTAGCACTGTCATTTGACCAGAACGAAGGAGCTGTGATGAGGGAGCGGAGGAGTTGAAAATAGTTTCCTTTCCATTGTCATTCTTTTCCATTTATGGAAGTAGAGCCCTGGGGATACTTGCCTGAGTCAATAGGTATGCTGAGAACTAAGAACTAAGGTGAGTTTCTGACCTTAAGTCTGATGAAGGATGGCCTAAAGGACTCAAAAGAGGAAGCAGGGAAGAAGTTAGTCCAAAGAAAAAGAATCTAAAGAACAGTTCCAATATCATACATATCTTAGTCTCGGCCCTTAGCCAGATCTTGCCTAACTGAGGGGAGGAGGTTCAACTACATTGGCTAAGAGAATAGAATGAGGCAAGATATAGCCCTCCTTATATAGGAAAGGCTTACTAATCACAGCACCAGATCGATGAAATACCTCAGCTGAAAATTATAACTGACGTATAGCGGGAGGTGAAAAGAACAAGATGAAAGAGCTGCAGAAGCTTATTAACTACAATGTCACCTCCCTATCTCTACCCAGTGAATAGAAGATATAGCTTAAAGAGCTGGTTGACAAGGGGCAGCTAGATGGCACAGTGGATAGAGCTCTGGCCTCGGAGTCAGGAGGACCTGAGTTCAAATCTGGCCTCAGACACTTGACACTTAGTAGTTGTGTGACCCTGGGCAAGTCACTTAATCCCAATTGCCTCACCAAAAACAAAAAAACAACAAAAAAAAGCAACAACAAAAAAATAGCTGGTTGACAAAACTTCTATGAAGAGAGGCTTATTAATCATATCATCCCCAATAGAGGACAGACAAAACATTAGTTGATCCTAAAGAGAGATAAATAGCTGAAGTCTAACTGAAGCAAAGCCATCCAGCAGGGAACAGGAGATAAAATATTTATGGGGAACAAAAGAGAGTAATGCCCAGTAGAGAGCAGGCCCAGAAAAAACAGTAACAGTGATCTTCTCTACAAAATCCTCTATCTAAAGATTTCTTGTAATTTTCAGAAGCAGCCCAATCTGTGGAGCTATGGAGCAGCACAGCTCCAGTTGTGAAGAAGTTCTAAAATCTGGCTATTATTTTCACCAAAGTGGTATAAAATCCACAATAAAAAATATTTAAGTTAATTTATAGATTGTATCATATGAATCAAACTACTAAAAGAATATTTCATATAACTATGCAAAATAATAATTCATTTGGAGGAACAAAAGATCTATAAACTCAAAGGAAATAAAAAAAATCAGCAGGAATAAAGAAGGCATAGAACTACTGGACCTCGATTTATATTTTATAAAGCAAAAATCAACAAATTTTGTTACTGCTTAGAAATCAAAGAGTAAATGAAACTGTCATAGTCAACAGACTATGTAAGCAAGACCTAGATGTAATTGAATATAGTAGCCCAGAGTTCAACAAATCCAAGACTATTAACAATTATAGGAAGGACTGTTTATTTAACAAGAACAGCTAAGAAAACTATAAAGCAGTTTGATCAAAATTAGGTTTAAATCAACATATTATACCATATAACACATTAAATTCCAAATGGCCTTTCTTTGGTCCAGCCCTGTGATTGACTAACATATTATACCATATACTGCATTAAGGTCCAAATGGACTTTCTTTAATCCAGTCCTGTGATTTCACTAGTGTACGGAACTCATGAGGTAGAAAATCACTTCACTGATGTTGATCAGTGAGTCCTCTATACATTAAAGTCTTTTTTGTTTTGTTGTTTTGGCTAGGCAATGGGGTTAAGTGACTTGCCCAAGGTCACATAGCTAATAAGTGTTACGTGTCTGAGGCCGGAGTTGAACTCAGGTCCTTCTGAATCCAGGGCTGGTGCTGTATCCACTGCGCCACCTAGCTGCCCATATACCTTAAAGTCTTGAGGAATCTTCAGGAATACTTAGAGGTTAAGTAATTTGTCCACAGTTACATAGCTCATATGTGTCAGAGGCAGTACTTTAACCCAAGACTTATTGACTCCAAAGTCAATAAGTCCTCCATCCACTATTCTAAACTCTCTCTCTTCAAATGGATATGTTACCTAATAAAAATGCTACATCATTTTATAGAAAAGGATGAAATGATGTACCTTTCAAAAACCATGGGGAAAAATTCTTAACCAAAAGAGATCACAGACGACCAAATCAATAATTTTGTTTATAGAAAAATTTTAAAGCTTTTGCACAAACAAAACCAATGTAGCTAGAATAGAAAGACAATCTAGTGGCAAAAAAAAAATCTCTGAATTAAGTATCCCTGATAAAACTTAGATATTTAAAATGTTTAAGGAATTGACACGAATATATGACAAAGAGTAGTTCCTCAGTCGTTAAGTGGTCAAATCATGTAAATAAGCCATTTACAAGAGAATTTCAAACTATTAAGAAATCCCTAGGAGCAAGAGAAATTCAAATGAAAACAACTCTGAGGCATCACATCATACCATTCAAAATGGCATGGATGATTAACAAATGGAAATGCTGGAAGGGCTGTGGGAAGATAGTCACATTATCTAATATATGGATGGTGGAGTAGTGATTTGATCAAATCATTCTGGTAATATATTTACTATTAGGAGACGAAAAATCAGCAATCTCTCTACTATGAGAAGGAAGAGGAGGAGGAAGAAGAGGAGGAAGGAAGAAGAGGAGGAAGAAGGAGGAGGAAGAGGAAGAAGAGGAGGACAAGGAGAAGAAGGAGGAGAAGGAAGAGGAGTATAAGGAGGAGGAGGAAAAGGAGGAGGAACTAGCATTTATATGATGCTTAAAGGTTTGTGAAGTGCTATACATGTATTACCTCATTTGATCCTGACACCTCTCAGCCACCAATATTATCCCCATTTTACAGATGAAGCAAACTGAGGCTGAGATGAAGTAGGAAAGGAAGGAGAAAAGAGCAAGCACTTATGTTATCTATGTGCCAGTAACTATGATAAATGCTTTACAAATATTTCTCATTTGATTCTCACAACAACCCAATGAGGTAAGTGCTAATTATCCCCATTTTAGAGTGATCTGGCTCTTTATCTAAAGAGTTTGGTGCTTAGGGCTGAGAATCTCTTGCTAAGAATGGCTTATATCCAAGACTCTGAAGGGAACAATCAATCAATCATTAGCAATTATTCATTAAGCATCTACTATGTGCCACGCACAGTTATAGGGATACAAAGACAAAATTGGTACAGTCTCTACCCTCCGTGAGCTTACAGAGGCAAAATGTTTAGATATGTGTGAACGAAATATATACAAATGAAATAAAAGGTTATTGTGCTGGGAGACACTAGAAGCTACAATCAGGAAAAGCCTCATGTAGGTGGTGACATTTGAACTTAGCTTTGTAGGAAGGTGGAAAGTCTAAAAGACAGAGGTAAGAAGGGAGTGCGTTCCAGGCAGAGAAGACAGCCTGTGTAAAG
Organism: Vombatus ursinus; assembly: GCF_900497805.2. NCBI lineage: Eukaryota > Metazoa > Chordata > Mammalia > Diprotodontia > Vombatidae > Vombatus > Vombatus ursinus. The sequence goes on from NW_020949351.1 coordinate 21,805,176, forward strand.
TTTCTTTCCTGTGGGGAAGGAAAAGAAGATGTCATGTATCAAGATCAGCAGTAAGGCCAGCTCAGCTGGACTGAAGAGTGTGTGAAAGCAAGTATTTATAATATGCTGGAAATCTGGGTTGGATCCAAGTTGGAAAAGCTTTAGATGCCATCAGAGGAGGTTGTATTTGATCCTAAAGCTAATAGGAACCACTAAAGTTAATTAAGCAAGGGGGTGACATGGTTAGACATGTTTTAGGAATACCACTTTGGCAGCTATGTGAAGGGTGGATTGTAGAAGGGAAAGACTTGAGGCAGGGGAGATTGATTAGATGGATATTGAAATAGTCCAACAAGACAGGGAAGGAGCCAAGCATTTATATAGCATGTATTGTGTGCCAGGCACTGTACTAAGCACTTTACAAATAGTATCTTATTGGAGTCTCACAACAATACTATGAAATAGGTGCTGTTATTATCCTCATTTTATAGTTGAAGAAACTGAGGCAGACAGAAGTTAAGTGACTTGCTCCAGGTTATACAGCTAGTAAGCATCTGAGGCTGGATTTGAATTCAGGTCTTCCTGGCTCCAGGCTCAGGGTTCTATCCACTGTGTCACCAACCCCAAGAGGTTTAAGGATCTGAACTATAGTTTTGGCTGTGCAAATAGAGGGAAGGAGAAGAATATGAAAGATGTGGAGCTAGAATAGACAAATATTAGTGACTGATTGGATTTCTGGGGTTAAGGGAATATGAGGAGTCAGGGACTCAAAGGCTGTGAGTCTGAGTAAATAGGATGATAGTGCCATTGTCAGAAACAGGCGAATTTGGAATAGGTATTGAAAGGGTGGGGAGGGGGACAGAAGGCATTTTATTTGGGATATTATAGAAGGACTTGAAGAAAGATTGTTGTTTTTAAGGTTCCAGGCAGGGATTTCTGTCATTGCCTTTAAACTGAAATATTAATGTGGCAGCACCCACTCTTCCCTTGAAAAAAAGAGAGCCAAGGATTTCTGCTGAGCCAGGTGCTAGAGGCAGCAAAACAGCCAGCAGAAAAGCATCTTGGGAGTGACTTCATTTCAGCAAATTAGCATCTAGTGGAGACTGTTTCTAGGAAAGGAGTATCCAAGCAGAGACTACAGATCTGGAAGAAACATCGAGCCAGACAGCATCCAGCTTGGTGGTATCCAGAGGAGACTGAAACTAGCAGGGAGCAAGTCTGGAGGGAACAGCATGATGACATCACTAGAAGATGTTAGCAACCCTTGTAGCATCAGAGGCATGAATTACCTCTCCCTGCTTGTGCCTGGGCAACATACATTCCTTGAATTTGTGCTTCTCTTTCAGCATTCTCTATGTGTGTTCACTCATTCCACTGATGCATATAATTTGGGGGAACTACTTTGTTGCCACTTTTATTATTATGCCATTTCATTAAATGCCTTTGATTTCAACTAATTATGTTGTTTGTATGGTTAGCTGTTAAACCTAACGCCACTGGTATATGGGGGGGGATCCCAAAGACTTTAGGTAATGCAGATTCAGATAGTACTTTGAAGTGCTCCTTGGGAACCCACCCTATGCAGTGGGCATAGATGCTACTAGATATATTACTCAGGACCCCTTTGACCATTTTCCCCTCTAGTTTGCAATGGTAACGTCCCTCTTGCTGAGAGGTTTTAGGCAGATCCTGATCCTGAAGCTTTTGAAGCTACATATTGGAAGATTCTCCTCTACTCACCTTGGACCTTTGGGGTTAAAAGGAACCATTTTTGCAGCCAAAGTCTATGCCTTACATAGGGCTTGCTAGGAGTGGAAGCAAAGGGCTTTCGAATGCTGTTTGTTTTCATACCTTCTATGGCCAACTTCCTAGCACAGCTGAGAAGTTGAATGGGGTTTTAGACTTTGTACAAAAATGACTATTATAGATTGTTTGCTGAGGTTTTGTCTCCAAAAAGCTCTCTGGTAACATTTGTGTGCAATGATTTTTTGAAACATGCTATCAGAACAAGATGTAAAAGAGAGGGTCTTCGAGTATTTAATTCAATTCAACAAACATTCAGAGCAGAAGAAATTACAGACAAGCCCCACACTGATCAAGTGGTTTGAGAAATAGAAGGATAATGCCCTTCCTTGTGTGCCTATCTTTCCTTCTGATGCCAGTAGTTTAACTGCCTGTGACCTCCAGAAGTCAAACAAAAGTCCCTCCTGCTCCACCCTGTTTTCACACACTCTGCATCACAGTCAAGTCAGCCTTCTTTCTATTCCCTAAACTCAGCCTGAAATACTCTTCCTTCATTTCTGCCTCTTAAAATCCCTAGCTTTCGAAGGCTGCCTACTGCTAAATGAGACCTTCCCTTATCCTTCTAAAGGATAGTGCTCTTCCTCTCCTCCCCAAATTAGGATGTATATATCTGACTAGTCACATGCTTTATTTCCCCATTAAGTTCCTTGAGGGCAGGAACTATTTTTCATTTTGTCTTTGTATGCCCAGTGCCCAGCAGAGTGTCTTGCACATACTAGGTACTTAATAAATGCTCATTGGATTGGACTGGATTGGAAGATGTGCCAGTCTGAAAATTAAATAGAACCAGGCAGTAGTTCAAAGTCTGATAAATAGGTGGTTGGGACTACTAATTTAGGTAAGTAGTCTAAGCAACAAAGAGTAAAGGATTTGGAAGAGAGATGTGAGCAGGAAAAGGAGTGTGATACTATGATCTCTGAACTAGAGAATTCCTGTGTGCTTCTTGCCAAGGGGAGGGACTCATCTTAGAGTGTGGGAAAGGGGTGGGGGGAGGGGTGGTGAGAGACCCTGATTTTGCAGTGCATACTCAAAAATATTCAATTGCTCCCTATTGTCTGCTGGTTAAGTTTAAACCTGTAGTCTTTTACAATCTGAAGGTAGCTACTTTTTTTTCTCTAGTCTAGCCAAATTAGACCCAAATGGTAAACTCTCTCTCTCTACTTCTTGAGCATGTGCTGAAACATTCTGACATCACTGTGCCTTTGCTCAAGATGTGCCCTATGACTAGAATGTCCATATGCCTCCTCTTCCCTTGATGAATCCTGAATTATTAAAGAAAGACCTATATTCACGGCTGGCAAAGCTGTGAATTTATTGAACTGCTTTTGAAAATAATATAGACTTAGACTGGAAACTTGAGGAAGTCCCCCAGGACATTGAGTGGACACCCTGTGATGAATTTGTGGAAGAATATAGGTAAGAGTCATACAGGATGGTTTTCTGTCTGCATTGTTAGAGGAAACTTCCATATCAGTGAATTAAGAAATCTGATTACTATAAAAGTTACACAAATATTTGACTCAGCAATCTCACTTTGATATCCATGCCCTAAAGAGTTTAGGAAAAATATATACATATTTAGGAAAATATGTATACAATATAAAAAATATATACATATTTAGGAAAATATATACATATTTAAGAAAAATATATACAATAAATACACAGGAAAATATATACATATTTTACACATTTTTAGAAAAAATATACATACTTAAGAAAAATATATACAATAAATACACGGGAAAAATATGTACATATACACATATGTACATATTTGTATGTATATATGTGTTATACACACACTGATAAGTCCATTTCCTATGGGAACATAAATTATTTCCAGATTTCTGCTGTTGCAAATAGCATTGCACTGTCAGAATATACATACACAAAAACAATCTGGATGAGTCCTTTCTACCTATCACTAAGCTCTTTAGGGTGTTGACCTCAAAGTGGAATTTTTGGATCAAATATTATGTTTTTGTAACTTTTACAATACTCATGTACATATATATATATATATGTATACATACATGGATGTGTATACATACACACATATACACACACAAGACTTTGGGAAACAGACACTAAGTATAAGAGCCAGCACTTCAATCATGTTCCTATTTCTAGCTCAATAAACTAGAGACTTCGGGGAATTTGCCCTTGAGTGAGATCTGGACCTCTCTCTCTCTGGGATGAGCTGAGGTAATCTCATTCCCAACAGGAGAGTTCATTCACCCTTGTGGATTATCTGGTATATATTCTCATATGTATATTTTCTATGATTTATGTTTTGCTATTGACTTGGATGAATTTTTTTAACTCTTTACTATATGTGTTCATTTTAGAACTGATATTTGGTGGGAAGGGAATTAAGTCTTAGAGATACAGCTTGGGGCACTCTTTCTCCATTAAGGGATAGCAATTGGGAGGGCAGTTTGTACCTTAAAATTGTTTGCCCTAGACTAATCATGTTTAAGGGAGCAGATAGATAGACAGTTATCCCTTTCATTTCTCAGAGATTAGGGACACAGTGCTCCCGAGATCTGGAAAATCCACATAAAAGTTTTTGGCCCTCCCTTTGTACCACAGAAGTCTGAATTTTTTCTTTGATGGGATGTTTACAGTACATTACTGTAAAATTTGGGTTAAGTATATGGTCATAGGCTCTCTGTCATCTGCTGGCCTTCTCATGTCATCTGTGACTTCTGCAAAACTCCCCAGAAATTCCCATTAAGTTTCTTATGCTGACCTGAGATATATCAAAACCTCAATTGGGGAAAGTTGTAATGTGGAAGGGATAACTGTAATTCTAGCCTGGTACTCCCTCCTACTTCCCCTCTTGGCAATAATCAGAATTTCCCTTGGAGAAGGGTGGGGAGGGAAGACTCTAGAGCTATCTGTTCTCGCCTCTTCCTGAGCCACATGTAGATAGACACATGTGGACACACATAACCTACATGGACAAAATAGCACCCAGAATACCCTCCTATATTTATATCTATGTCATCTATATCTATCTTTATACACATATTTATATCCCTCTATATATATGTGTATGTATTCATAGCAGCACTATATATAATAGCAAAAAATTGGAAATGAAGTATTTCCCCATCCTTAGAGAATGGAAATAAATTGTGGTACATGGTACATTCACTATATGGAAAGAATGCTAGGTTTGGAGTCAGAGGACCTAGGTTTGAATCCCAGCTCTGCTGAGTACTTCTTGTGTGAGACCTTTCTGGGGCTCAATTTTCTCATCTGTAAAATAAAGAGATTAGACAAGATGATCCCTAGGGTCGTTTGCTGCTCTAAATTCATGATTTCATAAGGTAATGGAGGAGTTTGGGCTTTTATCCTATAGGCAATAGGGACCTAAGGAAAGTTTTTCAGCAGAAAAAAAGAAGTGCTGAGAGTAGTGTTTTACTGTGTTCATCTGGTGATTGTATGTATGCAAAAAGATTGGAAGGAGGAAAGTGTGGAGGTTGAAGAGCCAATTAAGAGCTAAGTTTGGTATTGCAGGTGATAAAGAACTGGGCACAGGTTAGTGGCAGCATAAATGGAAAGTAAGAGACGTATGCCAATATCATGTCAAAGGAAAGGCCATCAGGACTTGGTGGCAAGAGAGAAGATAGATGAGGCTCCAGACACAGCAGTATGAGCTAGCACAGCTGGATGTGGTTCAAGTACACAGATGATGGGAAAGCTGGGAGGGTGCACAACTCCTGGTTGGCCTTCAATGGGGGCTCTACTGAACACTTCTCTCATCATAGTTACCTCCTCCCTCAAAGTCCTGAACTTAGCCTGGTTTATGGACTTTGGTTCCTGATTAACTTCTTCAGCTTCCTGATCAAATGATTAGAACTGGCCATGGCCTTGGATCCCGGATTATTTCTGTCTTCCCCTTCAATGACTTAGATTTGACCATCTGTCATTCTCAGTTTTCCCTGATAGGAAAGAATCAAAGGCAATTCTAAGGTTTCAATTCCAGATGACGCAGAGAATAAGCCCTTAAGGGAAAGAAGGTATTCTACAGGAAGAGCTGATTTTGAGGAGAAGGGGATCAGTTAGATTTATACATGTTGAATTCCAAGTGGCCGTCAGACATCTAAATGGAGAGGCAGTGTGGTATAGTGGAAAGAGCACTGTACTTGGAGTTAACGAAGAACTGTAGGACAGCTACATGGTGAAGTGGATAGTGCTGGACCTGGAGTCAGAAAGACTCATCTTCATGAGTTCAAATCTGGCCTCAGACAGTTACTAGCTGTGTGACCCTGGGCAAGTCACATAACCCTGTTTGCCTCAGCTTCCTCATATGTAAAATGAGCTGGAGAAGGAAGTGGCAAATCACTCCAGCATGTTTTCCAAGGAAACCCCCAATGCAGTCACAGAGAGTTGGACACAACTGAAATGACTGAACAACAGCAATTAGGATTTGGGTTCAAATTCTACTTCATATACTTGCTAGCTGAGAGACCCCACGTAAGTCACTTAAACCTCTCTAGGCCTCAGTCTCCTCCTCTCTAAAAACGAACGAACGGTTGGTTTTGATGACCTCTAAGGTCCGCCCCATCTCCAAATTATAATCCTGCCACAGAGCCAGCAGATAGATAGAGCTGTGGAACTGAAGCTCAGAAGAAGAACCATCAGGGCTGGAGATATTCTCAATATAAGGGACTCTACAAGATAGGCTCACAGACCAAGATAAATTCTACAAATAGTACCTTCGGACACCATTTAAGGAACACTCCTTACACATGTGCAGCACAGAAAAGACTTGGGTACATATTGATCTTCTGAGCTACACTCACATGCACAGACAGCAATTCCTGTCAGTCACACCATTTTTCAGTACTAATATATGAACTGCACCCCTGAAAAGTGACTAAGCTGATGGAATTCAAAATTTGGTCGTGACTAGCATAAAGCTTTGTTTAATCAGAGCAGCAACGGCTTTGCTTTCCTCTGAAAAAATGACTGAAAAGATTTCTATCATAAGGAAATCAATTCAATGCATTCCTAGTTGTACTCACAGGTTTAAACATTTTACCTAATTGCCTTCCTCCACATTCCAGAGGAGGCTTCCTTTTTTAGAAGAGAGAGGGTGAGAAGAGAGAAAATAGAATATTGATGTTTCATACAGACCACAGGAATGCTAGTTGACTGGTTCCAGAACTGACTTTTTTGTGCATTTGTGTGTTTGTTGCTGATCCTATTCTTCTATGTGCCATTCATGAGAATTCAGATGGCCCCCAGTTTAATTAAGCAAAATCAGGGACATCGTGAAAAGCGTCTGGGGAGTATCAGGGTGATACATTTACTATGAATAAAAAACTATTGGATGGTGATGATAATGATTGTAATTATTATTAATTTCATTCTAAGTAGTGAATGATCAGGATAGCAGCTGTAAATGAAGCCTACGGTTAAAGCTAAGCCATTATCCCAATTTGTGGATGCTAATCCTTTGGCCTCCAAAATTATAGGGCTCTGTAAAATTCCCTGGGTGTCATGTCCTTCTAGCTGCTCTTCTCTTATCTCTTTCACATCCTTTGGAGGGTTGTGTATATGCCCTTTGTACTTAATTTCTTCAAGTCTTAACTTGCCTTGCATTTTGTATTTTGTTTTCAGAGAACAGACTGCACTGATTCTAAGATACAATGAAAAAAATTTTCAGTTATTACACTTTTGTCAATTCCAAGTTACCTTCCACATGGGACTCTGTCAAGAAAATCCTACAGTTTAATTTTTTTAAGCAAGAATAATAGTTTTTTTAAACATTTAAATATTTAAACATTTAAACATTAAAATATTTAAAATATATTTATTTGAATTAATGAACAGAGGCCAAACTCAGACACAGTTCAGAGTACCTACCTTACTCATCTACTTATAATGTGTTTTGCTGGCCTCTGAGTGGTAGCAATAAAGAGATCAGATTCATAGTTTCAAATTTAAGATACATCTTCTCCAAGATGTGTTTGCCAAATGTTTCTGACTCCACATTTGCATGTCCTGTGGCATTTAGCTCTCATTTCTCTTTAAAGTGAATGCCTACCAGGGTTCATTGACCTCTAGCTCCCAAATTTTCCTACTTCTTCCAAAGTCTTTAAGTTACCAAAATAATCCAGAACTGGCTTGGTGGGTTTCTCTGAAAAGTGTTCTGTTGTTAGATATGCCAGTTTCTATGGCAACCACAAGACATTTTTGTGAATAACTAAAAAAAAAAAAAATAGGTGTTCAAATCTCCCCTTGTAAATTGTCAATGCATAAGTTATTTCTGGCTTCAAACATTGTTTTTAATGAATACACATGTTTAATGTGTAAACACTAAGGCAACTCTCTTTAGGAGTTATATATTCCCAGGGTGTGTAATGAGAGGTGTTTCGTTTCACTTACGCACATGGGAAAAATGCTGTGAGTCAGAGGAAAGAGTAAATTATGCAAGAAAAGTGTTCTCACTGTGTATGCCCTTTTTCTTGTGGGATTCCCATGGAATCATTATTATTATTATTATTACTACAACATGGTGATTTTTTTTAATCAAAAGGACTCAGTGTTGAATGCCCACATGACTGTAACCTTAAATGTAAGGAATGGAAATGCAACCCAATTCTTGTTTAATGTGGCAATGCTAAATTGCATAAGATGGCAGCCAGTGTTCTTGCATTCTGGCTAATCTATAGCCATGGTAATATTCCCAGGCAAAGGTGGGGAACAGAATATGATTTTTATTCTGAAATTTAAAAGTAAGAAAATAGTAAATGATACTGGTATTAGGAACAGAATTTCACATCACTTTGTTAATATGTGAATTGGAGTTGAGGATAAAATTAATATTCAGATGACTAAAGGACCCCTTTCCTTGCAGTCTCCCCCAATGATATAGCTGTTAGAATGTTAGCTCTTAGAAAGCAAGAGCTTTGTCACATTTGTCTTCATATCTCCCAGTGCTTGGGTTTGTACAAGGCACATACTAGGTGCTTACAAAGTGCTTATTGTTTGATTGATCTGATTTGAGGGGCATCCCTACAGGCTTCTTTCTGCCCTAATAGTGCCACTATCAGCTTGTCCTATTACCAGTCTCTACTTCTACGTGATTTAACAGTCCTAACCTTTAGGGGTCACTTTAGAAGTCAGAAACATAGATGAAAAATGTACATAAAGTATTTAGGAGAAAGGTAAAGCCTCCTAGCCCTCCCTCATTACTGAATTAACATGGATTTAGCCTGGTAAGTGAGTTAATTTTCTCTGTGAAAGACACAGAAAGACCAACCCTGAGGAGAAGGGACACAGAAAAAATAAAATTTCAGTGGAAGTAAAGAAGGGAGGGTAGTCCAGGAGTGTGACAAGGACAAGCAAATATAGTGCAAAGAACAAAGTGTGGAGAAAGCAGGACCAGGTGGACTGAAGGGTTGGATGTTGGGATTGCAGATGAGAAAGGAGGGAAACAGCATGACAGATCAGGAAGATAGATCCAAGAAGGATGGAAAGGGGGAGAAAACCTACAAGTATCTAGATGGCCAAGGGAAACATGGAGCTTTCTGCCTGGACTTAGTATTGGAAGACATGAGTTCAAATACTCATTCTGCTATTTATTACCTATGTGGATAACGTCATTGAACTACTCTGGACCAAAATTTTATCATCTGTAAAATGGAGGTGTCAGAATACACGATCTCTAAAAATCCTACCAGCTCAGGAATTCTGTTATCCTATGGTCATATACTTCTGTCTCCTCATGCCCAATCTCCACCATTTCCAAAATACAAAAAAAGGTGCTCTCTGGCGGGAAAATGATTAAGAAATTCCTAAAGTAATAATAATAATAACAATATTACACAAATTGAATTTCTAGTCATAATAGCTATCAAAAATATATATTTAATTATTTATATAATATTTATATTATATAATATATATAATATATAATATAATTATTAAGTGATTATATATAAATAAAATATAGCAAATATACAAAAAGAGGTAAAGCCATTGAATCAAATATTCCAATTTCTATTAATGATCACTAACTCTGTGTGTGATTCCCTCTTAGCGCCACTGATTTCATGAGAGGAAAATAGAAGAGGAAAGAAGAGATGGATCAGAGAAAGAAGGAGGCAATGATAAAATAAAATGGACACAGAAGGAAATGGAGAGAAGGGAAAGAAGAGGACAGTAATGAATGGTATTATATTATATACTACTCATTCTTAAACTGGATTTCAGGGGACCTATTAATGTACATGGTAAAAACAACAACAACAACAACAAATATCCCATATATTTATTCTCACTAACTTCTAAATGAAATTTAGCATTTCCTTCCATTACAATGTAGGCAACGAACATTGTTCCAAGAAGAGATCCATAGGATTTATAAGATTGATCAAGTGGTCTATAACACACAAAAAAGGTTAAGAATTCTTACTCTGAAGGGAAGAGTTTATTACCAAACAAGAGATAGAGAGCATTACAAAATGTAAAATGGATAATTTTGATTATATTAAATTAAAAAGGTTTTACACAAACAAAACTAATGCAACCAATATTAGAAGAAAAGCAGAAAGCTGGGAAACAATTTTTACAGCAAGTATTTCTGATAAAGGCCTCATTTCTCAGATACATAGAGAACTGAGTCAAATTTATAAGAATACAAGTCAATCCCCAACTGATAAATGGTCAAAGGACATGAAGAGGTAGCTTTCAGATGAAGAAATCAAAACTATCTATAGTCACATGAATAAAGGCTCTAAATCACTATTAATTAGAGAAATGCAAATTAAAGTAACTCTGAGGTACCATCTCACACCTATCAGATGGGCTACTATGACAGAAAAAGAAGATAATAAATGTTAGACAGGTATGGGAAAATTGGCACACTAATGCGCTGTTGGTGGAGTTTTGAACTGATCCAACCATTCTGGAGAACAATTTGGAACTATGCCCAAAGGGCAATCAAACTATGCATATCTTTAGATCCAGTAATACCACTACTAGTTCCATGTCCCAAAGAGATCACAAAAAAGAAAAAGGAACTACATATACAAAAATATTTATAGCAGCTCCTTTTGTGGTGGCAAAGAATTGGAAATTGAGGGGATACTTATCAATTGGGGAATGGCTAAACAAGTTGTGGTATACGAATGTAATGGAATACTGTTGTGCTATAAGAAATGACAAGCAGGCAGATTTCAGAAAAACCTGGAAAGGCTTACATGAACTGATGCAAAGTGTAGTGAACAGAACCAGGAGAACATTGCACATTGTATCAGCAACATTGTGCGATGATTAACTATGAATGATTTCACTCTTAGCAATAAAATGATCTAAGACAATTCCAAAGGACTCATAATGGAAAATGTTATCCACATCCGGAGAAAGAACTGATGGAATCTGAATGTGGATTTTCACTTTTTTGTGTGTGGTTCTTTTCTTTTGGCCTGTTTCTTTCATAACATGACTAATATGGTAAGGGGAAGAATTCCTACTCTAGTAAGTTAAAATGTTGAGAAAAGACAGTGAATTAACCTTTAAAAATTGTTTTCCCTTAAAATAAGAGAAAGAAGCAAATAAGGATTAAATTTTGTGAGTGTGTGTACGTGCACCCATACTCAACTCTCAGCTGAATTGTAGGCCTGGAGGGTGGGGAGGTGCATGTCTTGCCAAAGATAGGCATTATTTTTTCATTCAGTCTATTGGACCAGTAGAGCTATCCCATAAAGAGAAAAAAGAAACTTCATTGAGCTGTTTTTGCTTGATATTTGATACTACAGAGTTTGTTTTGCTGAATCCCATCGTCTCAATTCCTCAAAATTTGAAGGCCTTTGAGATCTACAAATCTGATGCTATCTTCTGAAATCTTTGAATCAAAGTGGGCAAACAAGTGAAAACTAGAACAACACTTTAGTGTAGAAAGTCTTTACATATATACGAATGAAAGTTGTAGCACGCTCCACTTTTTCAGGATTAAACAAAAAAGTTCCATTTTAAAATTGCAATAATCGTCAGTCAATTGGAAATTCAGCCTGGTGTGATACAAAAATTCCTAACTTGGGGAATTAAGAGACCTGGATTCAAGTTCAGGCTCTGTCATTAACTTGTTATATTACTCTCAAAAAGTAATTTTAGTTAAGTATCAATTTTATTCTCTGCTTCTATCTGTCTCATAAAGGAATTCCAAAAAGCTGAATTATCCAACATGATATAGTACAGAGATTTCTTTTGGGTATGGTATAGAACTTATGATCTCCCATTTTGTTCTATTTTAAAAGGAAAAAAATCATTTGGAATTAAATTCATATTATTACAATAACTTAATTATTTATACTGGCTTCTCTTCAGATTCTATAAAAAACAAATTAGAGATCACGGGATTTAGAGCTCGAAGGGCCTTAAGCAATTGTTTAGTCAAAGCCTCTCATGTTATACTGTAAGAAAATGGAGCCCGGCAATGTGAGAGGAATTCTAGTCACATAGTTGCTAAAGAAGTTACACCGTTATTGAGTTACACAGTCAATAAGTAGCAGGTCCATAATTTGAACCCTGGTCCTCTGACTCTAAATCCTATGTTCTTTGCCCTACACCTCTGCAATTTGTTGTTGTTCTCACAGTTGTCTAGGATTAATTTGTCTAGTGTGATTTCTATTCTTTAATCTACTCCCAGGTGGAAGAAATTAATCTGGTTGTTCAGATACATTAGTTGAGTGCCACATTCATTTCCTGCTGAAAGACGACCAAGAAAAGGAACAAGTATCAGTGTATGAGTGTTTTCATTGCATTTGCCTTGCCTCTAAGTAATAATAATAACAATAATAGCTAACATTTATATTGTGCTTACTGTGTGATAGGAACGTTAAGTGCTTTACAAATATTAATTCATTTGATCCTCACAACAATCCGGAGAGTTAGGGGCTATTATTATCCCCATTTTATAGTTGAGAAAACTGAAGCAAACAGAGGTTAAGTGACATGCTTTAGGTTACCCAGCTAGGAAGTGTTTGAGACTGGATTTGAACTCAGGTCTTCCTGGCTCCAAGTCTGAAATCTAACTACTACAGGAGGCTTCAGTCACTGCCGTGATCTTCCAAGTGGGCAGTACTCTAAGTCAAAATTCATTTTAACATACCAATCCTTAGAAGTTCAGCTGCTTAATTGTTGGTTTCCAAGGTGTCTCTCCATGACATCCAAGCTCTTTAAGGAGTTACTGAGAGATAGCATCAGTCATAACTTGTGCTTGGTTGTCACTGACACCAGCTAGAGCATGGGAATCAAGGACCAAGAATCCAGACAAACCTGCAAGATTGGGTAAAGACCTGTTGTAAGAACAAGGCCAGAGGTTGGCTAGTTGAAAGGCAGGAAACCAGGGACATAGGCTCATAGAATTACAGACATAGAGGTACAAAAGACCTCAGAAATCATCTTGTGCAATCCCCTCATTTTATAGACAAGAAAACCGAAATCTAGCAAGGTTAAATGACTTGCCTAAAGCCACAGAATAAATAGCAGAGCCATGATTCCTATTCAGGTTCTTTGCCTTCAAAGCCAGGATTTTCCCAACTATACCTCTCTGCCCCCTCTACAAATTTGAAAGCTGATTTGAAACCATCTGTAGTAAGATCAGTCTAGAAAGGCTGCAAATATAAGTTGCCAAAATTCCAAACTGAATCTAAGATTCATAGTTTCCATCAAGTAGGAAAAGGTTATGTTTAAGTGATAGCTCTATAAGTGACAGGTAACCAAGGAATACTTAGATAGGTGGATAACATTAGAGAGGTCTGAGAGGAGGTAATGGGAAGCCCATGGAACTTTTGAGACTTAAGGAAAAGCAGTCCAATTCCTATGGAGACTAGAATAGCCAGCTGGCACAATGGGTTCCAATACAAAAAAAAATCTCAGCCTAAAATAATGTATCAAATTTAATGAAATATAATAGTGATAAATGTAAAGTCTTACCCTTGGGTTTAAAAAACAGCTTCCTAAATATAAGATGGGGCAGACACGGCTAAATGGCAGTTCACAGGGAACAGATCTCAGGATTCTAATGGACTGAATATTAATCAGTAATGTGAATAGAATGTCTAGTAGAGGACATAAAATACTTACATTTTATATTTTATATATTTATGTTTTGTGTAATATAATATATATTATATATTTTATATATTTTATATATTTTATATATTTTATATTTATATCTACTTATATTTTAATATTTCAATTGCTCCATGATCTCATCTGGTATAGATCAAAAATGTTCCATGCTCTCTTGTCCCATGTAATTCTTAGCCTTGCCTTTCTATAAATTCTTTATATGGGATCATATACTTTAACAGATCTTTTACCTCACTGATATGGTACCCTCCCTATTAGTGCAAATGCAGAGAGGATTTGCCCAATTCAGGACAGCCAAGAGACAGAAAGACATGCTGCCACCTGCAGCACCCTCTTCTCTGACGTCCAGAATCCATCTAGCTGCTTGACTGCTCACAGGGCTCAGCTAAAAGGGGAGTCACCAATTTTATTCCATGTGGTGAAATGGAAGCCCACTAGGACTAACCATTTAACCGGCCACTGCCTCCTAAGGTACTCCAAGCCTTACCATTTGCTTAGCCTCTATACCCTCAGACTCCCAGCACTGTCATCTGAACTACTGATGGAACCCAAAGACCCTGAGACCTCTGTTAATTCAGCAGCTTTGCTTGTAGGATTTCTGAACCTTTCCATTCACCCTGCATATGAACTTTCTTTTATGTGTTGTCTCATGTAATTAGAGTATAAGCTCCTTAAGGGCAGGAACTGTCTTGTTTTTCTATTTGTATCCCTAATACTTCTCTGTATTATTATGTGCTTGGCTCATAAGTGCTCAATAAATGGTTTTTATTTTTCATTCATTCATTCATTATGCTTGATGCCTTCTTCTAGGTCAGAGGTTCTTAACCTAGGATTCATGGCCCGTGCAAAAGTTCTGATGATAGATTTTAAAGGGTCCTTGAACTTGGATAAGGAAAAAAATACATTTCTTTTGGAATCCTATGTTTTATATGTGATACATTTAAACATGATTCTGAGAAGGGGTGCATAATGGGGTCTATGATTAAAAAAAAAAGATTAAGCATCATTGCTATGTCTTTTAACATTCCACATATGCTAGTGAAGCCCATTGGCTGAATCATCTGCTCATTCTCATGAGATGATGGGCCCACCTCCTTTTGCAATTATACATTTCCTTGATAATTTATTTTATGCCACTTCTACAACAAGGTCATCATTGCTAATAATTCCCCCAACTCATGTCCTTGGCGTTTCTAACTGTTGCCTCTTGGATGACCTACAATTTTGATTCTTTGGGGATTATGATTTATAGACATACTGTATCATTAGAAGAATACTGATAAAAATTTTTTATATGAAGGAACAGGTTAGGATCTTTGAAAATACTACCCAGTCCCCCAAATGCATTTCAGCCTGTCTTTTCATCTTATTCAGTTCTGGGCCCACTTCATTGCACATCTGCAGGTACTTTTTGAGCCTGTTCATCCAGCTACACGCCGTATTCTGGGCAATAGTTATATGTTAGTCATTCGGTTTTCCTGTTTGGTTTGTTGAACTGATCTCTTTTGAATAGCCATGGATCTAATTGTGAACTCCTTCTAGTATTTTAATGAAATCAATGCATCATCAGCAAACAGGAAAAGTTGAAGCACCCCATCATGTAATTATAATACACCTTAGAATATAACGGCATAAGAGTATGAAGTAGTATAAGATTCGTTAAAGAAGAAATAGTCTCCATTGGCAGTGATTAGGGAAGCGTTTGTGGAAGAGCTGGAATTTAAACTGAGCCTCAGAAGATGACAACTGGGAACAGGAAGGGAAGGCTGCTACTAATTGTGAGTACATTTTTGGTTTGTTTTTGTATGTGAAGTCTGCTTTCATTGGCATGGGGAATTCCCGGTGAGGAAACCTGCCTTGCAATTTACAATCTTAGAGAGTTTCCAGGATAAGGTTAAGTAACTTGCCAAGGGTCACATAGCCATTCTGTGTCAGAGTCAGAATTTGAATCCTGGTCTTCCTGACTGGCAGGCTGAAGGCCAGCTCTCTTTCCTTGTATACATATGTAGCTGTGTAAACACATGCAGCTGTTAAACACAAGGAGACAGTGCAGTGTAAGAAAAAGGGGGCTAGATATGGAGCCAGAGGATATGGATTGGAATCATGGTTGTTATTTTCTACCTCGGTGACCTTGGGGAGGCACAACCTCTGGGCAAAGCAGAATTGAGCAAATGTAAAACAAGGTGGTTAATGATCTCTAAAACTCTGAACCTATAACAAAGTAAAATCCCTTTTTTACTTAGAAGTATAAAATGAAATGTTTAATGTTTAGGACCACCTTTTCAAGTAAAGCCTAATTTTTCTGAGAAGCTGACGATTAAAAAGATGGTAGTGTTTACATTACAATAGTACCCCTGCTTAGGACATTTCCTGTAGAAGGCTCCGGGATGATCTTCTGCTTAGTTATGCATTACCTTAGTGAAGCTCTACCTGTTACCCCCATGGCCTAAACAAACTAAGTTGCAATAAATACTGCCAGGGTATTACTTGGGCCCGTGGGAGAATCTAGTTAGCCCTAATACTTCTCTGAATCTAAATAATAAATGTTTGTTTCCTTTTCCAAGATCCCAACTTCTCTCAAAAGTCCCTGTTCATTAGTAACACTTACAGCTTTGTGCTACCATCTAAAAATAAAACTTTTATCTAAAAAATATGCATCAAATGTGTCATAATCACTGCATTCAGATCTTTCCCAACCATGGAGAGAAAGGGGAAGAAATCTCTGGTCCACTGGGGCACTGAGGGAAAAAAAATACAAGAGCTGAATTTCTGATTGAGACAGGCTAGAAATGTTCAACCAACATCTTGTTGTTTAGGGAACAACCTCTTAGGCCTGTTTCTGTTTCCTTTTTCAAATTATGAACTTAATCAACAAACAGTTTCTTCATCTGTGAAATGAGTGGGTTACACTAGATGGTGGGTGACCTGTAAAGTTCCTTTCCACTTTGAATCTCTGGGCTTACTAACCAGTGATATCCTGGGGGGTGGGGGTGGGGGTGGGGGTCACTGTATCCCAGCTGCCAGGAGCAATCTGCTTTCTGTAATTCTGCCCAGATAAGAGCAACAATATCCCCAAGATTATGGTTATGCCAATTTAGGTTTGTGTCTTTAACCGACTTCCCAAGGAGCCTATTTTCAATTTGTGAATTTCCAGTTCAGAGCAGAATGGAATCACAGTTTTTTTCTGTTTTCCCTCTGTCTTCTCTGGCCTGGCGCTAAGTGTTGCTTAATATCCTTTTGAGTTGGTTTAGTACTTTCTTTAGATTAATCAGTTATTCTTATCTAAAATCAGCAGGTCTGTTCACGCAAACTTTTGCTTAATTATTTATACCAGTCTTATAATATATAAGCGGGTCAGTCAAGATATTTG
Source organism: Vombatus ursinus (assembly GCF_900497805.2). Taxonomy (NCBI): domain Eukaryota; kingdom Metazoa; phylum Chordata; class Mammalia; order Diprotodontia; family Vombatidae; genus Vombatus; species Vombatus ursinus. Next base: position 21,822,448 of record NW_020949351.1, read on the forward strand.
CCCGAGTGGCAGAAAAGGCAGAGATTTATTTGTAGGCTACTTTGTATTTCTGTGTAGCTCTCTGAGGGGTTTTGGTTTTGCATGGTGCTGTTGGGAGAGAATACCCAGATGTTAATGTGACAGATCTTTCCCAAATCTTTCTTTAAAAAAACAAAAAATAAAACCAAAAAAACCCCTTCATTTGCATATGATACAGTGTCCTGGGCTAACAAAAATCTTTGATGGTATTTCTCAGGAAAAAAAATAAAACAAAATAAAACGAAACAACACACAAAGCCTCCATATTTTCTTTGTGTGTGCACGCAAATTCCTCTGTGCAGAAGGAAGTGTGTCTGTTTTCTTGTCCGCCTCTGGCTACAGTTTCACCTACTCACTTTAGAGCAGTTCGAATGAGGTCACCAACTTGCAAGTGGCTGAACAAAGGAATTGGGATTTCAGCTAGAATTGTAAGGTGCTTTTCCATCAGGACTTTCTGGTTTGTCCTCTCTCTCTCTTATATGTATATGTATATATGTGTGTGTGTGTGTGTGTGTGTGTGTGTGTGTGTGTGTAAAAGACAAACTAAATATGCTTTTGAATGGACTTGCCTGGTGTGAAATTCACCAAGTTCTTATGTTTGACTCCTGCCTATCACCCATTTCATATCCTGTTTGTGTTTGTGAAAAATTCTAATCGATGGGGAAATGTGAATTTGGGCAAAGTTACTCACTGAAAATGTTCTTCTGTACACACCAGACGTAATAATCTTTGAAAAGACCTGACAAAGAAGAACTTTGAGCTTTCAGCTGTCAGCCCTTTATATGTTGTTTTAGTCTCTGAGGCCCATTTTCCCCAAAGCATTTGCACCATCTTCTCCCCATCAATCCCCATAACTCAGACTTCTCCCTCTTTCAAGTCGCAGCCCTTCCCTCCTGCTCCCCCTCCCCCCGCTTTCCACCCTAACAACTACAACTGAAACAGAATTGCCAGTAGCTACTTCCTCTTTGCTGCGGGAGCTGGAGCGCCCCTTGCTGGCTGACCACCGACACTGCCCTTACATTTCCTTATCTTGCTAAGATTTCCTGGAAGGCATGTGGCAAAACCAGTAGCAGCTTTCTCTTCCTTTATTCGCCTTTAATTAAATGCAAGTACGTTTAACCTTGGCAGACACCTCTCCAAAACCCTGTGGCAAGGAGTTATTTAGCAATAAAACGAAAGGAGGGGTTACCTTGTGATTACCTCTCATCTCACCAAGGTACAGACTTACTCTTGAGCTCCTGTTGACAAAAAGTTTAGAAAATGGAAGCCTTCCCAGAACTTGTTATTCAAAGCTGGACATTTTTGGCAGTTTTAAGTTGTTTTTGTTTTTTAAAAAGGTCACTATAGGAAAGGGGTTTAATCGAGATTAAGAGCTGCACAGTTAGAGAGAGAGAGAGAGAAACACTAAGTCTTTATAGCTAGCTGAACAACATGGGAGCTCCCTCTCTTCTGGTTGGGAATGTGGACCACTGGACTCAAGGGGAGGTGATTTTCAAATGCTGAGCAATTTAAGTAGTTTTTGCAAAAGGAAAAGCCAAGTCTCTTTCAGTTTAAAGTGTTGCCCAGTTCAGGGTAGTAGAAGGTCTTAAACTAATCCACTGCTTCTGAAGCCCATTCTTAAAGGCGCCTTCTCACCCTGGTCATTTTACACCTAATCTCTCAAACCTGTTTCCTGCAGGCTTTAATAGGATGGAAATGGATTGTTGCCACATCTATTTTTTTTCCTGCCTCCTGCCAGTGCCTGGCTCATTGTAGACACTCAATAATTAAACAATAAATATTCAATATTAAACATCAATATTAAACATACTGCTATTCTGGAATTTGAAAGGTGATTTCAAAACAACAAAAGAAAACACCAAAACACCCCTGAACTAACTACCAAAGTTATGACAGATCTGTAAAGAGCACCACAGAGCCCATGAACTCAACCCAATGTATGCAGAAGCAATTTGCTTCTGAAGCTCTAAACATGATATTCCTTAATACTCCCTGGCAGATCTTCAGTAGCTAGAAAATAAGTATTTCCATATGTAAGAAAATATTCCTTTGAAATGTAGATTTCCCCCCCTCTATTCAAGAGAGTACAGAAAAGAGCTGCCTCTTTAGTTCAATGTTCCTTATTATTTTTTCTACTTTGAAAATTTTGTGCATTTCCACGAGAGCTGTTAGATGGTAAACACCGATTCCCACGTGAGCTGAATTAGTCTAACAAGCCTCTCCTCCCCCCTCCCCTTTGCTGTTTCAATGAACCATATAAATAACCTCTGGCTAACAAATTATATCTTCCTTTAACACTATCATAATATGTTAAGTTTAAAACAACATTGAAAACCAGAGTACTGCCTGATACATACACATATTTTGTGTATATATATATGTACGTATATATATATATATATATACACATATGTATTAACCTCATTTTCCTCTCTTGAGCTCTAAAGATTTAAAAAAAAAGTCTTACTAGTGTAACTTGTCCTCTGGGTTTGAAACAGGCACATGATGCAATCTATTGACAAATTAGTGGGTGGTACCAAGTAGAAGCCGATTTGAGAAGCAGTGGAAAGCCTGTCACATGATTTAATCTTTTTCTATTCATACCGTTTGCTTTATTTTCCTTAATCAAAAAAATGTTCTAGACTGTGACTACTCTGCTTAATTCTTTGGCTTCTTAAGAAAGAAAAGGGATGAAGAAAAAATCTACAAGGGGTGCAAACTTTTCAGCTCTGGGTCATACACAGACAGTACTTAAAGCAGTCTTTGGAGTCACTGAGGTGAAAAGAGAGTTATTTTCAGAAACCGATTGGAACCATACTTAGGAGAAGTGAAATTCATTCATTTATTCATTCATTTGACAAATACTATCGAGTGCCTTATCTGTGCTGCATGTTGCTAATAGGGTACTTACTATATTTACATATTATAAAAACACATACTTTCCCATGATAGATTTACCACGAGGCCAGAGTCCTGAAAATGAGGAACATGGTAGTGTATATTTAATTCAGATCAAGAGATTCAGTACAAAATAATAGCACTCACTATTGGATAGCCTGTTCTAGAATCTGGGGAGTGTTTAATAGCTGACTTAGCATAGCACCCACATCTAACCTAAATACTATGATGTAGAGCAGGGCCTTCTATTTCCTTTGAGTGAGTGAGCTATACCAGCTTCAGGTATGTCATGGGGTTTTTGGAATTGATAAGAAATAATAGTAGCTCTGGTTGCATGCAAAGATAATCAAAATTCATCCATCTTTTTTAAGTGGTTGCAATTTCACAATAATCAACGTTCCCTTGCTCATTAATGTAGGTTTCTTTCCCTCCCCCATCTGTGCCCTCATTCCTATAATGTAAACAGCTACTAATAGCTCCTATTTCTCTTTGTTCAAACAAACAAAAGCCTTTGTAACCAGGAAGAAAATTAGTAGCAGGTGAAAGCCCCATTTGGGGGTGGGGGGTGGGGATACATAAAGCTTTTTCTTGTTCAGGGGAACAAAGTACACCAGTTGTCTTGAGAACAAGAATTCACATTTAGAGTATATGAAGAAACATAGCAAATGTCTGCCTTTAATGATGCACAGGCAAAATTGTAATTTGATTTACATTATTTTTTCCCCAATCGCTCTCTCTGTCTCAAGCTAAAGGCTGGAGGTACACTGTGAACTAGGCATCAGGAAATCAGTAAGACTATCTTTTGAGTCTGCTGCTGACTTCCTGTGTTACTGTGAGCCAGTCACACAATTCTTCTGTGACTCAGTTTCCTTGCCATATTATTTATGTGACTAAACCATGCTGTGAAATGAAAGTTGGCACCATTGACATGTTTCTAAAGGATTTGTTCCTAAAATTAAAAAAAAAAGGTAGAGGTTCTCTTCCTGCTTTCTATTAGATTTCTTATTAGAGAGAAAAAATATCCTATGTCTCCTTTTTCTCCCAAATTGCATGATGAAAACTTCTAAACTTATTGGGACTTATAAAAGCAGATCTTTGAACTTTTTATAGTAAGCTGCGAAATTCAAATTCAAATTCAGCACTAGTTCCCTAAGAATAATTTACCTATATGGGCATCTGTCCATAAATCAGTAGGACAGTGTTCTCATGCTATTTTTGTCTGTGATTACACTGTTCTCCGCAATTCAAGGTTTTTTTTATTTGCTGGAGTATGTAATAATCATTTAAACTATAATGTTTGTTAAAAATACTTTAAGAAATAGCAAAATTATTACATTGTTTTCCCATCAAAAATAGGTTTCAAATTTGGAAGTAGAAAAAAGTAGGTTGTTAATCATTTACATTTAATTTCTTAAAATTGTGACTTAGAGGTGCGAGTAAGCGGAAAGAATTCTGGGCTTGGAATCAGAAGAGATATGTGTTTGAATTGCACTACCGACACTTGATGGAAGTGTAAACCTGGACAAGTTACCTAACCTGTTTCCACATCTCTAAATCTGGAATGATACTGGTATTATTCCAGGTATAGAAACTATCTCTTGGGGTGGTTGTAAGGACCAAAAGACAATGTATATTAAGTGGTTTGCAGGCTACAGAAATGTGTGCTTTTAATACCAGAAAACTTTCTAATAAGAAGCTGGTAAATGTCTATATTAGGCTGAAGAGTGAGCCACTGGGGAGGGGGGAAACTACTCTTGTAGGCTGGTGATTGTAGTTTAAAAAAAATGGAAGAATGGACTGAAGAGTAATGGTACTGGGGAGGGGGCAGAATAGATAAGGAAGGTACTCAAGTTATTATTTAAGGATGTTCCCTAGCATGGGCGTAGGAGGGGGATAATTTGAGGAAATACCCTAGCTAGCAAGGTTGGCTTTTTAGAAGTTGTGGTACGAGTTGTTTTGTTTTCTTTTTCTCAAGAGCATCCCAGGATTCTTGGATTCTGCCCTTTTGAGGCTGCACAAGACTGCTAGGGCTGGGCTGCAATTTTCATGACAAAAATTCATTTCTTCTAATTTGGTTGGGGGGAGGGGTTTCTAAATGGATTAAGAGATTTGCAGAATTTCACAGAGCTTCTCCACTCCCTAGGAATAGCATTCCTAGCCATTTGGGACGTATAATTTGCTGGAGAACAGGCTGGTTTGCTTTTAAAGACTTGTTGAGAGATGGAGGGAGCCAGAGTTTCTTTCTTCCCCGTGGATATTTTGGATCTCTAACTTGGTTTGCTTTAGCACCCTTCCAAATTTTTTTCCCTTTAAAGGGTCAGACATTTAGCCTAAAATAGCACCTTTTAAGGGTCTGGAGTTCAAGTGTTTCTGAACTTTGCTTTTACAGAGCAGTAATGCTTTCTAGGGTGATAATAATCTGCTGCTATTTGGTGGTGAGCAAACAATTCTCACCTTTATCTTCCTTCCATCCTGCTTTGAAGACTAGTACCTGCTTGTAAACTGTTTGGATGAGATAAAGTTCTTGTTGAGTGATAGTCACACTACACAGGTACTCCAGAATGGTTCAGGGGTAAGTCTGTTTTTGGCCATTCAGGTTAACTTAATAACAGGCTCATAGGATCACAACAGGAAGAAATTGTAGAGATCATAAAATCATAGACTCAGAACGGAAGGAGGACTTAGAGGTTTTCTAATATAAACTCCTTATTTTACACATGAGGAAACTGAGGGCTGCAGATATGAAACATATTGGTAGCAGATTCAAAATTTAAACCCAGTTAGCCTCTGAGGTTCTTTTTAAAGTACTAAATCTATTGTCCTTTGATTTCAAATCCAATTCTCTTTTTAAGGTTCCAAAAGTTAATTTGTAAATTGGTTGCTTGGAACTCAAAGTGCATTTCCCCACCAAAACACTGCAACTAACAGGATGCCAGGAATGCATCATTTTGGCCCCAGAGAAGCAGTAGGAGGAATGGATGGAAATTATGAGGGAAATCTAAGCACTGTATGGGGAAAAGCTTCCTAATTATGAGTTATATCAAAGTGGAATGGGCTACCTAGGGAGGTACTAGAGGTACTTTGCATAGCTTTATGTAAAGGTCAGAAGACCACTTATCCAAGATACTATAGAGGGAATTCTTTCCAGGTATGAGTTAGACTTGATGGTCCCTTCTAACTCTCAAATTCTGGAACATTCTGTGAACCAAATCAGGAACTCCCTCTCCTCTACCTGCCAGGCAGTAGAAGTGGAAACATCCTCAACTATAAGTCACTTAGGGTTTGTCTCTAGACCTGAGGAAGCTATGTGTCCTGACTTAGCTCAGTTCCCATATACCATTGGTCCACCAAGTTCAAGTTCCAAAGCTTGATGAGATCTTCTGATTGGCAGAAGTCCCAATGATCACTCCTTGCTTCTTGTGGCATTAATAGTGGGCTGTACCACCCAACCTGGATTCCGACTGCCAAATTCCTGTGACTTGCTCTTCCGACCACGTTGCCATCTCCACTCCAAGCACCTGGAAGAGAAAAGAAAGAATGAAAAATCCAAGAAGGTCCTCTTTTTTGAAAGCCATATGGCCTTAGAGGGGAAAGAAGGCCTAAAAGCTTTTACCTTAAAGCATAGTTTTTCATCAGATGCTATGAATGAAGTAGTCACCTTTCTCCTCCAGACAGGAATGCAGTAATGAAACAACCAAAACTTACACAAGCCTTTTTAAAAGCTCTGACAGTTCCAATTATGCAACCAATTCAAAAAGGCTGCTCTGAATCAAATGGCCAGCCAATCAGAAGCAATTATTGAATGTCCGTGCACCGCTCACAGTCTCTCCAAGGCATTTCCCTTAAATATCGTCACACTTCTTCAGGAAGCCATCTCCCCAGTGTATGTCATATGTAGAGATGCCATTTGAATGAACTGTTGAAATCTGTTTGTTCACTAAACCTCCATTATATTTTTTATTCCTGGGACCTAGCAAAGTTCATGGCAGATATTAAGTGTTTAATAAATACTTGTTGATTAATTGAAAAAAGCATGAAAACCTCTTGGAGAGGGAATGAGAATTTATGTAGACATTATCCCTGGTCATTCATTCATAAAATCACAGAATATCCCATTTGAAAGGAAACTCATAAAACATACCTGAACTAGAATTGATCAGTCAATACACATGCATTTATTAAGCACCTACTATATGCCACAATCTGTGTGGGGACATAAAGACTAAAGTGAAAATAGTCTTTGCTCTCAAGAAGTTTACAATCCTTTTTGACATTCTCTGAAATATCTTCAGTAAGTGGTTACCGGTCCTTTGCTTGTAAGAGGAAACCACTACTTTCTAAGATAGCTAATCCTTTTTAAAAATTATGGACTTAATCATTAACAAACACAAACTTTTCAATATACAAAGAATAAAAATTATATATGTATCTATGAATTTATTTATAGTTTTTAAAGTGCATATTAAATTTAACAAGGTGGTAAAGTTGCTTTGTGTAAACTTCTGACTTTTTTTCTTCTGTGTATTATTAATGTTTTATTAAGATTTTTTCTTCTTTTTTCTTTTTTTGTGTTTCTTGTGGGTTGTTTTTTTTTCCTTTTTTTTTTTTTTGGTTTTTGTTAGGCAATGGGGTTAAGTGACTTGCCCAGAGTTGCACAGCTAGTAAGTGTTATGTGTCTGAGGTCGCATTTGAACTCAGGTCCTCCTGAATCCAGGGCCAGTGCTCTATCCACTGCGCCACCTAGCTGCCCCCTTCTTTTTTTCTTAATCTCTCTCACTACCTATTAACTTATTCCCTCCAATAGAACACTATTACCACCTCCCTGAACAAATAAGTGTAGTCAAGAAAAAAAAAATAACTCCGGCCACATTTTAAAATGTGTGTCTTATTCTGTACCTTAGTCTATCACCTATATGCCAAGAAGAAACAGGCATATTTCATCACTGGTCTTCTAAAGTCATGATTGTTCTCTGCAATTGATCAGAGATATGACATCTTTCAAAACTGGTTTTGTTTTTTTTGTCACTACTGTAGTCATCATGGAAAGTATTCTCCTGGTTCTCAATGTTCTCTATATCAGTTCATGCAAATTTTCCCAAGTTTCTCTGATTCCTTCATATTTGTCTTTACTTACTGGCTTACTGGCCAATAGCATTCTATTATGTCCATGTATTATAATATGTTCAGCCAGTATTCACTAACTGATGGGTACTTACTTTGTTTCCCGTCATTTGCTACAATAAAAAGGGATGTTATGAATATTTTTGTACAGGTGAGTCCTCATTTGATCATTGTCAGATACTTTTCTAATTATTGATAAGTTTTACCTTATATCAAACCCAATTCAGCCTCTGAACAGCTTCTACCAATTCTTCCTAATCCTGCCCTCTGGGGCCAAGCAAAACAAACCTAATGCTTCTCTAAGGGACAGATGATTCTTTAAATACTTGAAGACAGCTGCTGTGCCACACTGCTTGGGTTTAGTCATTCTCCTAGTTCCTAATCTACCTACCTGTACTAGAGAGGAAGCATGATATGGTATAAAGTTATACAATCAGGAGAGACCTGTGTCTGATACTTCCTATATGACCATGGTCAAGTCACTTAATCTGACTGATCCTTATCTCTCTTATCTATAAAAGGGCAATTCTATATTTCAAAATAACATACTTCTCATATTACTATAAGGTTTGTAAAGTGCTTTCTTCACATCAACACTATGAAAATATTTCCTCCATTTTACAGATGAGGAAACAGGCTCAAAAGTTGAATGACTGGCCCAAAGTCTTACAGCTAGTAAGTTTCCAAGGTGAGATTCCAAGCCAAGTTTCCCTGCTCTATCCAATACTCTACTGACTTTGTTATACTGATTCTTATGGGGATCATATGAGAAAATTTATGTAAAACTGATTTGCAAAATTTAAAGCACAAGAGAAATTCCTGCTGTAATAATTTTCATCATCTAACATGTTTCTCCATCCTGTCCAAAAGGATAGCATGAGATAACATCAAATACTTTGCTAAAAAACTGGGTAAACTATGTATACAACCTTCCCCTGATGTACCAGTATGGTAACTTTGTCCAAAAAAAAAAAAAGGAAATGAGGTTAGTCTGGTATGACTTGTTTTTGATGAAACTCTGCAGACTTTCAGTTGCTTCCCTTTCTAGATGTCGGTTTTTCCAAACCATTTCATTAATGGTAGAATTTTGCTGGTGTAGTACTCCCCTTTAAAGGTGAAAAATGAGTTGAAGTGGCCACTGGAAATGGATGAGTGTGGGTCAGGATGGAAATACAAAGTATGCCCTTGATTCAAGGACAAAAGGGGGTGTGATTGTTTTCTGAAGGGACAATCTTCTTAATCCTAAAGGGAGGGAAAAGCTGAAACATAGAGAGGAAGGGGGAAGGAGAGAGAGGTAAAGAAAAAGAGATGGAGACACACAGAAAGAGACAGACACAGAGAAAGGAAAAGAAAAAAGAGAGAGGAAATAATGGGGAGGTAGAGAGGAAAGGAGAGGAGAGGGAAAGAGAACAAAGAGAGAGATGAGATAGGAGAGGAGGCTACACTAGAAAACAGACAAACTCACTGTAGTTTGCAGTTTCCTTTTTAAAAAAAACATAACATTTACCCTTCTATAGTTCAGTAGCACTTATTTATTCCAAAATCAGTGTAAAGAGCACTTGATATGCAGTCATAGACCTGGGTTCAAATATTGCATCTGTAGCTAACTCCTTGTGTGACTATGGGAAAGTCACTTAATCTCTCGAGGCCTCTCCGTTTTCTCATTCATAAAATAAATAAATAATCTCTAAGGTCCCTTCCAACTGTAAATCTTGATCCTACCAATTTCAACAACTGTTAACATAGGTTAGCAATAACATCTTTCAGTTCTTTCTACATCGGGAACACCTGGGCAGATGTTTTAAATTCATAGAGGGCACATACCTAGGTGTGCTCTCTTACCATCTTCCTGCTCATGTATTTGAGTACCCTATTAGGCACTTTTGTTCCATATCTTATCCTGTGCTACTTTGTACCCATCCTCCCATAATTCCTCTTATAGGGAGTCTCTATCTCTTGATACCATGTGGATGACTGTGGAGCACATGGGCTATCCATTGGTTTTTCTTCCCTTTCCTACATCTTCTGTTCTGTTCTGCATCTCTCTCATGAAATCATTTATGCCATTCCTTCACCATTCTTCACTGGTAATATTTTATAGCCTATTCAGTGCCCACCATGCACCTCTTCCTTGCTATTTGATCAGCTTACAACTTTAATTCTTCAGTGACTATAGTACTCCATGATTTGCAACCTTATGGGGTCACTGGGATATACTGATTTAAAAAAACAAACAAACAAACAAACACAGGCCTTTATCTGAGGGATATATGAGGTCATTAAAAGCAATGAAAAATTTCCCAAAGGCAACTCAGCCCACTGCCTTCAACTTATTAAATTCTTAGCCAAGCTCACTCTCAGTGTCTATCCAAGATATATTTAGCAACAGACCAGGTCTAAGACTTGCTATCCAACTACATTTCATAGTCTACACAATGAGCATTTTTTTCATCCATTTGCTTTGTGTGTATGTTGTGTAAGGCTCTCTCTGAGTGATGTATCTCATTTTGGAAGCTCTTTAGTGTTTTGGGGACTTAAGGAAAGCAGCACAATGTCACAGGAAAATAGGAGCAACTGTAGGACCAACCATCTTCTAGTGATTTCCTCTTTGATTTCATTGCTCTGTGGATATCCACCTGGAGAGTGGCGAACACCTTTTCTGGATATATCTCCCTATTTTGCATTAATCAGAGGGTAACTGAAGAAAGTTGTCTCTGTTATCTTTCTTTTTTTTAGCCCAAGGAAAATTACTTTATTGACAAGAAATTTTTTAAAAAAAGTTTTAAAGCATATTATGATTTTAGAAGATCATTATGTATCAAAGCATGTTTTTATTTCCATCCAGGGAGCTCCAGTCTCCTTCTCCTAATATTCAAATTGTCTTACTTGATTATTCCCTTTCTCAAAACTATGAAATTTCACACACTTGTATAAGTTCTGAACAAAGAAAGTGAAGCGATTCAGCATAATGTAAATTCTAAACTTCTTTCTCTTTGGCTCAGCAGCTTTTTCACCCATTCTAGCTTTGCCCTCCTCTACTGCCTTTTCCATGGCTTCATGGTATTTCTCTATAGCACTTTTCAAGGTGAGGAAGATTTCCTGAAATTTCAGTTTCTCACTTTCAGTAACATCTTTGAGCTATTCTATTTCAATTTTGGTTCTTTGGACATTGCGATTAATCACCTGTTCACATACATCTCTCTTCTTTTGAAGCTTATTATATTCTTCAAGTACTAAGCATTTATGTTGCTTGCCATCCCTCCTGCTTCTTATTTATTTATCTTTGGTTAGGTTGTGGCAAGCTTCTCTTTCTCAACAATGACTGGTCTTTTCAATGAGGTTTCTTCTGTCATCAGTTTCTTTAATTCTATCTGAGCACTTTCAGTCTGGTCCTCCAAGTATTGGTCCTCTTTTAAGATACTCGTTACTTTGTCCACACTCTGTGCAAGCTCTTGCATTTTCTTTTTCTTTTCTTTTCTTTTTTCTTTTGGGTGAGGCAATCGGGGTTAAGTGACTTGCCCAGGGTCACACAGCTAGTAAGTGTTATGTGTCTGAGGTCAGATTTTAACTTGGGTCCTCCTGACTCCAAGGCTGGTGCTGAATCCACTGCACCATCTAGCTGCCCCATTTTCTTTTGATACAGCTGTAGCTCCATTTGGAATGAAGGCATATCCTCAATTGTGTCTCAGTAGGCTTCGTATTTCTCAGTCACTTAAAGCTGTGAAGTTTTGAGTTTCTGCACTGTCTCTTTCATTTTCTCTTTATCATTTTTTAACTTCTCTGGAGAGTCCATAATTTTTTGTTTTTCTACTCTCTTGTTCTTCTTTCAAAGTAACCGATGACAATTTTAATTCATTCAAACATTTAGTGGTCTCAGCAAAATCTAACTTCTTCTGGGAATTTCCTTCTTGTATTGTTACTGTTTTTTGATTAAACCCATTCAGTGTTTGCTGCAACTCCTGAATATCAGCTAAGAGTTCCTTGAACTCCGCTTGCTCTTTCACTGGGACAGAGTCAAGTTTCTCCAGTTTCATCAATGCTTCCTGTTTTGCTACATGTAGCTTCTGCATTTTGTCCCTAGAAGATTTGTATTGCCATAAATATTACATGTATATTTCTCAATGTGATTCTCTGAAGTGAATAAAGTTGATAATGGGACTTAAAAACTGAATGTATGTTTTCCTTTTGGATACAGAATATCAGCAAACTCAAAATCATTCACCCAGCAGATGTGAAGAAAAGATTCCATATAAATAAACAAGTTATGTAATAGTAAGAAGCCTTCCATCATCTGTGAGTTGATAACTTCAACATTCACTGATATCATGTAAAAAATGGTCCAGTGCAATCCCATATACCATTTTTAGAGTTCACAAGAAAATCTTATGCAAGAAAATCTTCAGGCTTTGGATTTGCAAAAATATCATTCATGGAAAGGTTTTTGCCATCAACTCCTCTGTCCTTCCAAGACCAAGCAGCTTCTTTGAGAACTTTTTTCCTTCAGTTATCTTTCAAAGAATCTTGTATGATTGTTACATATGCATGCAGTTTCGTACTACTGAGTCAAATGCTTTTTTTTGTCAAAGGATAATAAGCATAATGGGATCTTGCATTTTCCACACCTCTTAGTCACCTGTGTCACTGTAAAGATGTTTGGTATAGAATATCATTTGCTAAAGTCTGTCTTTTCCTGTCTCATACCTTAAGGATGCCCTATATTTATTTGTAGCTATTTCTCATTAAAATGTTGAATAGATGGGAAAGTAGGCATATGAGTTGATGGTAATTAATATTCTTAGTGACCTTTTTATGGAAGCAAAAATATCTGTGGCTTTTTCCAAATCTTGATAATTGATCCCTGAAAAATTTGATCCCAAAACTGTGTTGCCTCACGCACGGAATTCTTCTATTTATCCTTAGTCAAGTCCAACTTATTTTTTTTGTCTTTACTTTCTTTAATCCATTCCCACTTAATGCAATGGACAATATGACATTTGAGGACAAATTTCAGTGGCTCTGTTATGATTGATGGAGAAAAGAGGTGCAAAAAAAAAAGATAGGTTTTTATGTCTGCTTTTCTGTTTCACTTCCATCTTATAAAAATGCACCTAAGGTGATTAAAGTAGTTGAATCTCTCATCAGGTTTTCTATAAACTTGGTTCCCTTCCTGATCCTGCCTTGTACTTCTTCCTGTTTTATTAGATATGACTGAATACAACTTCTACCAACTTCTCTGTCACATTTTACAAATGAGTTTATATTCTAAACTGACTTCATTTTGGCTTCAATAGCTCTCCATTTTTCTAGGAAATTAAGTATTTTCTGACACAGATGGTTTCTAGGCACTTTTAGTTTCCCCATTGTGTTAACTGATTTACTCTAAAATTCCTTAGGCAATGGTAATTATGTTGATGTTTCTTCTTTTCTCCATTTCTCATTTTTCCATGTCAATAATTTGCTTAAATAGGGCAGGTTGGAAGTTCTTCAGTTGTACACCCCATCAACATATTTTTATTCTTCCTTCTAGTTTGGTATTAATTTTTACTTTAATATATCAATGTCCTGACTTTATCCAGTCAAGATATCCAGAAACGACTCACATCAGTAACTTACATCTTCCTTTATGCTAAAATATAATCAATTTCATTTTTTGTCATGATTATTTACTGTTCCTCATGTCCAAGCCTATAAACCACCTTCTGGAAGAAAGTATACATGCTACATAGCTATAGGACTAATATGTAGTCTATGAAATTTTACTTTTTTTTCCTTATTTAGGAACAATGTTTTCTAACTTTTTTTTAACTGTCCTTCCTTCCCCCCCACCTTTGCACAGAAGTCACCACATATTAATGCACATATTGATTTAATTTGGAGGGTCTTACCAAGTTCTTAATAGAATTTCTCTAAAACTTCAATCTCTGCATCATATGCTAGTGTATTATTTATAGTACAATAATTTATGTGGTTATCTTTCTGCAAATGTTTCTCATGAGCATCAAAATACAAAGTTACCAAATGTCTCCTGAACTCTGATGTCTTCTGGTTTCATTCATAGCAAGAAGAATGTTCAGATCAATACAATTTGGTTCCTCCAGTTGTATTGTATTCAGTCACTGGACAAGGATCATACATTTAGCAGACCAACAGCTAAGTTGTAATTCTCAGCAAGTCTGTCCTCAATTCTGCTGCTAGGCCACTGGGAGTTCCTTGAGGGCTGGGGCTGCCTTTTGTCTTTCTTTGTATCCCCGGCACTTAACTCAGTGCCAGGCACATAGAAGGTGCTTAATAATCGTTCATTGACTGACTGGCTGTAACTGTAGATATGAAAGAAAATTGCACAGGACTAATGGCCATTTTAATCTTTTTTTTTTTTTGAGTTATTATTGTTCCATTGGTTGCTACAGGCAAAGAATTCATGACCAAGTAGTCAGTCTCCTGGGGACAAACCTCTCCATACTTTGGCTGATACGTCCAAAGCCGACACAATCTATTACTGGGCAGAAATTTAAGCCTTTCCAACATGGTAGAACCTGTCAGAGCCTGTACTCCACTGATGCAACCCGAAAGAACCTAATGTTTCCTTCATTCCATGATGGGGCATCATAGTAGGTCTTTGTGAAACTTTGCAGTAATTTTTTTTTTTGATTTTTGGTGAGGCAGTGAGGGTTAAGTGACTTGCCCAGGGTCACACAGCTAGTGTCAAGTGTCTGTCAGATTTGAACTCAGGTCCTCCTGACTCCAAGGCCAGAGCTCTATCCACTGCGCCACCTAGCTGCCCCAGGAATTTTTAAAAGATACAAAAGAAACCAATTTTATTGAAATACAGTTAACAAAAATAAATTTTAACAAATTGGGGTTGAGGCTAGAAATGCAGACATCTGCATAGAGATGATAATTGAATCCATAGGAGTAAAGGAAATAGCCACGGTAGGCAACATCAAGAAAAAAGAAAATGGTAGTAACTACAGAGACTTGGGAAGTAGGTAAAGGAAGAGAAAATGGTAAAAGAGATCAAGGAGTTGGTAGAGAGTCTGGAGGGGAACCAGGAGACAGAGAGTGATATCATGGAAAGCAAAAAAAGGAAAGAAGGGCAATGAGTTATAGAGGTGAGGAGTGGGAGGTCCAATAGTATCAAAATCTTTAGAAAAGTTAAGAGAAAGATCACTAAAAAGAGGCCATTGGGTTTTGCAATTAAGAAGTCATATATAGGAAACTTTCCTAATGCACAGCTTCACCATTCCTGATCCTAAAGATTTACAGTGTTAGTTCAACTTGGATTAAATCGTTCACTTCCATGATACTGCTGCCTCAGCTGCTGCTCCCAGTGTCTTTGAATGACATCCTAGTTTCCTAGGTTGAAGACTATCAAAAGCTTGTTCTTCTTCACAACTCCATACTTCAAATCACCTCAAACCCACTCTTTCTACTTTAGTTCTAATCCCAGAGGAAGAGGAAGTCTTCTTTCTTGTGAAGGGCAACTTCTCTATTAATGCCCTTGATGCTATTCCCTCCCATTTTTTCCAGCTTGCCTTTTTAATCAAATCCTCTCTCCATAACTTTCAACTTTTTTTAGCTCCTTTTCTGATGCCCTTATTTATGTCCACATCTCCCCCATTACTAAAACAAACTGACTTAGCTTAACCCTATTGTTGTCTTTTAGCTTTCCTGCCTTTCACAAACAAACTCCTTGAAAAAGTTATCCACATACCTTGCCTCTGTTTTTTTTTTCAATTTCCACTCATTTCTCAAACCCTTGGTCTAGTTTTTGTCCTTCCCCCTCCCTCCAAGGTCACCAAAGATCTCTATTACTATAACCAACAACCTTTTCTCAGTTTTTATTTTTCTTGATCTCTCTCTAATGTATGGCACTGTTGACCACTTCCTCTTTCTGGTTTTTATAATTGTACTGTCTTCTAATTCTCTTCCTCTCAATCTCTTTTATAAGATTATCATCCTTGTCCTGCCTGTATGTGAGAGCATATCCCAAGGCTCTGTCCTAAAGTCTCTCCTCTTCATTCACTATACTTTCTCTTGGTGATCTCATCAGCTCCTATAGTTTTAACTATTATCTCTATGCAGATGACCACCAAATCTATGTATAATGACCTCATCTTTCTCCTGAGCTTCAGTCTCATATGTACAACTGCCTGCTAAACATTTCCAACTAGACATCCCATAAGTGTTTCATACCCAGTGTGTCCAGATATAAAAGTGAAACAGTCCCTGTCCTCAAGGAGCTTTCATTCTGATAAGGGAAGACAACATATGTAGGAAAGTGATGGACAGAGGAGGTAGTATCTGGGAAATCACAGAGATGATGAGTTGATCCATGTGGTAATCAATTATTAACATATCCTTTCTAGAAGAAATGGTAATTTTGATTACTCTGCCTGGAAAAAGAAGTGGCAAATAGAAGGGGGCAGGGCTGGTAGGTATGTATCTGAGGCTGGTTTAAACTCAGATCTTCCTGACTTCAGGCCTACTGCTCCATCCACTGTGCCACCTAGCTGCTACCATTTTCTTTTTTGTATGAATGCCTACCACAGTGTCCTGCATGGAGTATGCATTTAATAAATGTTGAATTGGATTCCGATTTACAACTGTTCTTTTTTAAAGGTTTGGCTATGCCTTCTGTTGTACCTTATAGACAAGTTAGTTCATGGTATGACCATGTTCAGACATAAAGGGTTCTACCAATTCATGGGCTATCTTGTACAAAGCACAGAGAGTTGTCTTTTTGTCTGGTTCTTTTTATTTTCTTTAATATAAGTATGTATGTACAATAATGTACATAATATTAAAGTTATGAAACAATGTATTATTTTAGACTAATCATGGAAGAAGGCAACTCAGCTCTTACTGTCTTTATGAAAAAGTGAAAATGTAAGAAGGAAAGACATTTCAGATCTTAACTTTCAATTCTATCAAGTTGCTGTTACCTTCCTCAAAAATAGATCTCCCCTTATCTTCAATTACTCAAATAAATCTGTAAAAATAGAGTTAAGACAAATCCAAATAACATCAAAACATTTTGAAAATAGGAAGCATAATATCATTTACTAGCACCCAAAATAAATTCATCTTGGAGCTATTTCATTATTATTTATTATAATAAGAATGTCATTTATGAAATGCCTTTCTTTTTATCTTCCTTGTTCTTTGGCCATTTAACCACCAGGCACTGCCTTTGTTTATTCATTTTAACATTACTAATTTAGGAAAATCATTATAAAGCAGATATTGAAGAACTGAGAATTCCATAAATTTATATTCAAAATAATCATGATGACTTATCCATAGTAAGCACTTGATAAGTACTTATCTGATCAAATTATGGAACCAAACAAGAAAAATTATGTTGCAATAGATGAATAATAATTTTGATATCATGTACTTTTTCTTCAGCTGAGCCTTCTATTATTCCAGAAACTCAAAAAGGCTGCTTTGAGTTCCTCTTTCCTGCTTTATATGAAGTTTATTGGAGAACATAAAAGAGGAGAGAATATATGTTGTTTTTTAATTGTTTCAGTCGTTTCTGACTCTTCATGACCCTATTTGAGATTTTCTTGGGAACGATACTGGAATGGTTTTCCATTTCCTTCTCCAGATTATTTTATAGATGAGGAAACTGAGGCAAACAGGGTTAAGTGACTTGTCCAGAGTCACACACCTAGTAAATGTCTAAAGCCAGATTTCAACGCAAAAGATGAGTACTCCTGACTCTAGGCCCAGCACTCTATTCACTGTACCACTTAGCTGCCCAAATTATATATACACACTGATTTATAGAAGAAGAAAAGTGACTTATAAATCTTTTCTCTGAATCTTAGTGGAAAGAAAGCTGGACACAGAGTCAAAAGACTCAGCTCAGATGGCAGATCATTTTATCTGTTCCAGCCTATTTCCTTTTCTGAAAAATAGGGATAAAAATACTTATTTCTCCAGATTAGGGAAGGTACCTTGGGCTTTGCCCTGGGGTGCCAAAATGCAATAGGCAATGACAATATACTCCTTCAGCAAACAAAAGCAATTGAGCTCAGAACCTAGTTAGCAAGAATAAGTAATTAAAATATACTATACTATATATATATATATATACACACACATATATATACTATACTATATATATATAACTATACTATAATCTAGCCTCACCATCCACTTCCAGTACCATGACTTTTTTCTTCTTCCCCATTCTAGCCCTGTCCCATCCCATTTCCTAAGAGTGACATCCCTAGTATCTACAGTCTACAATCTTTCCCCAAGGTCTCTTTCCCTTCCCCCGCTGAATTTTATAGTGTTTGCCCCATGTACCAAAATAGCTAGTCATTCTATTACTTCTCTAACTCAAAAAGTCATTGTGAGAAAAGTAAATTATAAAATGTAAAGTGTTATAAAATGAGTTGTTGTTGTTGTTATTATTATAATGATTCCTTCCTACCAGGTACCAGGATCTGTGTACCTATTAACAGGGATATGTTTAAGAGGCATTTCCTCTCCGAGTATTTTTCAATCCAAGGCAGCAGCTTTAAATGCACTCCTTCAGCATATTATAGTGTTCTATAAACTGGGTGAGGGAATGGTTAGAAAATATTCCATAATCCTGTCAGGGACCCTAGAATTACTCAGGGACCTCTTTCCAATTCTGGGCTGAATATGACCACCTCACTAGCATGTCCAATTAAATGCAGTAGAACACCTTCCCATTTAGGACTTGGCCTCCACTGGGATCTAACGTTATATACTCCTTTCTACCTCGTCCATTATTTTGATCCAGTCTTCTTGGTTCGTTTTTCTCTTTGCAACTGACCCACTCAGACAGACTTTTCCACTCAGTATCTTATTTCAGTTAAACCTACTTAGCATTTGTCATCTACTTATCCTCTCTCTTGGTTTTGACCCTTTGGATCCCCTGTTCCCTGAGTGATCTGTTATGGATGACCTTGGCTAGCAGTAGTTGCTTTTGAAGTAACTACTGCATATATCAGAAGTCATTTAGCCTCTGTTTGCCTCAGTTTCCTCAACTGTCATATTGGGATAATAATAGCATTTATCTCCCAGAGTTATTGTGAGGATCAAATGAGAAAAGGATCATAAAAGATTTAGTACAGTGCCTGGCACATAGTAAGTGCTATATAAAGGTTAGCCATTATTAATGTTATTATTATTATTATTATTATTATTATTATTATTATCATTACCTTGACCTCAGCCACAGCCACTCCTGCTTCACTGTTAATACTAGCATAGTGTTCTGTTTATGGGGATTGGCAATAAGAGAAAGCAAGTTTTTCTGGCCCAGGGAAAGGTTTATCACCAGTCTGGAGATATGTATATACAATTACACTTCTAGTGGTTAATTAAAGGCAAAATATAAAAATCGGCACTATTAATACTGGTGATCATGAGACCAGCATCAGTGGTTCTACTGAGATAGAATGTGTGAGAGCATCATTTTGTTATCCTTTAAGATCAGTAACTTAGACCCTGGTCTAGGACTTGGATTGCAAATAAAAACCACAGTAGTATGGGTTCCATTCCAGTATTGCCCATTTGTATGATTTGCATGATCTTATGTGGGTTACGTTAACTCGTTCACTTACCAGATACTTATTAAACGCCTACTATGTGAAAATGTATCATGCTAGAAGATGCAAAATGCAGCGATTAGTAACTCATTGTCTGCTGCTCTTGTGGAATTAAAATTACTTGTGTCACTTGGGTTATGTTTAAAAATTCCATACACAATGAAACAATACTATCACTACATTTATATGTACTAAAGGGTAAAAAAATAGAGAAAGAGAGGATTAATGAACTGGGTGTACAGTTCAAAAAGAAACTTAGAAAACCAACAAGTTTAAAAACTCAAAACAAGAAAAAAAGAAAAATCTTGATAATTAGGAAAGAAATTGACAGACTGGAAAACAAAGACTATTAAAATGATAAGCCAACTGTTCAAAGGAATAAATTGAAGCTATCAACAATCATTTGAAAAATGGTCCAAATCACTAATAATCAGAGAAATGCAAATTAAAGCAACTTTGAGGTTCCCCCTCATACACATCTGATGGGCAAAGAAGACAATAGAGGCATGACAAATATTGGAAGGGTTTTGGGAAAAGTCGCATTAATGCATTGTTGGTGAAGTTGTGAATTAGTCCAGCCATTCTAGAAAGCAGTTTGGAACTATAACCAAAAAGTGACCAAACTGTATATATTCCTCTGACCCAACTACACCACTACTAGATCCATACCCAAAGAGATCATAGAGAGAAGAAAAGGACTTATATGCTCAAAAATATTTATGGCATCTCTTTTTGTGGTGGCAAAGAACTGGAAATGAAGGGAATGCCCATCTATTGAGGATTGGCTAAACAAATTATAGTATATCAATGTAATGGAATATTATTTTGCTATAAGATGATGTAGTGTCTAAGAAAACATGCACAATGACCTGAGCAGAACAATTTATATAGTTGCAACTGTTAAAAAGAAAAACATCTTTGAAAAACTTTGAAACTCTGATCAGTGCAATGATAAATTATAAGAGAACTGAGAAACATACCATTTACCTCCTGCCAGAGAGATGATGGACTGAGACATGCATTTTTGGATATGGCCAATATAGACATTATTTTGATGGACTATAAATATTTGTTATGAGGTATTTTTTTCCATTTAAAAAATGTGTCAATTGGGAGGCATTGGGAGGAAGTGATGACATGCTTAAGAGCTCCTCTATTTCTGGCTGCCTGTTGTATTTTTTCTTTGACCTAGAAATTGTGGATTTTGACTATGATACTCCTGGGAGTCTTTGATATGGAATTTGTTTTAGAAGCTGAACAATAGAATCTTTATGTTTTCAATCTGCCCTTTGGTTTTAATAGATTTGGATAGTTTTCTTTCATGATTTCTTGAATTATGATGACCAACCTCTTCTTTTGATCATGGCTTTAGAGTAGTGAAAATAATTCTTATATTATTTCTCCTTGAACAATTTAGACAACAACAAATAGACAAACTCTGGTCGATATAATGACCAATCACAATTCCAGAGGATTCATGATGAGACATGATGGTATGTCCGCTTCTCTAGAAAGAGAGGTGATGATCTCAGAGCACAAAATGAGGATTATATGTCTTTTGGATATAGCTAACGTGAATTTGTTTTGCTTGACTATACATGTTTGTGGCAGGTTTTGTTTTTCTAAAGGTGGGGAGAGATGGAGCTTGGGAAGTAGAGAATTCAAAGCTAAAAATAAGATGCAATTGAAATTAAAAATTATTTCTCTTTAATACTTTTACCAAATTAGTTAAAAAAGTTTTCTTCTGTTTATTATGTTTTCTTCTTTTTTTTTAGTCTTTTTTGACTTTTTAAAAATTTCTTGTTTCATGTAGTTATTAACTTGTTTGATCTATTCTAAATTTTAAGGAATCTGTTGCTTGGATAAGGTTTTGTACTTCTTTTGCTAAGCTATTAATTCCCCTTCCAAGTCTTTGTTCCAAAACTCTCATTTCTTTTTTTTTAAATTTTTTTCATGTAATTGGGGAATATTTAATGAAATAAATAAAAATATAAATAATTGTTTTTTTTTAATTTTAAGTTTCAACTTCTCTCTCTCCTTCCTGCCCCATTCTATTCCTTGACAAGTCAAGCAATTTGTTATCAGTTATACATGTGAAGTCATGTGAAACGTTTCCATATTGGCCACATCGCAAAAGAAAACAGACAAAAAAAAACAAGAAAAATAAAGCTTTTAAAAAGTATGTTTCAATCTCTATTCAGAGTTCATCAGTTCTCTTTCTGGAGGTGGCTATAGCATTTTTTGTCGCAGGTTCTTTCTCATTTCTTTTCCAATTCTTTCCTCTAGTACTCTCATTTAATTTATAAAACCATTTCTTAATTCTCACTTTTGTTTCTTCCAAAAATTCTAGTTAAAATTGCACCTAAGCTTTATTTTTCTTTGAAGCTTTGTAAATATTTTAAATCATTCTCTTCTGATTTTGTATATTTTGTGTCCTCATCACCTTAATTCCTTTTTTATGATGGGATTCTTTTTTTTTTTTTTTACTCATTCGTTGAATCTTACTCCTTGAATTGGGCCTCTGTTTTGGGGTCAGGCTCTTTGTATTTCTGGATGGAAGGTGGAGACCTTGGTTGTTTCTTCTCTTGGGTCCCTCTGCTACTTTCTCAAAATATTGAGTGCTGTATTCATCAAGAATCTCAAGGACAGCTTAAGCAGGCTTCAAGCTTTCAGTGTATCCAAAATTGTCTGATTAAGTCTGATTGATGTCCTCCTGGTCTGAACTTTGCAAGTTCCTGACCTGGCCTTGGGTCTGGGCATTTTGGGCTTGCTCCTGGTTGGAGCTTCAATAGATTGCTGCTTGCCGTAGCCATCATCAGCAAGTTCAAAGTACCAGCTTCAGGATCCCCCTTAGTCTGAATTCTCTACCCTGATTATTCAGCTACAAGCTTCAGATCGGACTAGGGGCTGGATCTGAGACCTTGCTCCAGAGTCAGTCACACAGCTTTCGCCTGCTTCTGCTCCTGCTCCTTGCCCACTACATAGCTTGAGGTGCGACCATTCCATGCCCTTTCCTTGTCCACCATTCATTATTTAGTGCAAGTCCCCTCCTTAGTCTTTACTAGATCCAGTGACAAGCTATGGTGTCCAAGCAATGACTCTCTTCCCCACAAAGCATCAGGCACATTGCTGCAGTCAGGACTTCTTGCACTAGTGTACAACCACAGGACCCAGTTTAGTCCCTATGCTCACAGTGATAGAAGGTAGAAATAGAAAAGACCTATGAGAAATAAAGATGAAAGATAAGATCATAGGATAGCAGACTTAAAAAAGTGGAAAAAAGCAAATTAGTGAGTCTGAGAAAATAAAACAAATAAAGAGTCAAATTTCAATTGATCAGGAGACAGAATTTGGTAAAAAAAAAATACTTTATGTTACTTCATTTATTCAAATGTATGGATGCCTAAAAACTGTCTCAAAGTGACTTAGATCCAATTATAGCACATCATATTTCCCCAAACCAGGTTTTCTCTTTCCAAGTCAATAATGCCTCACTGCTGAATGCCTGTCGTCAACTAGGAATATTAGGAGGATCATAGACTTAGGACTGGAAACAACTTTAGAGATCATATAGTCCATTATCCTCATTTAACTTAAAGAAATTCTGTGAGGTATGGGTATGTGACACTAGATTGTAAACAGCCTCTTTACCAAAACCCTACCCCTTACCCTTTCTACTAGTGGGTCGTCTTATAAATTCTCTATTTTACCAGGTTCGAATGTAGTCTATTGTAATGAATAATGCCTTCAAATAATATCAGAAATTACAAAAATTATAAAACTTTCTAATCAGTTCAGATTCCCCCCTGAAATAAAACCAGCAAAATCTCTTTTCTTATGAATTAGCTTTCCATATCTCAATTACAAACCTAGAACTTCTAGATGTAGGCTAAATCATTATTTTCTCCAACTTTTTTTACATTTTTATTTAAAGTTTTGAGCTCTATCTTCCCCCCTCCCAGAAATGGTAAGCAATCAGATATAGGTTATATATGTGGAATTATGTAAAATATTTCCATATTAGTTATTTTGTATAAGAAGACTTGAATAAAAGAAAAAAAGAAAGAAAGTGAAAAATAGCATGCTTCAGTCTGTATTCAATCAATATCAGTTCTTTCTCTGGAGCCAGATAGCATACTTCATCACTAGTTTTGGGGATTGTCTTGGATCATTGTACATTCTCCTGGTTTTGTTCATTTCATTATTTATCAGTTCATGTAAGTCTTTCCAGGCTTTTCTGAAATCATCCTGCTTATCATTTTTGTAGTACAATAATATTATATTACAATCATACACCACAGCTTTTTTAGCCATTCTCTAAATGATGGGCAACCTTTTGATTTCCAATTATTAGCCACCACAAGAGCTGCTATAAATATTTTTGTACAAATAGGTCCTTTTTACTTTTTTTAGATGTCTTTAGGATATAGACTTAGTAGTGGTATTGTTGGATCAAAGGGTATGCACAGTTTTATAGCCTTTTGGAAATAGTTCCAAATTGCTCTCCAGAATGGTTGGATCGGTTGACAACTCCATCAATGGTGCATTAGTGTCCCAGTTTTCCTATATCCCCTCCAACATTCAACATTTTCCTTTTTTGTCAAATTAGGCACTCTGATAGGTGTGAGGTGCTACCTCAGAGTTGTCTTAATTTGCATTTCTCTGATCAATAGTGATTAAAAGCACTTTTTCATATGATTATAGATAGCTTTGATTTCTTTGAAAACTGCCTGTTCATATTCTTTGACCATTTATCAATTGGGGAATGACTTATATTTTTATAAATTTGACTCAGTTCTCTATATATTTGAGAAATGAGGTCTTTAACAGAAATACTTGTTGCAAAAATCTTTCCCAGTTTTCTTCCTTTATAATTTTGTTTGTGCAAAACCATTCTAATTTTATATAATCAAAATTATCTATTTTACATTCTGTAATTCTCTCTATCTCTTCATTGGTCCTAAATTCTTCCCTTATCCATAAGTCTGAAAGATAAACTATTCTATGCTCTCTTAATTTACTTATGGTATGACCCTTTATATGTAAATCCTTCTGTTTTGACCTTATCTTGGTTAATGGTGTGATATGTTGGTCTATACTTGATTTCTGCCATGTTATTTCCAGTTTTCCTAGCAGTTTTTGTCAAATAATGAGTTTTTGTTCCAAAAGCTTGGATCTTTGGGTTTAATCATATGCCAGATTAGCATGGTCATTTACTATATTGTAATTTGAACCTAATCTACTCCACTGATCCATCACTCCATTTCTTAGCCAGTACCAGATTGTTTTTGATAATTATTGCTTTATAATACAGTTTGAGATCTAGTATGGCTAGACCACCTTCTTTTGCATTTTTTTCATTGATTCCCTCGATATCCTTGACCTTTTGTTCTTCCAGATGAATTCTGTTGTTATTTTTCCTAGTTCTATAAAATAATTTTTGATAGTTTGATTGGTATGGCACTGAATAAATAGATTAATTTAGATAGAATTGTCATTTTTATTATATTGGCTCAGACTACCCATGAGCAATTAGTATTTTCCAATTGTTTAGCTCTGACTTTATTTGTGTGAAAAATGTTTTATAGTTCTGTTTATATAGTTCCTGGGTTTGTCTTGGAAGGTAGACTTCCAATATTTTATATTATCTACAATTATTTTAAATGGAATTTCTCTTTCTGTCTCTTCTGCTGGGCTCTGTTGGTGATATATATAGAATTGCTGATGATTTATGATTTATTTATTGCTGGTGATTTATTTTATTTTGTATCCTGTAATTTTGCTAAAATCGTTAATAATTTCAAGTAGATTTTTAGTTGATGCTCTAGGATTTTCCAAGTATAGCATCGTATCTTCTGCAAAGAGTGATAGTTTTACTTCCTCATTTCCTATTCTAATTCCTTTAAATTCTTTTTCTCCTCTTATTGCTATAGCTAACATTTCTAGTACAATATTAAATAATAGAAGTGATAATGGGTATCCTTGCTACTGGGAAGGCTTCTGGCTTATCCCCATTACAGACAATGCTTGCTGATGATTTTAGAAAAATATTACTTATCATTTTAAGGTAAGCTCCATTTATTCCTATGTTCTCTAGTGTTTTTAATAGGAATGGGTGCTATATTTTCTCAAAGGCTTTTTCTTCCTGTATTGAAATAATCATATGATTTCTGTTGGTTTTATTTTTGATATAATCAATTATGCTGATAGTTTTCCTAATATTAAACTAGACCTGCATTCCTGATTTAAATCCCACCTCATCATAGTGTATGAGCATTGTGATGTATTGCTATAATCTCTTTGGTAGTATTTTATTTAAAGTTTTTCAATCAATATTCTTTAGAGAAATTGGTCTATAATTTTCTTTTTTTGTTCTGGCCCTTCCTGGTTTGAGTATCAACATCATATTTATGTTGTAAAAGAAATTTGGTAGGACTCCTTCTTCACCAATTTTTCCAAATAGCTTATATGGTAATGGGATTAATTGTTCTTTAAATATTTGGTAGAATTTGCTTGTGAATACATCTGGTCCTGGGAATTTTTTCTTAGGAAATTCAATGATGGCTTGTTCAAATTCTTTTTCTAAGATTGGTTTACCTCAGGATTTTATTTCTCCTCCTGTTAATTTGGGTAATTTATATTTTTGTATTCATTCATTTCATTTAGGTTGTCAAATTTATTGGCATAAAATTGAGCAAAATCACTCCTAACAATTGTCTTAATTTCCTATTCATCAGTGATGAATTCACCCCTTTCATTTTTGATACTAGTAATTTGTTTTTCTTCTTTCCTTTGTTTTAATCAAATTAACCAATGGCTTATCTATTTTATTGGTTTGTGTATTTTTTTCATAAAACCAGCTTCTAATTTTATTTATTAGTTAAATGATTTTCTTACTTTCAATTTTATTAATTTCTCCTTTGATTTTCAGGATATGCAGTTTGGTGTTTAATTGGGGATTTTTAATTTGTTCTTTTTCTAGTTTTTTTTTTTAGTTGCATGCCTATTCATTGATCTGCTTTTTCTCTACATTATTGATGTAAGCAATAAGAGATATAAATTTTCCCCCACTTTGGCTGCATTCCATAAATTTTGGTATGCTGTCTTATTGTCATTTTTTAATGAAATTATTGATTGTTTCTATGATTTGTTCTTTGATCAACTTGTTTTTTTAGGTTTAGATTATTTAATTTCCAATTAATTTTTAATCTCTTTTTCCAGTGAACATTGTTGAATGTAATTTTTATTGCATTATGATCTGAAAAAGATGCATTTACTATTTCTGCTTTTCTGCATTTGCTTGTGTGGTTTTTATATGCTAATACATGGTCCATTTTATGTAGATGCCATGTACTTCTGAGAAAATGTTATATTCATTTCTATCATATCTAACTTTTCCAGAATTTTATTCATCTCCTTAACTTCTTTCTTGTTTATTTTTTTTTGTTAGATTTATCTAGTTCCAAGAGGGCAAAGTTGTGGTCCCCCACAAGTATAGTTTTATTATCTATTTCCTCCTGTAACTCATTCAACTTCTCCTTCAAAAATCTAGATGCTATACCATTTGGTGTATATATGTTTAGTATTGCTATGACTTCATTGTCTAGGGTAACTTTCAGCAAGATATAGTTTCCTTCTTTCTCTCTTTTAATTAGATCTATTTTTGCTTTTGCTTTGTCTGAGATCATATTGCTACCCCTGCTTTCTTTGCTTCAGCTGAAGCATAACAGATTCTGCTCCAGGTCCTTACCTTTATGCTGTGTGAGTCCCTCTGCTTCAAACGTGTTTCTTATAAACAACACATTGTAGGATTCTGGTTTTCAATCCATTCCGCTATTCACTTCTATTTCATAGGTATATTCATCCCTTTCACATTTACAGTTATGATAACTATGTATCCCTCCATGCTATTTTTTTGCTTATTTATTCCCTTCTCTCTTACACCCCACCCTTTCCTCCTTCAGAATTGTTTTACTTCTGATCACCACTTCCTCAATGTACCCTCCCTTTTATCAGTCCTCCCTTCCCCTTCTATTATCCTCATCCCTTTCTACTTTCTTATAGGGTAAGATAGATTTCTATATCCAACTGAGTATATGTTATTCACTCTTTGAGCCAATTTTGATGAGAATAAGGTTTTTGCCTGCCATCCTCCCCCAACATCTTTCCCTCCATTACAAGAGCTCTTTCATGGCTCTTTTATATGGGATAATTTACTCTGTTCAATCTGCCTCCTCCTTCTTCCAGAATAATTTTTTTCTCACCCTTTTATTTTGTTTTTTGGGGTATCATCCCATCAAAGTTACCTTATATCCACATCCTCTATCTACATATATACCTTCTAATTGATCATATAATAATAAAGTTAAGAGTTACAAATATTATCTTGCCATATGGAAATATAAACAGTGTAACCTTACTGAATTTCTTATATTTTCTCTTTCTTGTTTCTTTTTTTATCATTTTATGTTTCTCTTGAGTCTTGTATTTGAAGGTCAAATTTTTTATTCAGCTCTGGTCTTTTAATTAGAAATGCTTGAAAGTCCTCTATTTCATTAAATATCTATGTTTCCCCAGAAAGATTATATTCAATTTTGCTGGGTAGGGGATTCTTGGTTGTAATTCTAACTCCCTTTGCCTTCATATTCCAAGTTCTCCCCTTCTTTAATGTGGAAAGTGCCAAATCCTGTGTAATCCTGACTGTAGCTCCATGATATCTGAATTGTTTCTTTTTAGTTACTTGCAATATTTTTTCCTTGATCTGTGAGCTCTGGAAATTGGCTATGATGTTCCTTTGAGTTTTCATTTTGGGATCTCTTTCAGGTGGTGATCAGTGGATTCTTTCAGTTTCTATTTTCTATTTTGCCCTCTGGCCTATTCTGCCCTATCAGGACAATTTTCTTTGATAAGTTCTTGAAAGATGTTGCCCAGGCTTTTTTTTTTTAAATCATGACTTTCAGGTAGTCCAATAATTCTTATATTATCTCTTCTGGATCTTTTTTCTAGGTCAGTTGTTTTTCCAATTGGGAAATTTCACATTTTCTTCTATTTTATTTTACTTTTTTGATTTTGTTTTATTGTATCTTGATGTCTCAGAGTCATTAAGTTTCCATTTGTTCAATTCTAATTTTTAAGGAATTATTTTCTTCAATGAGTTTTTGTATTTCCTTTTCCATTTGGCCAATTTGATTTTTAGTGAGTTATTTTCCTCGGTAAATTTTGGTATATCTTTTCTCATGCTATTGACTCTTTTCATAATTCTCTTTTGTTACTCCCATTTCTTTTCCCATTTTTTCTTCTACTTCTCTAATATGCTTTTTAAAATTCTCCTTAAGATCTTCTAGGAATTCTTTTTGAGCCTCAAACCAAATTATTTTTTCTTTGAAGCTTCACATGTAGCTATTTTCACACTATTGTTCTCTTCTAAGTTTATGCCTTGATTCTCTCTATCACTGTAGTAACTTTGTATAGTCAAGTTCTCTCTCTTTTTTTTTTTCTCATTTTTTTCTGGCTTTTTTATGACTTGGTGTTTTTATGTGAGAGCTGGGCTCTGGTCCTGCACTGTCCTAAGGTTTTTTGGTGCTGGCAAATGTGGTCCCCACATTTTTATTATATGCATACATTTCTACATCTATCTTTGCTTTATAGGTGCTTCTTGTAAGCAGCAGATTGTGGAGTTTTGTTTTCTTATCCAGTCTGTCACTCTTGTATTATTGAATTGTTTAATTCATTTACATTTAAACTTAGGAGAATTTAGAATTAGAATTTTTTTCCTTTCTCTACTTTTCAAACAGTACTTTGTCTCTTCAGGAACTTTTGCTTACTTTAACTTAAGGCAATCCCACAGACTCTCTTTCTCTGATCTTCAAAGCACCACCTCCCCTCCCCCCAATTTCTTATGCCTTTTCTTAGTTTTGGAATTTACTCAATTTATTGATGTCTTTTTCTTTTTTCCTTTAATCTAATTATTAATGCTTCCCCGTCTTTTTTTCTCTCAATTAAGTATTTAATTAAAAGTTCTCCATTTTCTCTTTCAATTTATATTGTTAGTTTTCCAAAAAAATTTTTTTCTTGTTTTTTTTTACTTTCTTCTCTATTTTTGTCTTTCTTTCTTCTTTGTGTTCCTGTTAAGCTTCTCTTCTAATTTTAGCTGCATTGATTTTGTTTGCGCAAAATCTTTTTAATTTTACAAAATTAAAGTCGACCATTTTCTATGACCTTCTCTATTTCTTCTTTGTACATGAACTCTTCTCTTATCCATAGATGTGACAGGTGATTTCTTCCTTGCTCCTCCCATTCATTTATAATGTCACCCTCTATGAATAAGTCAATAAAATAATAGCAAATTTCATTTGCCAAAAGAAAACAATATATCCAAAGGCTGGTTGTTGTCCTTCATTCTCAAAGAGGACCAAAATAACATCACTATGTATCCAAAGACTAGAAGAATATTAATAGAAATAACAACTACCAAATAATCAATGTCACAAAATTACAAAGACCAAATATGGCCCTCAAGAAGAAATCCTAGAAGATACTTGCCCTCTTCCATTTCTTTGCAGAGTGGGAGATCCCTACTCTACAGAATTACATAGCTGTAGATGTGGAATGTTGCATAATTTCAGATTTTTGATGTATTGATCAGTTTTGCTTTTCGTTTTTATCTTCTTAACTTTTTTATCTTCTTCTTACCATCCATATAACAAAGACAGCATTCTCTGTTATTTAAATGTTACACACATGCTCTGTGAGGGGGCTATAAAAGGGATACAGAAAGTAACTTAGGCTATATAAAATAAAATATCAATAACATATTTTTAAAAGATTATTTATTATTGTTTTTTAAAAGAAAGAAATTAGATTGGCCCAAAAGGGAAGCAAGGACTGGGGAATAGCCTTTCTCAATTCTGGCTGGGAACCATTTTCATGGGATGTTCCCTAGAGAGAGGACAAGAGTTGAGTGGCCCTTTGGTTACATTCCTACCAGACTTCATTTCTTTTCTCTTCACCCCTTTCACATTGTAGTCTGCAATGAGATTTGGCTCTTAGATATTTGAAACCACCAAATTAATGGAAGAATGTTGGAATCCACTCAGAACTAAAACTATTTTATAACTTTCTAATTCCTTTCATCTGGTGTCTCAAAATACTATAAAAGGCAGTATGTTTCAGTTTTGACAGATGGCATAGTGAAAGGTTTCAGTAACTATCCAGGACTCTATAAGAAGACACAACTATATCCTGTCCATAAATGAACAGCTTAAAACACATTTATCATTGTGTATATAACGGGCCATGTAGAAAAGTGTTATCATCAGCATCATATAATGGATCAGAACTTCAAAGATTTCTTCTAAATGATACATGTTCAATACCACCTTTGGAATACACAAATGTACATTTAAAATATATAGAAGGAAACTTTGGGAGGTCAGGTTTCTACCAAATGGACAACTGAATCAATGCAATGATCCACGCAATTCAAACTTTTCCCTCATCGCTTTGGAAGACCTGGGCTGAAGCATGACCACAGGCACACGGGAAGCTGTAAATCTACAAATCCCGCTGGCTGATCTGTGTGTTCTTCCTTAAAATTTGGAATAAGTTTCAGGTTCAATTTTCCTTTCTCATTAGGAAATAAATACTTTTGCTTCAGAGGCTGTCTTTGAAGAAACTCCTTAATTGGGACTGAAAAGATACTGCATTTATTTAATTAAATTATAAGTTATATCAGAAAGTACAGAGGAAAATTTGAAGTAATATCCATGAATTCTTCCAACTATTGCAGTACAAGAAGCAAGTATATACTAGAGGCTATTTATTTATGCTGTGTTTCTTCTTTTAAATGCAATTGATTCTTGAAACTCCACAGGGAATAATAAACTGTTTTCCCTCACCTGCTTACCAATGTCCTATTTTTCAGAAGCAACCAATTACCACAGTAGCATAATAAGAGTCAAATGTGTTATACAGAAATGTGAATATGCATTTCTACTCTAAGCATTTCTACAAGGATGGGACTTTTTTTTTTTGGTGGTGGCGGTGGTAGTTATTTTTAGAACTGCTTTTTCTCTTCCTCTTGAAATGTAACCCCGTAAGCACACTGGACTTAGATTGGCTTCCCTGAAGTGTTAAGCACTCAATAAATGTTAATAACTAAGGAGAAATCTGCTTACTTTATGGATTAGTAGAGGTCTATCACTGCTAGTGGAGGGGAGGTATAGGGTCACCTCAAAGCATATACCTTACCAATAGCAGATCAGTAATGTCATCTGAAAAGATGAAAATAACCATGCCAATATCAGTAGGTCATTGCTCCTCTGGGTACCATTTTTCCTCTTGGTCTGTTGAAAAACATTCAGTTCTTTTTGTTGTTGTTGTTGTAGTTTCTTTAAATTATAAAACCAATATTACAAAGAGCTACCATTTTTCCTCTTGGTCTGTTGAAAAACATTCAGTTCTTTTTGTTGTTGTTGTTGTAGTTTCTTTAAATTATAAAACCAATATTACAAAGAGCTTATAGCCTATTAGAGTGCAAGTTAAATATATATAATACACATTGGGGATTTAGATTGTGGCAACTGAATGATGATGCACATATAGCAGTGCTTTCCAATCAATTTAAAATTGGCAAAATTCAAAAAAAGGAATATTTTGTGTTCCATGTCACAAAGCAAAAAGTGCTATCCTCTCTCATTGTATTTTCTGATTCAATATTTGCCTGATGTTCTACCTGAGGAGAAAAATAACTGTCATTTAGTGCCATCAACAGAGAATCTGAAACACTTTGTTCCAACCACTGAGCTGTCTACGTATAGATCATTTCCACTTCTGCTTTTACTGTCATCTTTTAATAGTCCTTAAATGATGAGGTTATGAAGCACA
Organism: Vombatus ursinus; assembly: GCF_900497805.2. Classification (NCBI taxonomy): domain Eukaryota; kingdom Metazoa; phylum Chordata; class Mammalia; order Diprotodontia; family Vombatidae; genus Vombatus; species Vombatus ursinus. The sequence goes on from NW_020949351.1 coordinate 21,854,961, forward strand.
ATAGGCCCATTGAAAAATGAACTGGTAAAGTTCTGTTATGCAGGATTAGGAAGAAATCTGCTAAAAGCAGAAACGAAAATCATTTTTACATAGATGTTTTTGTTATCTGAAGTGCCTTTATTAAAGGAGAAAATATTTAAATTGGGCTATGGACTGTAATTAAGCCCCGTGGCATATGAATAGTGAGAAAAAGACACAGTAATAACTATTGAAAGCATGATCGTTGCTAATTTCTGCCTGGGTGATGTGTTTGTATTGCTGTCTGTTTGCAGACAGATGTGCCTTTCTTTACCTTTGCGATAGATCATCTTTACTTCCTTTAAAAGTACTGCATGCTTTATCTGGGCAGAAAACACTATTTGTCACAGAGAAATGACCTGGCCTTTTTTTAATCTTTCTGACAAGACAGTTCTGAATAATTCACTGGACATAAAAATGTCTTCCAATTAATGAGAAATTCAGTTGCTCTTATCATTTGTGAAATGACAGAAAATCTCTACACTTCATCGCTTTATGTCATTGCTTGCAGATACACACTGCTTCAGATGAGAGAAAAGCAGGATTCATTGAACAAAAACTGCTTACGGTAACACTTAAAGACTCAGGAAAGAAGAAGTCAGCACCTAGTATTCCAGTGAAAGCCTATAAGGGTGAGGACAGCATTTGTGACTTCCTATTTCTAGGCATCCAAATAAGGAAGAAAAAGTAGTGGTAGGTGAAGTTCACTGAGTCTTTTAGTCTCATCTGGTGGTGATGAGGCCTTAAACTACCAAGGTATCTCCTGGAAAAGCAATTCAGCATACCACAAGATTACCCGTGAGGTTTAAGGAGTTTGTTGGAAACAATTTTCATTTGCAGACTATTGGAGAAATTAAATGCAAGAAATGACTGCCCTCACTGATTTCAGTCCCATCGTGGAAGATTTAGTTGAAGGTTTACAGGTAAGTGACGTAAAGTTATCAGAATCACAAGATGTTTGCATTTAAGATACTTGGGGAAAGGAGGGGAAACTCAGTCAGACAAAATAAACATTAGAAAAGCAAATGATTCTTGCTTTTTGTCAGGTTTGGGACATTAGTGGCACAGGCTCAATCAAAGGAAAATCTAGGAGGAGGAAGAATTGAAAGATGATAGCTCAGAAATATAGGTTTGCATGCTCTACAACAATCCCATGTAGTAGCAATTAATAAAAGCACAGGAAAGGTTAACAAGAAACCAAGAAGGCTAAACTCAGAAACTCATGAGTCTAAAGGGAGGAGGTGCTCAGAAGTGACAATTAGAACATGTCTCAAAAATAAATAGGCCATGCCATATTTGGATCAGGAGCCAGCCTTGAAACTAAGAAAACCTGGGTTCAAATTGCTATTTCTGACACATGCTGATTGTGTGAATCTAGGTGAGTCACTTAACCTTTCAGTGCTCAAGTAATTCTCTTAAGACTATCATATTTCAGATAATGTGCACTGGTAGAAGACATTTCCTCACTTGGGAATTCCCTATAAATTGCAGAGAAGGTGCTGCCCTGCATTGATGGAGGGAGTTTGCTCACTCAGGAGTTCCCTTTACAAGTGAAATCACAAAATTGATCCCTATCCCTATCCTCTAAAAATGAGAATTAAGAAATAAGATGATATTAACCCACTAGAAAAAACTTCCATTTGTGGTATTATAAAAAATATGAGCTACACCCATATTTACTGTATCCTTGATGAAAATTTCACAAATGACTTTCATTAACATGTCGCATAATCATAACAATTGATGTTTATATGACATTTTTAAGGCTTTCAAGTCACTTTCTTCACAAAAAGTTTGAGATAGGTAGCATAAATGTTATTAACCCATAAGAAGTTAAGGCAGTCAATCATCCATGATCACATATCTATTAAGTATTTGAGGCAGTATTCAAATCCAGGTCTCCTGACTTCAGGTCTACTACTCTATATGCCACACCTTATTGCTTCTCACATCTTCAGTCACACAATTGACTGTGAAATTCAAAAACCTACTGTGCATATTTTCTTTATTATTAAAAAGTATTTGACTTGTGAGAGCAAAATGAATCCTTATGGCTGTTTAACAAAGTGTCTCCCATATGTATGTTAAGAGATCATTCAAGATTCCTTGATAGTTTCATTCATGGAGAAAACTCAAATTAATCTCTAATTATCAACATCAAGGGACACATAAAACAAAGAGTTGTATGCTTACCAAAGCATACACTGTATTAGAAAATGTCCTCAACAAATTCCAAATAGAAGAGGGATTCTCTGTAGAATATGATGAGGTTCTCTAGCTTGTGAATTATATTGTGCTAATTTCATTCATCCTCAAAATACAATAGAGCCTCTTCAAAGAAATCTATGATCAGCTTAACAATCCATATAGGAAAAAAACAAATGGATAAAAATACTCATTGTACAAAATGTAATATAAAATGGAATGGACAACCACCTGGGCTATTTTATCAGTACATGTATCTTAAATAGATACTGAAAAGAGATAATGAACTGGATCTATAATCAAATAGGAGGAGGAAAGAAAACTTGATTGAATTTAGGTGGTTGTTTTGCATTTTCTTTGATTTCTAAGGTGTTCCCTGACACACAAAAGCATATCTTTTTAATATTCTTCTGTTGGTGTTCTATGACTATAATTTTTTTTAATTTCTTAAGAATAAAAATTTCAGGTGAACCAAAGAGCAGTGGAAAGACATATGGTGGGTATAAGTAGGCTGTAGCATATTATCAATCACTTACATGTAAAAAAGCAATGTTAAATATAATCATCTTGGAAATAGATAAGAAAAAGAAAGATTGGTCATAGAACAAGAGTGAGAGATAATAGATGGTTATTCCATGTTCTGGGCTGATATAATTTGTTAGACTAATATGATTTTTTTAAACCTAGAAGAAGGCCAATCATAGAAAAGTTATAGAAGGACAGGGAGAAAAAATATACAGTACAAGATCAGAAGTCGTGTTATCAGTTGCAATCTACAAAATAGAGGAGATATCCACATTGATAAGGTCTTGAATCCATTGATGTAAAGGAATAGTGAAAAATCAGAACATTTTCCCTCTCCTATGATAAAGGAAAGTGAAAACATACATAACATATCTTTTTCTCTATCTTTATTGCACACATCATCTGTAAACAGTTAACTACAAAAAAAAAAAGTTCTACTGTAATGGAAAGATAGAAAACTAAACTAAAATAGGGAAAGAAATAAGTAAGGAGCTCTTAGAAAACTTGACTGTATATAATCAACAGGGCTTAATAACATACACCCCAGGGTACGTTAGGTATCAACAGATGACATTGTCCACATCAGAACCCTTCTTTTAAGAAATCATGAAGAATAGGAAAAAAATCCCCAAGGATCAAAAAAGGGCAAATGCTATTCCCATCTCTTAAAAAGGATGACTTCAATAACAATTAAAGATTGGTCATTTAAAAATCAATACCTAGAGACATACTAGAACAAATCATCAAATAATCAATTTGCAGTCAGCTAGAGGAATATAAGATACAAGGAAGCAACCAGCCTGACTTTGTGAAGAGCTAAAAATGTTAATGTTAGATGAGCATAAGTACTCCTCTAGCTACCCCTGTGACATTTAGGAAATCAGAGACTGAAAAGGATCCCAAGAGACTAATCTAGAAGAAATAGTTCTAGAGTTACTTAAGATGCTGTTATTTCAAAAAGGATGATTTACACAGCATGGTCTGTCTCCATTGGTTCTTGGAAACCCTACATTTATCTATGATACCCACTTTGGCTAAACCTAAATAATTTTTAGAAAATGATGAAAATCAGTTCACAGGATCATGGAATCATAGTTAGAGCTAATAGGGGCCCTAAGAGGTCATGTCTATCTCCCTCTTTTTTAGCTGAGGAAAATTAGTTTGGGAGAACCAAAGCGTCTTGGCCAAAGATCTAGTAGTTAGCTTATCTATGATTGCTTTCATGTATAGTACAGGTCTGCATGGATAAAATTCAAAGGACAATGGAAAGTTAACTATAGTTAGAGGAAGGAATACTATCCACACCACTGCCAGCTACAATGCCTGTGGTCCTTGTTTATTTGTTGTTGTTTTTTTTTACTCCCTAAATAAAACAGGAATTTTACTTAGCCCATAGTATCCCTTTACAGTTGGGGAGAGGGTGGGAAGTGATGTATTCATTAATCAACTAAAAAAAGATAAGCATACTTCTGATACTTTTGCCTGGGGAACCCAAATTTCCAGATTAAACAGTTTTATTCTGTCAAATCGATTAGATTTTCTTATAAGATATTGTAGCAAGAGCCAGAGTGATAGGGATATAATGTATCTTGATTTTAACAAGGCTTTTGAGTCTTTGCCCAGAAAGTATAGTTTAACAACCATACTCACGTAGTTTGACACCAAAAAAAACATCATTTTTTTATTGGACCTATGATTTCATTGGTTTGGGGAGCTGAATGTGGATCAGCACCTTCTCTGCACAATTTATTAGCTAATGTGATTTAATTGAGGATAAAATCATCAAATCTGTGGATGATCCCAAAGCAAGACGTCTTGTTAACACTCTGGAAAACAGAAATTTTGAAATCTGACTTTAAATATTTTGGAAATTTTCTGACAAATTAGGATGAAATTGATGAGGAATAAGGTTAATATGGCACATTTTGAGAAACAAAACCAAATATAAGTCCAAGAATGAAAAAAAAAACCTGACCAAGTACAAGCTTAGTATCAATAAAACACTTGTCCACAAGCCATCACAGTGCTGTTGCAAAAGAAAAGCATAATGTGACACTGGTGGATAGTAAAAGATGTATGGTGGCTGAGAGATGTTGAGCAGCCCTTCTACAGTACTAGGAATTAAGTAGGCCTATTTAAACGTTTTGTTATCAGATTTCCTCAACAAGAAAGAGAGGAGAATGAAGAAGAGTGAGAGAGAGAGAGAGAGAGAATAAGAAAATAAGAAAGAAAAAGAAATCAATGAGAACTCAGAGAAGAGGGACAAAAATTATTGAAGGCATGGTGGGAAGGTTAAAGTAATTGGGGATGGGTTAGAGAAGGGACAAGAACAAGAGAAGAGCTAAAGAACTGAGTTGATTTCTGTCTTCAAATTTATTAGGGATTGTTACCAGGGGAACACAAATCTGCTGTTTTACATATACATCAAGTAGAAGAAGTAGACTTAAAGTAAAGCAGGAAAGATTTTTGTTTGGATATGAGAGAAAATTGGAATAGGCTACTGAGGAAGTTTATAGACCCTGGGAATCTTAAGCAAAGGAAGTATAACTACTTGCCCTATGCAGTTTAGAAAATTTCCTGCATTCTGAGAGCCTCAGTGGCTAGATCAAGATCCTTTCCAGTCCTGAATATTCAAGATTTAGCAATTTCCCAGATCCCACCTCTGTTAATGTACTTCTTACTGTGGCACAGCCTTAGATGTCCTTTCCAATCCTTTCATCTCCTCTTCACTGGTAAAACAGTGGACAGATATCCCTTAGCAAATAAAATCTATAGTTAATTTAAATCTTCACTTTAGCCACTGGTTTCAGCTTTCTTTCCATCTCGGTCTTCACAAGAGCTGAAAACAAGCATTGGGAAAAAGGCCCCAATTTGCTCTCTGGGGGAGATTAAAAGGCTAAAAGTTGGTCTGTGGGAGATAGGAAGTAGCGAAAGGAAACTGGTAAATCTGCAAATGAAACAAGAAGCCTTTGGATAACTAAGCATTGTCAAAAGCTTTAAAGAGATAAACTGAATTTGTTGAAGCAAGGCGTATGTTATAAACGTGGTATGGATTTGATTAAAATGCAAGAGAGGTGTGAAGCTTTAATAGTTTTTAAAGGCGTTTTTGTAAACACTAATCTTTAACTATATGTTTATGATCCATGGGGTATATGCATGGCCTATTGTTTAAACTTCCCTATATTTGCTGGAATATATTTAATCCCATTTCACATCAACATAAACAGATGTATTCATCAGTTGGGACATTAAAACTCTGTGGGTGTGGAGAATCAGAATTCTGCAGATTTTGTCTTCCCACAGATTTCCTGTAGATTTTTCTGTTCCCTACAATCTAAGCTTTCATTTTAAACAGTAGAAGTTTCTGGTCTTCCTACTAGCCATCTTGTCTTTTTTATACAAACCTGATTAGAAATGCTGAGCTGGAGGTGGTAAAGGTAAAATGAAGCAGAAGCCTGGGAGGAAATAGGAGAAAGGTTTAACAAACCCAGGAAATAAAGGTTCCTGTCAATTGGTTAGCAAGCTTTGTAAAAATTCAAAGGAGGAAAAAAAGTGTCATGAAGGTAAAACCTATCCCCAATACAAAAGCAACATCAGATTGTTTGGGAAAAGAGCTTTTTGTTAACCTGGTCTAGATAGTCTCCCAGCCACAAAACAAGCTGGATAGGGGGAAACAGGGAAGCATGGCCTCTTTTGTTAGTTGTTTTCCTTTGTCCCCTCCACAGGAGAGAGAGAAAGAGAGAGAGAGAGAAGATGGCATCTTCCTAGTAATAGTTTTTCAGATATTAGAAATCATTGCCATTCCTTCAATCCAAAGGAAATGAGCCTCTTTTGATATTTTCCTAAGTCCTATTTTCCAAATTTTATTGTAATCATTATTATTGTTATTATTATTATGATATAAACATGATAGGCTAATGGTGGGAGTTAAATTGTAATTATAACATTTAAGTTTTATATAGTCATTTGGTATGACATAACAGCTTTTTTACACTCTGAATTTATATTTAAGAAAAGGTTAATACTAGAAGAGGTAGAGAGGGAAAAAAAAGAGAGAAAGAAACTATTCCTTTTAGAAATTCTATTCGTTCAAAGGAAAATTTCCCACTGGTTTTGCCAAAATTCCTTCAGATTCCTTTGGCTCCTCCCCAAAACTTGGAAGTGACGCTGGAACCAAAATGGGGTTTCCACAGTTTTCTTCCCACCCTCATCCCCTAGGGAAATGCTGGAAAGCACATCCCTGTATACTCCAACTCCATTTGGAACTGCTACTCTGTAATGCTGAGCTCTAAGCTAGGAGGCAATTGAAATGTAAACTTACTTTATTAACTTTGAAAACATGTGTTACTTAAACTTTTGAAAAATAGCCAAAGAAGCCAAGTTGAAAAGATTACCGTTATCCTGCTGGTGCCTAAAGGAAATCATCCTGGTAATGAGAAAGAGTCAAAGAAAAAAGTAAACCTGATTTGAAAAGTTCTCTATTTGTGTAGAAATTCACATTTTAACACCAAAAAGCTTTTAAAATGAGGCTGTATAGGAAGTATTCTTGCTCTTAAAGCCTATAGACTTGGCAGGTATTCTGCTTATTTAGAGGTTGTAACAACAAAGGCTGCAGTGGAGTCAAGATGGCTGAGTGAGAATCAGTGTTTTTGCCCAGCTCACCTAGCATAATTCGTCCACAACAAACTAGAAAATATGCCAGATTGGGAAAGCCAAGAAAAAGTCCCACACAAAAGCCTACAATGGAATAATCAGTCCAGGAGACCAAGACCAGAGGGAAGACAGCAGTTCAGTTGTTAGGAACCTGCAGAACACCTTAGCAGGCTAACAGTGACTGAGTCTAGCAGTAGTCTACTGAAATTTAGCCACACACAGTCCAACATATCCAAACCTATGTCAGGAACTTACAGGGCTTTGACCACAGCAGGCAGTGAACATACTTCTCTCCAGATCATATAGCTTCAACGTTAAAGGGCCTGGAATATGATATTCTGGAGGGCAAAGGAGTTAGCATTAGAAACAAGAATCACCTAACCAGCAAAACTGAGTATGATTCTTTAGAGGAAAAATGTATATTTAATGAAATAGAGGATTTAAGCATTCCTGATAGACAAGAGCTGAATAGAAAATTTGACATTCAAACACAGGATTCAAGAAAAGCATAAAATGGTAAATATGAGTGAGAAATCATGAAGACAAAGCAAACTGTTTACATTTTTATATGGTGAGAGGATCAATGTAACCCTTTAAAACTTTCTCATCATCTGGAGTCTTAGAACCTAATTAGATCAAGGGCCTAATGTTATTCTATTATGTTGGGCTGATCTCAAAAGAAGAATGGAAGGACAGAGAAGAAGAATATGCTAGAAGAGGAGAGGGTAAGGGAAAGGAAGAATAGAGAAAATAATCTCACATAAATGGGACATGCAAGGAAGAGTTTATACAGTGGGGAGGACAGTGGGGAAAGGAAGAAGGCAGCCCTTGAATCTCACTCTCACCTGAACTGGTTCAAGGAGGAAAGAATTTACATATATACATCACTGAGTACAGAAATTTATCTTACCTTTCAGAGAAGTAGAAGAGAAAATGATTAAGAAAAATAATGTGGGAATGAGGGTCACAAGGGAGGGTAAAATGAAGGAGGCAGTAGTCAGAAGCAAAATAGACTCTTGAGAAGGGGACAAGGTAAAAAGCAAAATTAAAAGAATGAGAGAATAGGATGGAGAGAAATATACAATTAACAATCATAACTGTTAATGTGAATGGGATGAACTCACCCATAAAGCAGAAAAAGAAAGCAAAATGGATTAGAAACCAGACTCATATAATGTATTATTTACAAGAATCACACTTGAAATAGATGCATATAGAGTTAAAATAAGAGGCTGGTGCACAATCTATTATACTTCAGCTGAAGTAAAAAAAAAAAAGGCAGGGAGGTAGTAGCAATCATAATTTCAAACAAAGTCAAAGCAAAAATAGATCTAATTCAAAGAGACAGGTAAACTACATTTTGCTGAAAGATACTATAGATGATGAATTAATATCAATACTGAACATACATACTCCAAATGGCATGGCATTTAAATTCTTAAAGGAAAAGCTAAATGAGTTACAGGAGGAAATAGATAATAAAACTACATTAGTGGATGGGAAGGCTCAATTTACCCCTCTCAGACCTAGATAAACCTAACTATTAAAAAAAAACCAACAAGAAAAAAGTTAAGGAGATGAACAGAATTTTAGAAATGTTAAATAAGATAGACCTCTGGAGAATATTGAATCAGAATAGAAAGGAGCATACATATTTCTGTACTGTGCATGGCATTTTCACAAAAGGCATGACATTATATTAGGGCATTAAAAACCTCACAAACAAATGCAGAAAAACATGAATATTACATACATCTTGCTATGATCACAATGCAATGAAAATTGTATTCAATAAAGGCCTTCGAAGCATAGATTAAAAATTAATTGGGAACTAAATAATCTAATCCTAAAGAATGAGTGGATCAAAGAACAAATCATAGAGACAATATATTCAACAAGGAAACAAAACTATCATGTTTTGCATATAGGATGGTTTACTTAAGGAATTCTAAAGAGTCAACTAAAAATCTAATTGAAATGATTAACAACTTCATCAAAGTTGCAAGATATAAAATAAACTCATACATATCATCATTTCTATATATTACCAATAAAACCTAGCAGGAAGAGATAGAAAGAGAAATTCCATTTAAAATAATTACAGCATAAAAGACTTGGGATTCTACCTGCCAAAACACACACAGTAATTATATGAACATAATTACAAAACACTCTTCATACAAATAAAAACAGATCTAAATAACTGGAGAATATTAATTGCTTATGGGTAGGCCAAGCTAATATGATAACAGTGTTATACCAATAAAACTACCAAAGAAGTACTTTATAGAACTAGAAAAAATAATAACAGAATTTAACTGGAGGAACAAAAGGTCAAGAATATCAAGGGAATCAATGAAAAAAAAATGAGAGGGAGGAAGAAATAAGGGAGCCTAGCAATACCAGATCTCAAACTATGCTACAAAACTGTAATCATCAAAGCAATTTGTGACTGGATGAGGAGGAGAGAGACTAATTAGTGGAAAATATTAGGTAAACAACATACAGAAGTAAACAAGCACAGCAACCTAGTGCTTGATAAACCCAAAGATCTCAGCTATTGATTGAGGCATGACTATTTGACATATTTGAAAAACTTTTGCAAAGAAAAGTCTGGCAAAAACTAGGCATAGAGCAACATCTCACACTGTATACCAAGATAAGCTCAAAATGGGCAGATGATTTAAACATAAGGGTGATATCATAAGCAAATTAATGGAGCAGGAAAGAAATTTCCTGTTACATTTATAGATAGGAGAAGATTTTATGACCAAATAAGAGATAGAAAGATTCACAGGAGGTAAAATGAATAGTTTTGATTACATGATATTAAACATTTTTTTCACAAACAAAACCAATGCATCTAAATTTAGAAGAAAAATTGGAAAACTAGGAAACAGTCTTTGCAGCAAGTTTCTCTGATAAGGGTCTTATTTCTAAAACATATAGGGAACTGGGTCAACTCTACAAGAATATGAGCTATTCCCCAATTGATAAATGATAAGAAAGGATATGAATAAACAATTTTCAGAGGAAGAAATCAAAGCTATATGAAAAATACTCTAAATCACTTATAAATAAAATGCAAACAAGAACAACCCTGAATTACCACTTCACATTCATCAGATTGACTAAGATGACAAAAATGGAAAATTACAAATGCTAAAGGAGATGTGGGAAAACAAATACACTAATGCACTGTTGGTAAAGCTGTGAATTAGTCCAACCATTTTAGAAAGCAATTTGGATTTGTGCCCCCAAAAACTATCAAATTGTACATATCCTTTGACCTATGCAATACTGCTAGTAGGTCTATATCCCAAAGAGATCAAAGAAAGATGAAAAATATTTATAACTTCCCTTTTTGTGGTGGCAAAGATTTGGAAACTGAAGGGATGCCCATCAATTGAGCAATGGCTGAATGAGTTATGGTTATATGAATATGATGGAATATTATTTTGAGATAAGAAATGATGAAGGAGATGGTTTCAGAAAATCCTGGGAAGACTATGAACTAATGCAAAGTGAAGTGAGTAGAAACAAGAACACAATCTACATAGTAATAGCAATATAGTAATGATAACTCTGAAAAAGTTAGTGACTCTGATCAACACGATGACCCACCACAATTCCAAAAGATTCATGATAAAACTCCAGAGAGAACTGGTAGATTCAAAATACAGATTGAATCATATTTTTTCCTCTTTCTTTTTATTTCTTTTTTTTAAATTTTTTAAAAATTTTATTCCTTTTTTTTGAACATGGTTATGATGTAAATTTGTTTTATATTACTGTAATACTTGTAATGGGTTTTGTTAGTCAATTCATTTCAATTCAACAAGAATCTGTTAAACATTTACTATATGCCAGTACTGTAACAGGTACTGAAGAGGCAAAGGAAAAAATGAACACTGTCCCTGACCTCAAAAAGCTTACATTCTAAAGTTGTATTTTAGTATGTGACAACTTGATGAGCTTAAAGTAAAATAGATAGTTTTTCCATGGTTTTTATTGTTATGAGTTTTAAAGGCAAATACTTTCGTGTAAATACCATAAAACCCCCATTATAAATCACCCCTCTATACCACACATTCAGTTTTAAACTTAAATATCTTAACTTTGAACTTAAGAACAAGTCATATCTACTTTGTTTTTGCATGTTCATAATGTATTTCTTTCTCTAACATGAGAAATCTATAGCATGGGTCTTAAGCATGTTCCCCAGTTTTGGGATTTTAATATAATTCTGCACCCTATTGAAGAACCGAATCTTGTGCCACACAACAAAAAGGAGGTGAGAGGGATTCCTTTGCTTACAAGTTTCACTTACCAACCAAAAAGTCATTTCAGTGTCTGCCTGCCACTCATCAGACACAATATTCCAACCAATACAGGAAAGAGCAAAAATTCTTCCCAGTCCACTAGCCAGCCAGTCACTGGCTTGACTTTCATAATGGGGAAGATGTATATACCAGATAGTAACTGTTTCAAGAGACGGAGATGATTCCTTGCCAGTGCAACTGATATTTCCTGATGTCCCTCCTCCAAGGTAGCTATCGCATGTAATTGATGACATATTACCTCATTTTATCCTCACAACAACTCTGTGAAGTAGGGGTTATTATTATCCCCATTTTTACTAATGGGGATTGGTAAAATTGCTTCCTGAATTCACAGTCATCTACTTGATCACTCTGCTAAAAATATATGGTGCTCAAGACCACTAGAAATAAAAGGTTAAACCTGCTATCAATCCACTCTTAATTGTTCACTCAGAAATTTTCAGTGTGAATGTATCCTCAAAGCAAGGTTTGAGGTTGTATGAGACAGGTAGATATAAAATACAGGGCTATAACTGATAGGATAGAACAAAGACAGCTTTTTCCCAGGACACTTGAAGTGGAGTATAAATTGAGAGACCAAGATTCTGTGAAAGCTCAACTATGTTTTCCTTACTGTGGAAAACTTGAGCTTTGTTTCACAGTCCTCTGGAGGCACCAGGGTACAACCATATCACAAGAATTTCTTGGGGATATGTTTTGTGCTGAGGCAATTCCCCAAACCCCTCAACCCTCATGACTTTCATCGTCATCACTATGACCACACCCATTGTTGTAGTATCTCATGGTGTTGCCCACCTTTAGACAGTTGTCTTTCCCATAACCTTATCAGACTCCACCCAAAAGCTGGACTGTCCTTTGTGCCAGTAGGCTCAATTTGGGGTACTTATGTTAACAAAGTGGTGGAATGAAAGAGTGTTGGCCATGGAATCAAGATCTGAATTCAAATCCTGCCTCAGAAACTTATTTAGTTGTTATGACCCAGGGCAAGTCACTTAACCTATCTCAATGTTGGTTTCCTCATTGGTAAAAATGGGGACAATAATAACACCTACTTCATAGAGTTGTTGTAAGGATAAAATGAGGTAATATATAAAGCATTTTGCGAACCTTGAGGTACTATATAAATGCTAACTATTACTATTTGTTTTGGCCGTGCTCAGACTTCCACACCCATTTTTCATAAGTTAAATGACAAAAAAACCCAGAAAGATGATCTGATTTTCTTGAGGCCATATGGTAAGTCAGAAATGGATTGAGTATCACTTTGCTAATCTCCATCCTGAAATTCAGTCACTAGATGAGCTCTTCAGAATTCATTAATAGAGCAAGTAAGTCTACTTACCTTATACCTAGTGCTATTTCACTATAACTTGATCAACTGACAGTGCCACATAACCCAAGGAAAAAATGTGTTATTGTTTTTTTCAAATAAGGAAGTCACATCGATTTGTCTCTACAAAATAAATAACTAGTTGTTTTTTTTTTTTTTTTGCCAAACAGAAGGAGATCAGGTAGTATGAATACTAGAAAATATGCCTTAAAACCATTTAAAGGTAATTGAGTGATAGAGCTATAACTATAGTTTCCTTTATGAAAGGACTATATTTTCCTTTAAAAAACATTATTTTAGACAATTTTAGGAGCACTCTCCAAACATTATAGCAATTATTTCTTTATTAACTATGGTCCCTGGAAGCATGAAACAGAGAATAAGTTGACTGAAATGCTGAGTCAACCAAACTATGACTGTTTAGAAAAAAAATTTCAGTATTTTAGGGGCATACAAATGCTGCCATTATATGTTTCAGTATCGATAACTTGCCACCCATTTGAAAATGCTGGTTAGCCAGTTCACAAAAGACCTCCCCCCCATCACAGTATTATTATCATTATTTATAGCCTCTTTTTTATTTAAAGAATTTTAGTTTCACAAGCACTAAACAAAATTTTAACTCAATGAGAAATTATCTGAGTGTGGCCGCCCCTTGCTACATGAAAAAACTACAAACAGACAACTGTACTATTTGTCCAAGAACAAATCTAGGGAACAGCATAAATTATTTTAAAAGATCTGCTTATAAATCATTCAACTAGTCTACCTTGGGGTTGTTTTGCAAGTGGCAAAGGGAATTATAACATCTGTATTTCATAATGTACATTCAGTCCCACACTTTTATTTCCTGTGAGTCAATGCCAGCGTTAACTTTTCATTTCTAGTGATGCTGGAAGCTAGATGTATATAGCAAAGTGATCAGATAGGTAACAATGAATTCATGGAGTCACTGAAGAATAAAGTTTATATCAGCCACGAGATCTAATAGTTACCTTGTAGGACAAGAAGAAAAAACTGTTTAGGGGCAGCTAGGTGGCGCAGAGGATAGAGCACCAGCCCTGAAGTCAGGAGGACCTGAGTTCAAATTCGACCTCAGACCAACCACTTGACACTTACTAGCTGTGTGACCTTGGGCAAGTCATTTAACCCCAATTGCCTAAAAATTAAAAAAAAAAGAAAAGAAAACAAAGGATAAAAAAAAAAACTGTTTAGGGGCAGCTAGATGTCACAGTGGATTACAGAACTGGCCCTGGAGTCAGGAGGACCTGAGTTCAAATCCAGTGTCAGACCAGACACTTGACACTAGCTGTGTGACCCTGAGCAAGTCACTTAACCCCAATTGCTTTGCTTAAAAAAAAAAAACCGTTTACCTGTTTGACTTACTGTTTGCTCTGAATGCACTGAATAGATTCATTTCTATCTCTTGCAAACATCATTATTTGGTCTCTATTCCATCCTCTTTATGAGACAATGAAGGGGCAGGCCTGTGACAGGCTATAGGCCTGTGACAGGCTATCAGCCTGTGAAGAGTTTTTGTTCCTTCCAGGGTTGGTTGGGGTGTTATGCCTGATAAGTTTCAGCTGGACTCTATAATGACTTATTGGTTGGTAAGTGCTACTTATTGGCCAATAAAATCCCCCTCTTTTTTGTATGCTTTTCATACAGCATATGTGCATTGCTATACTAAGATATGAATTAAGATCTCATATGTCTCACACCAAGATAGCTGAAGAGATGCTTCTAGGAGAGTCTTTTTTTAAAAATATATACTTTAAAAGGACTTAAGCTTATAGCATTCTTTTCAATAAACATTTCAATTAAACAGGGATTTTTAAAGTGCCTACCTTGTATATGGCACTATGCTTTCTAGGATCCCTTTGATCAAATTCTACTCTCTGAGGAGTGAATTAAAGTTAGGAGTTGGGGGGTGAGGTGGAGTCCATACAGAAGCCTTAATTCAAATACGCCAAACCTACGGCTTGTTGTTTTATCATCCCTTTGGATCTTGAAAGCTTTTCAGTCTTCTAGAGTCCTCTATTTGGTTCCTTACCTTTCTATCCTTCTATCCCCTGAAACTGGGACCACTTAACCCCAACCTGTAGACTCAGCCCTGTCTCATACTCTGGGATTATTTCTATCCTTGAGCCAAGGGGAATATAAAAAGACCCGATTCATTGGATAACCAGCTCCTATCTCATTCCTGGTCTTGATCGTTTTTACCCTAGCTCCCTAATGGTTAGTTTTCTACCTTATTTTTCCCATTCCTCATTATTTAGTCCATGTATTGTGTCTTAGTTTCCCAGTAACTGAATTCCTTCTTCTGTACTTCAATGACTGAACTGCTACCTTATCCCTCAGTTTTCTCAGAGACTAGATTTCTTCTGGGCACCCCAAAAGTTGACTTAATCTCCCCAAATGCTAACAGTTTGCCAATCTGGGCCTCAGTTGCCTCCTGTTTGTTCTAATTGAATGTATGCCCTAAATCTTGGCCTGAATTGTTAAAAAAAAAAAATTTGAGTCCTTCCTATCTCTGCCCTCATCCCAAACTAATCTCTGGACATCAGACCTATATTTGGACTCCTCTTTTGCCCATCCCTAGAATGCCTGACCCCTTTTATCTTCCTCCTCACACATTCTCATTCTAAGCCTTAAAGCATTCTGACAAGGAAGCCTCATTGCCACCTGAGCCATTATTCTAGCAAATGAAATGTGAATACTCTTAGAAGATATTAAGCCTCACTAGGTAGTATGTTAGTGATTTGTTATCACTGTGCTTGGCAGAAACTTCAGTTCTATTCAACTAGTATTTATAAACTGTCTGCCATTTGCCAGGTACTGTGCTAGACAACTGGAAAGCATGAAAGAACCTATGGGAATGAATTTTGTGTTCTGGTATAATATTGGGGTAGTATTGGAAAGGCCACTGTAAGAGAAATGGATCAGAGCTAGGACAGCCATTGGGATGTAGGTTAAAGGACATAGGATTGAGAGCCAGATAATTTGTGTCTACATTCCAGTTGTATTACTTACTAGATTTGTGTCCCTAGATTTCTTTCCCTTGGGAAGCACTTCTCACTTTTCTATATCATAGTTTCCTTGTCTACAAAATGAAGCCATTGGTCTAGAATCTGAAATGATATGATCATCTTTAGAAACTGTACAATTCTGCCTAGGGGATGAATTTGCCTATAGAACTTGAGAGAACTCAAGAACATCGAAGGGGACGTTTAAGGTTTCAGTTCCAACAAAGAATGAGGAATTGTTTTCAGTCAGTACTGAGCTTCACTGGTTCAGAGACTCTTTGATAGAGAGACTTATAAGATCCCTAACCCAGGGCTTAGACTACATTATAAAGATTTGGTTTGAAGGTGCTTTCTTTGAACTGGGCTTTTGATTTCAAGTGTTGGCACTGGGTGACTGAAGGTTGGCACTGTACAACTTCTCCTCCTGAATAGTCTTCCACTTTTGGATCTGCTATTTACTATATCACCTTCCAAAAACAGAGTGGTTGGCATACTTTGAACATACTTGATCTTTTCTTCTTCTGTCAGTCATCAAAATTAGTGCCCAAATTGCTCAAAGTTCAGGGAAATTTGTCTTCATAAAATTAAAAAGTAAAGCATCTCTATTTTGTGACCCAAGAAAAAAAATCACAGTTACTACAGCCCACCTACAGATTGCTGTTTGCTGAACAGTGCCAATATCAGATACTCCCACAATGCCTCAAAGAATGTTTCCTGATTTGGGAAAATTATAAAGAGAGTTGACAACATAGTATCATTTTCCCCTTTTTTTTCTTTCTGTTTTTTAAAAAAAGAGGTCAAGTGAGATAAATTAAGGGAAGAAAAATGGGATGTTTTTGTGTTATGATTTCATGCCTCAAGAGGCTTTTAAGAAAGAACATTACAACTCAAAATGCTTTTTCCCTCATTTTAACATGAGTAAGAAAAATATGGTCTAAAAAAACATTCCTACAGTACCAAAATCAAAGCCACAAATATTTTACAATATTATTGGAAAAGCAGAAAAACATCACCAAGGAAACATTGCCTTGAAGTAATGATTTTTATTTTGATTTTTGATCACAAGAACTATGAGACAGCTATTTCCTACAGTATAGAGTGGCCTCTATAGTATAGCTCATTACTACACAGGTTCAAATATAGAAACATAAGAACTACACATAGTGCCCCCTTAGCTACTCCCAAGTTCACTGTGGCAGTTTGAAGGCAATAACTACTCAAACCACAGCCTAAGACCCCATCTTATGAGTTATTGTATTGCTAGACCATTGCAGACAAGTAAATCCAATAGCAAAAGGATTTAATTAAGACAGGAAACAAATAAATAAAAAGGCAAGGAATAAAAAAAAATCCTGCACCAACCCACAAAGGGTTGTAAGCTTCTATACCTTCCAGATAGTATAATCTAATTCATTCCTCTTCAGTGCCCCTAATTCTCCTGCACAGTGGCAGGACACAGCCACTTTATAATACACACTTCCAGTAATGGCTGCTTTGAGTATCTATAGTACAATAGTCAAGTTTAAGTCTCTTGTTTGTAAAGTGCTTAGCACAATGCCTGGCACATAATGGGTGCTTTATAAATGCTTACTGCCTTCCCTTCACCTTCTTTTTCACTGCTGTCTCCATAAGCACTGTGGGGAATATTGTGTAAAGAATCTCTTCCAATGAATGATGATCAGTTGGACTCAAACATCATGCGAAATGCCTATTGACATACATATAACAAAATCTATAATGTGTGACTTGTGGTTTTAAAAATAAAAAGGGTCACTATTTTGGTTGTCCATGCTTTACTGCCTAGTGGCAGATGTCAGAAACTGCTATCCTGATTTCAGCTGATTCAGTTAAAAAAAGACTCCATTTAGTTCCATAAAGAGAACTTGAAATAAGATATTGCTGTTATAAGTTCTGGAGTTTTTTTGTTTGTTTGTTTGTTTTTTTTGGTAAGGCAATTGGGGTTAAGTGACTTACCCAGGGTCACACAGCTAGTAAGTTCTGTTTTAATATTCCATTCTGCAGTCAAACTCTTGGTTATATAAAGGGTGGAAAGATAGGCATAGGACCAGAGATTTTTCTATCTCTGCTTTTATCTCTAGGGTTGAACAAAAGGAAGCCTCAGGTTCATAGATTATCATCCTTCATATTTTTCCCTGATACTCAGCTTGACAAGACTGTGATTCAGAAACCTCATTTATTTGGCATTAATAGGTAAGAATGCCACTTGCCAAGTGCTATTTGTTCCACAAAAGAGAATTTTCCAGATAATTGAAGTTTATCTCCTTATGAACACTTTTAAAAAGCACAACTGTTTTATGTAAATCCTTCAGAAGTATATCACACTTTCCTATTTTCTGAAAAAGAGAATAGTAGATATGAGGTACCCCTTTCTTAATGATTCAGAGTCATCATGACAAATTCTAGGTCTTGTGAGGTATACTGTAGTGGAAAGAATACTTGACTTAAAATCAGACCTGAATTCAAATCCCACCTCCTCCATTTAATAGCTATTAAATGGATATTAAATGAGATAATATTTGTAAATGTTAACTGACTAGTTCATAGGGCAAGTCATTTAATCTTACTGAATGTTAGCTTCTTCATCTGTAAAATGGAAATAATAATATCTATAGAATCTAATTCATAGCATTGTTGTAAGGCTCAAATGAGATAATATGGGTAGACTTTTGTAAACAGCTATTATTACGAATTATTATTATTACTACATTCTAATTCAGGAGTGCCTTGAGGGACTATTAAAATAGGGAAGGCTGTTAACCCCTACACTAAATGGACCCAAACTGATGTGGCTTATTTTTTTTTTAAGTTATTGGTCCAATTTACCGCAGTGCACCTTTTTAATTTGATGTTTTCATGACCTTTTTTTTGTATTCCATTTAAAATAAAAGACACTGAGAAATTCTTCTAGGGGCTTGCTATGCACAGAGTAAATGTGGATATGAATGAATGGATTTTGTTACATATTTTATCTCTTCTGAGGTCTTTTTTTTTTAACTTTATAGTTCTCTATCATTTACCAGATGGCTGATATTGTCAGACAAGCTACCCCTGAATAAATGATCTGTTGCTACATCTAAAACTTTCACCTTGGATTCCAGTCTCAACCCATGGTAACAGTAATATTCATTGAAGCATAATCAGTAATTAGTAATTAGTCATTTTCTATATACTGCATGTCTTCCTTCCATGTGTTCTTTTCCAGCTGCTGTTGATGTAAATTGGACCCTCCAAAGTGGACCATCACAGAACATGTGCAGGAGGAAATAAGCCATTTGACTCTACATTTCCTGAGACTATGTGTCCTCAGTTTCATCAGGGCCATTTTTGGTACTGTTAGCATATCATATCACTCTTTTCCCACCGCTTTCTGGAAGAACTGGAATGAAATCAGCAACACCATTGCATCTGGAAAGGGATAGACTGCCCTTTTGTTCTATTTACCATCTCTGTGACTCCTCAGAACAGAATACCCCCCTACTGTCTCCCTATATTTGTTGTTCCCCATTAGAATGAATAATTAAAATAACTTACAAAGCATTTATTAGGTGCCTGTTATGTTCCAGGCATTGTGCTAAGCATTGGGTATACAAAATTTTTGAGAACATTGTAGACAGTAACAGCAATATTGTTTTAAGAATGATTTTGAGTGAATAAGTTATTTTGTCTATTACAAATACCCAAATTAAATATAAAGGACATATAAAGAAAGATGCTATCTGTATTCAGAGAAAGAACTGAAAAGTAAAAGTATGTGTAGAATAATTTTACACATATATACCTATTTGTGTCTAATGGTAGCCATGGAGTGGGGAGGAAGAAAAAAAAGAAGAAAAATTACATGTTAATTTTGTTAATTATTTGAAAGGAATAACAAGTTGTGAATAGTAAATTTGCAGTTCCATATACAATTGTCTTTTTATTGTAGTGTTATGTAAATGCTTTTTTATTCCATAAATTAAAAATAATCTTTTTTTTAAAAAAGACAGAGAGAGAAAAAGAGAAAAAGGAAAAAAAAGGGAGGGAAAGAGAGAGATAGACCGAGACAGTCCCTGCCCTGAAGTAGCTTATATTCTAATAATGGAATATAACACATATATGGGAATAGTGACCAAGGAAGGGAGTTCTGTTCTGAGAAGGTATAAAGGGTGATGGAGGTTAGAGATACTTTCTCAGCAGCAGGCAGATGGTGAGGTGGCCTGGATGTATGGCTGCATGAGATATAAAGGTGAAGCACAGTGTGTTGTCTAGGTCTGTTCAGTAGACATACATGGACTAAGTAGGCTAGGTTTGTACACAATCAACCATCAACTGGGTTGGTCCATAGGGCAGAAGCTCCAGAGATGAGTCAATTAATTTTTCAATAAACTGGGGACATGAGCATGGATTCTGGAAAAATGGTTTTGAGGTTAAAGTCTCAGATCTTGAGTGGAGAGTACTGGTCCAAGCCAAGAGGAACAAGTCTGCAGTGGCAGGAAGGCAGATGGTGAGATGGATGTATAGATGAAGTATGGTCTTCACTACTTATCATTCACTGTGACTGGCAGTGCCACTCACAGTCTCCCAGCCTGAGAAGTTTGACCTCAGATCTCAGCACCCTCTTCAGACAGTTGTCACACCCAAGAAAATGAACCATTCAGAGACATCTTTATGTACATCCTCTGCCCACCCAGTGACTTCCCAGAGAGACGTAACTGGTAAAAGGAAACTGCTTGATGGCAAGGTCTGTCCCAATTTGATATTTGTGTCCCTAGCACATAGCACTGTATTTGGTATATGGTGTTTAATAACTGGTTTTCCATTTATTCGTTCATCTCCTGTCAGATTTTCATTTATGAGTTTTTTTTTCTATTTTTGTTGTTTTTCAATGCAGTGGTACTAGAACAGGCAGAAACAATCTAAACTATGGATAGAGAAACCTGAGGGTTTTGAGGGGCTTTAGGGAAAGAAGCCTCAATTCTTACCCCCAATTATCTTTCCTGATGGTTAGTCTTACTACCTGAAATTCCACCATTAATGATTAAATCCTTTGAGTTAGGGTTCTCTTTTCAATGAAAAATATTCCTTAGAGTATTAACATATTAAACCAGTAATCATTCTTTTTGACCTTAGTGTGAATTAATTTAATCAGACAGATGTTTTCTTCCTGGAGAGTAGCTGAGCTCACTACACTGAAGTTCTGATTGAGGGCCTGACAGATGAAGAGAGGTAATTCAGGGGCATGGAGCAAGGCTGATTAGTATGTCTCAGCGAGGGGCTCCAGGCAGCTGGAGGTAATAATGAGGGTGCTGGGAATCTGGGGGGTGGGGTGGAGAGAAAAGGGGAATAAAGAATAGGAGATTGTAGGGCTTTATAGATAAACCGGCAACTTCACAGTTTTTCCTACAGATAGCCTGTGTAATAAGGTAGCAACAAAAACTAGCTATTCATAGGAGGCAGTAGGTTGCAGCCTGGTCTTAAGCAAAGGTGATGTTGCAGTTTAATGGCCCTATTTGGAGTGGATATGGTAGGGAGGGTAGAGGCATGGAAGGGGGGGATGCGATGGGAGCAGTTTCTTCTGAATTGGAAGGAAGCAGGGTATCCTTTCCTTCCAGAGCTAATTAACAGCTTCAGGGAGCATCATAATGTGCTGTTAAACTGTGAAGTCGCTTTTTCTTTACCTCTCTCTTGTACATATTTGTGTACTTGCTCTAATGTCCTCATGGATTATCAACTGCTTAAATAAAGGAGCTTTTAAGTCATTACTGTATTCCTTCCTCATCACTTTCCATTTTTTCCTAGGTCCTTTTCTTTGGATCTACCTTACAGGGTTGTCATGAGGATCAAATGAGATATTTGTAAAGAGCTTAGCCCAGTGCTTGGCACATATTAGGAACTTTATAAATTTTTCTTCCCTTCCCCTTCCCTAGCAGATTAATGATCATCATCGCTAACATTAGTGTAGTGCTTTAAAAGGTTTGGAAAGCACTTTACATATATTTTTCTTGTTCAGTCATTTTTCGGTTGTGTCTGACTCTTCCTGACCCCCTTTGGGGTTTTCTTGGCAAAGATACTGGAGTGATTTGCCATTTCCTTCTCCAGCTTATTTTATAGATGAGGAAACTGAGGCAAACAGGGTTAAGTGACTTGCCCAGGGTCACACATCTAGTGTCTGAGGCCAGATTTGAACTTAGGAAGGTGAGTCTTCCTGACTCTAGGCCTGGCACTCTATCCACTGCACCATCTAGTTGCCTTACATACACTATCTTATTTGGTTATAGGATTTAGAGCTGCAAGGGACTTTAGAGGTCATTTAGCCAAATATCCTTATTTAACAGAAGCCCAGAGAGGTGAGGTGCCATGCCTGAGAGCTCACAGGTCCTGTGATTACAAAGCCTCCATTCTTTGCTTTGCACCAAACTGTCAAGCATAGTTCCTTGTTTGAAGTAGCAAGTCAGGCAGTGATGTGCTGGAGCCAGCTCATACCAGCTCACGAGAGTTGATTATAATTTTCAATATAAGCATTTATGCTTCAGAAATCAGCAAACATTTCAAATAAGGACTTAGTTTATTATTTTGTTGACAGTCTAGAATTAAGAAAGTGATGAAGAAAATGTTAATGATGCAGATTAAACTTAAAAGTGTGTTTTATGGACATATTAAATTTTTGGAGAATGGGCTGTTAAACATTTACCATGTAGACTACAGTATGGATATAGATTATCCAATCTGATTTTAGCTTGCTTAGACATTTAATCATATTCAAGAAAAAATAAAATCATTATTTTAATGCTACAAATACAGACTGCACTTCTCATTCCATTCCTAGACCTCCAATCTCTAAAAAGCAGAAGCCAAAATTCGTCTTTCTGTCTGTTAGGTAGGTAAATGGTGCAGTGACAGTACCTAGGCTAGAGCTTCATCAGAAAACATCTGAGATAAACTATACAGAGAGAAACTATCAATAACTCTAGGTCTTAGACCTCCCAGAGGAATTTGCTTGAATTACTTTCATTTTACTTCTCACACATAACAGGCACCCAGTGCTTGGCACATAGTGGTGCTTAATAAATGTTTACTGATCGACTGATTGATTGCTGGACACTATGGATGTTTTCAGTAGTCCAAGAATCCCTGGGCAGGAGACTTTGTTAGCATAGGCTTTTTAAGGAGATTTGGATGGAATGACTTGGGTTTGCTTTTGAAAGGATTCTAATATCAGACAGTGGTTCCTTTTTCCTTTGGAGAAACCCAGGACAGAGAGAGATATAGAGAGAAGACTAATGTGAGATTATAAGGGAGACCTTTTGCTTAGTGCCTGGCAACACCTTGCTTACTCTAGTAGCAACCTGGGAGCTTTTAATTTCTCTCATTGCATCCCTTCTGTCTACTGGGGTGTAGACTGTGTGAGTGAAGAGGGGACTGTGTGAGTGAAGCTTTACTCGATTCCGGATTAGAAGCAATGGAGAGATGAACTTCTAGGTTCGCTCCTAAGCTAGGAGATGAGGAGAGGAGGAGAAGGAGTAAGCATTTATTAAGTGCTTATTATGTGCCAGACACTTTACAAATATTATGTCATCTGATCCTCACAATAACCCTGTGAGGTAGGTGCTATTATTATCCTCAGCTTACAGTTGAGAAAACTGAGGCAGACAGAGATTAAGTGATTTGCCCAGGGTAACATAACAAATCTAAGGCTAGATTTGAACTCAGGTTTTCCTGACTCTAGACCCAGTGCTCTATCCACTGCACCACTTATCTACCTAACAGACAGAAAGATGAATTTTGGCTTCTGCTTTTTGGAGATTGGAAGTCTAGGAATGGAATGAAATGTGCAGTCTACATTTGTAACAGTAAAATAATGATTTTATTATTTTTTCTTGAATATGATTAAATGCTTATGAAAGCTATGATCAGATTGGATAACATACATCCATACTTTAGTCTAGACTAATGAAAGGAAAATTATACCTCCCACAAAGGGGCAAAGCTCAGAGAAGAATGACAACCAGATCTTTGAGATCCAGGGAGAGCTTAGCTCTTGTTACATAGCACCCTCTGGTACAGCTGACAGATGGGAATGAGACCTTAATTAACCACAGCACCTGCTCTGGTCCAGGCAAGGAGTCTTAGAATCCCCTAGCTGTCACACACACAATAGCCAGTATTAAAGTTACATATGTGCTTGTCTCCACTCTTTTACAAGACTTCAAGTTCCTTGAGGGATGATCCTATATTTTACTGAAATTTGCATGCTATGCCTACCTTGCCAAACACCTAGCACTCAGTAGGCACTCAGATATTTGGATTGAATGAATGATTCTGGAGCTACTTTTCTGTGATATATAAAACAATTTAAATTTCAAGGAATTCAAAAATATATTTATTTTTTGAGAGATTTAGAAATAGACATTGCGATGATTTGGCTGAATTAGACTTAGGTTTTTTTTCTTTTAAACTTTAAAATCTTAATGATAGTATTCTTGGACTAAATTCTTGAACTAAAATGACTTATAATAACTTTAGGTAGTTATCAGACTTTAATGATTTTATTACCATAGCAAGATCTTGACAGGCTATAGGTGTTACCTTTCTGCCTCTAGGAGAAAGCATACCAGGTTTTCTGTGTTGGTAATGATGAGACTACAGTTGTCACTGTTCAGCCCCATGGATGGGCCAATTTAAAGCCATGAGAAGAAATTCTGGTGTTCTTCATGAGTGGCACAAAATGGGCCTTCAAATAAATTTTGTGATTCATGGTGTTAAAATAATACAAGAATATGAACTTAGCTGTATTAAAGTTTTTGCACTCTGTAAATGCTGATGCCCTGGCACAATGTTTCTGACAATATGCCCTAGTTATGGCCCTGGGGCAAGCATTTCTATGATACAGTGTGGTGTGTCTAGGCTGATGTGTAGCATTAAGGGATGGACTGCCTTATTTAACCTGAAGGTATCTTTCCATCAGTAAGGTGACAGCTGAAGAACTGTTAATAAACAAGCTTTTTAAGCTACAACAATTTGATTAAACACTATTTAGGTGACGTGGCATACAGATGGGGCTATAGACTGGGAAGTGGAGGTGAGGCTTTACAATCTGTGTTAAGTAGTGACCCTCCAAGAACTACAGCTGATTTCCAGAGGTTTTTTGTGTTTTTTTTTTTCAGAATCATTCCTAGCCCAGTAGCAAAACAGAGACAAACAGCAAAGAGGCATTGTTAGAAATGGGCTTTGGGGCCTTGACATCTGTTCTTTTGCAACCCAGCTGCTTGTAGCTCCACTTTCTGCCAGGGAGGATGACCATGACCTTGAAATTGAGTACCCAGGGCTGCTAGTCGCTCCCACTGTGAGTAGGAGTACTGCACATCATGGTATGATTTCTTCCTTCTGTTGTGGATAAGCTAAGAATACCAAAAGACACAGTGGGGGTGGAGCAGGGTTGGAGAGGGGCAGAGGAGCCAGCCCCTGGCTCTCCCACCATTCTACTAGAAGGATACACTACTGCCTTCAAAAAAAAAAGTTGGTCTTTAAGCTGAAACTGAAATGCCAAGAAAATGGCAATGGAGCAAATGTACCACTCTGCATCATATCACTTTTAAAGTTAATTTTAGAATATTTCAACTATAATTTTTAAGTAACACATGGCAGAGGATGCCAGTGTTAATAATGCAATTTAAAAAGCAATTATAAGTAGTAAATATAACCTCATCAACTTGTGTTTCCCTGCCTCATTCTGAAGCTGTTGATTCCTACCTCTAAAATAAAACTGGCAACTTTAATCAGACTCTCAGAGTGTCTTGCTAGTATTATCTGTGAACAAATAATGTCATTCCATTTTAGAGAGAGAGGAAAGCAGAGTGACAGAGAGACAAACAGAGATTAAGTACATTCTCCAAAGCTGCACTTTATTTGTTGACCATTTTGCTGATAGAAATTATCAGGACCTGGATGAGGTGAAGAGTGTTTGAATAATAGTCCCCATTAGTGCTGTGGTAACCCCTTCATCCAAGTATCAACCTGCTTTGCCATCTCTATTTACTGGCGGGTTCTGGCTCTTCAAAAGAACAGCAACAAATCAGGGGCCACAGGAGGAGCCCTAGGGGAAACTGAAGGGGTTGTTGTCAAAACTGCATCAGCCAGCGGGAGGCCCACTTACACACTTAAAGTCTGGGGGCTGAGCCATAAATAAGCTAATAGGCCACTTTGTGACTAGTTCTTTGTGGGCCCGGACCGAGAGAAATAAAATGCATGAGATGGCATATTTATAAAACCTTCTTGTCCATGTTTTACGGATATCCATGTATCTGAATGAGGGAAATAGTTTATTTTAATAATTTTTCATAAACTCTGCCTTTCTTTCCTCACCAATCACAACTTGGCTTACCAATTTGCTCTTCCCTCCCATCTTTTAAGCCCATCTTCTTTTCCTCAGCCCTTTGACACTGAAATAACCCACTTTTGAAAGATACCATGTTATGCTCTTATCTTTGATCTCAATTTCTCACAGGTCACTTTTATTGCGTTTTTCTTAGACTTCTTAGGAACTCTGTCAGTGTGTGATTCCTTAATACTTCTGGCTCACAACCAATGCTAGTATTTTCTTAGCCTCACAGTATTAGATAAGGCAAAGGTATAGCCTGGGAGGATCTGAGAAAGGATATGCAAGAATATCTGAGTGACTAGTGTTTGGCCCAGACCTCTGATTTCATTGATGATAAAGTGGAAAGAGTGTTGGATTTGCCGTGAGAAAGCCTGGGTTTAAGTCAGAGCTAACCTGGATAGGTGGGTCCAGACTTGTGATTTTATTGGTTTTAAGTCCTGGTGAAGAAACTCCCTCTTACTAAAATAAATTAGCATCTCCTTAGTAACTTAGTAAGTCAGAGGGTTGCCTAGGGTACTAAGAAGTTAAGTGACTTGCCCTAGATTGCTGGGAGATGGCACTTGAACCCAGGCCTTCCTAATTGACAGGTTGGCTCTCAAGCTACTTGGCCAAGTATCCTGCTGGTGACATATTAGGCACTTAATAAATGCTTAATTGATTGGTTCACCTCATATATTGCCATATTGTTCTCTAATTATTTCACATGCATTAGTTTTGTCTTCCTGCCAGGTCAGTATTCTGAGGGAAGGACCATGTCTTGGATTTCTGTGAATCCTCACTGCCCTGCCCTGCCCTGACTCACCCATCCAGTATTTTGGAAAGTGCTGAGCACAAGCTACCCACTAACTACTTGTCGATCAATGATTTGATTGAGTGACTTAAGTAAATCACTTCTAACATTCGGTTTATCCCTGTGATTCTGATTCCTGGATTTTCCTTCTAGAAGCATAAGGAACATTCCAAGATTTGCCATGAATCTTCCAAATAGCCCTGTGAGATAAGCAAGAAGTATTCCAAATGTGGTCAATTCCTAATTATTCCAGGCTGGACTGTTTCGATTGTGGGTCATCCAAAGCTTTCCCTACCTCTCCTCACCTCTACTGCTTTGCTGTTTTCACATTTCCCCGTTCATTAGCACATCTTCCTGAGGTCAGGCAAGGGAAGAAAGAATAAAACTTTGCTGACTGATTAGTTGCTAAGAAACCCCAGTTTATCAATTCTAAGCCTTGATTTCATAGTTGCTGACTTGCAACATTATCCCCCACCATCTGGAAACTTTTTCTTAACCACTTACAACAGCCAAAAAAAAAAAAAGTTCTTTCAGTTTAGAACTTTAGAATCTATGAGGCCACAGGTTCCCCACCCCTGGACTAGTCAAACCCCTACATTCTCTCTACAACATTCCCAGTAGATAGTCAGAACTATCCATTCTCTCTACGACAGCTCTTATAAAAATTCATCAAGCTTCTGCTTGATAGCTCCAGGATGGAGAACTCACTATCTTCCAAGGTAGCTGTACTTCATAATACAATGCAATATTTTGCGTTATGACTATTTTTATATAATGCTGTGCTTTATGAAATAATTTATATATTCATAGCTCTATTACAGAAGTTCTAACAAATTTTATGAAAATGTGCTGAACTTACAGGATTTTTTTGTGATTCTATTATTCAGTGTTAGAATTTACCTCAGCACATAAATAAGTTAGTTTTGATAGAATTTTTTTTTAGATAATTGCTATATCACATCACTTACCCAGCACCCTGCTCCTAAATTCCACCTCCTCATCCTGAGCAGCTCTCATATCAACACCACTACCCTCACTCTATCAAAAAGACCAGTTGTACAAGAATAGCATGAACTTCTTTATCAAATGCTTTAATAAAATCTATGTAAACAACATCTACAGCAAATTAGTTTTAGTAATCTTTTCATAAAAGTAAATAAGGTTGATCTGGAATGATTTGTTTTTGATGACACCATATTGACTCTCTGTAACCCTCTCTACATATTCACCAACCATTTATTTAAAGATCCAGTCTAAAAATTTTCAAGCCTACTTGTCTGTTTTTGTCTCTTTTAAAAAAAATCAGAAAAATAAATAAATAGACAAAAACAAACAAAAAAATCAGGACAAAATCTGCCCTTCTCCAACTGTGCATCTGAAAATGTAATTTGTTTGGGCCAAATGATGTGAACTGATCAAGGGCAACTAGGTGTTCTTTGACACTTAGCCTTTACTTTTATTTCTGTTGGGTATCAACTCACCATTACCCATTTTTGTGTAATATCCAGGACAAAGGGTATTGGCAGAGGAGAGTCCAAAGAAGTATTGAGAAGCTCCGTCTATACTTTTTTGACAGAGATCATCATCATCCCATCCAGCCCAAGATCCTGTCCCTTCTTTGAGCCTCCTTTTTTTTTCCCAGTAAAGCTTAAATGCCCTTTTGGCTGATTTTGCTTCTGTTGCCAACCTCAATTCATTCTGAACTTCAGCATGCCTGATACCTTTTGTAGGACTATATCACATTCATATATTCATTCTGTTAACTGACCTTGCTTCCATCTTCTGTACATTTTTTTGGGGGGGTGAGACATTTGGGGTTAAGTGACTTGCCCAGAGTCACATAGCTAGTAAGTGTTATGTGTCTGAGTCCAGATTTGAACTCAGGTTCTCCTGACTTCAGGGCCATTGCAGTGGCTCCACCTCACTGCCCCTGTACATTTCTTTTTTAAAATCTGAGTTGGTTGATGAATTGTCTCTCCAAATAAATCTCATTTTTCTCCCTTCTTAGAACTGTTTCTTTTCATGCCATCAGAATCTCATCCTGAAATATCTCCTATCCCTCCTGAAATAAATTCCCTTACAACATTTTTAGTCCATGAAATGCTATCTATTATCCTACCAGATGTAGAGTTATTGTACTCCGTCCACTTTGCAGGAAGCAGAAGATGCTGGTTCTGCCCATTCATGAGAAGGAAATGAGGAAGACATTTGAGGAAGAACTTAATATTGGTTGATGTGTTGATTAGTTTTTCTGAACTATTATTTTTCTGATTTTTTATTCTTTTTTAAGAGATATTATTCTTGGAAGGGAAGCTACATATTGGAAAATGAAGAATAATGTAAAATAAAAATATATTAATAAGAAATTTAAATTTAAAATCAATTTATTTTAGTTTGGAGGGATGGTAATAGCAGCACAAGAAAATCATCATTACTTATATTAGATACAATTGTAAATAATAGTGATTACGATTCATTTCTACCAGATATTTCTATTTACAAATGATCTCCTAAATATGGTTCATAAAAATCTCAAAAAAGTTTGGCCTCACTATTCACACAGGAAAAGCCAAGTGGATGACAAATGCTTATTATTCAGACTATCATGTAAGATTGAAGAACAACCTATAGAGTTTATCTATCATTACATGTATATGAGACTGTTACTGCAAATAGAAAATGAATTGGGCTCAGAGGTGAACAGGAAAAGGAAAATGAACTGGATTATTTTTAGAAAATTAGACAGTTCCTTGAATGACTTCAAGCTTCTTAAAACAGGCCCATTTTTTCTAACATCAGTATTCTGTCAGTGATATTGTATGGCAGCAAGTTATCAAATATAGAATACTAAAGAACTGAAGTTGGTGATCACCCAAAGGGGAATGAGAAGCATATGGTAAATAGGCTGTAACACATTATAAGTCAGCAATTATACAAAAGAAGGGGCATAAAGAATGCAATTAGAGAAATGTTTGACTAGAAAAAATGATGGGCCTTTAACATAACAATAATGAGAAATAACTGAAGGACAGCCCTCATGCTATTCCACTGGCATCCATTTGTTGTCAAGAGATCTCAAGGAAAGTTCCCACCATATCAAGTTGACCCCCTATGGGAAATTTAAAAGGGAGGACATAGATGAGGTTCTCACTGGATCTGTCAGCCTGGATTGGTTGTGATTTACATTACGGAAGGGAATATCCTCATCAATAAGATCACAAATCCATTAGAATATTGGAATATTAGAGCAATAATTAAATTTATTACAAATCAAACATATACATTCTATGGATGGCAGAATTTACTGTCATCAAAAATATGTCAGCAGATTTATTAGGAATCTACCCGCCATGCTGATGTTACAATAAAATCTTGCTACTCTGACTGAAAAAAAAAATGTCAATTTACAACAAGTTATAAGATTCCATATCTTTCATAGCTCCTTCTTGCATGTTGCACCTGAGATGACTGACTGCCTTATCGACCTTCAGTATTGGATGTGGTTGATGATAAGTCTA
Source organism: Vombatus ursinus (assembly GCF_900497805.2). Classification (NCBI taxonomy): domain Eukaryota; kingdom Metazoa; phylum Chordata; class Mammalia; order Diprotodontia; family Vombatidae; genus Vombatus; species Vombatus ursinus. The sequence continues at coordinate 21,885,747 of NW_020949351.1, forward strand.
TGAACAAAATACAAATCTCAACGAGTAATTTCATTTCTGGGATAGTTGGGTAGTGAGTTTAATCTAGTAGTCAGTGGTTGGTCCTGTTTTCATAAGCTTATTGACAAGTCCTGCTGCTTATAAACCCTTTAGGTATCCAGCCACAGTAGCCATATTTTTGTTTCTGTTTTATGTCAGCCTATAAGTATTGAATCCGAGTCTGTTGGTTTTTTTTTTCCTAGAGGAGGCCAAGTAAGAAATAATAAAATGTTATTTTGCGTTTTTATTTTTTACCAAGTGAGTATATAATCCCTAAGAGAGAGTATGATAATCTTCCTTTTAAAAAAAAAGTGATAAACTAAGAAAATAAGTTCATGCTGTGGCTTCATAAAGACCATTCTGCATTTCCTGCTGTGAGTTATCTCCTCCTCACCCAGTGACACTTGAATATCCCCCTTTGGGGCAGATGGTTTTCATTATTACAATCCCTGAAACTCAACGGATTCACTGAGCAACACTCCATTTTCAAGAAAAAGACAAAGGTTAATGGTAAATCCAAGTAGTTCTCCCACTCCCGACTGGTCTGCTCCTAGCTCCACTGATTTCCAGGCTGCTCTCAGTGTTTTCAGAGCAGTAGGGGGAAGCTGGTAGATTATTTTCCAAAAGATGGATGCCATCTCCTGGGAGTCTGTGAAACTGCATGACCTAGGCCTAAGGAAAGTCGAGTAACCATTTCTGGCAAGTTTTCTTCTTTCTTCCTTTTTTTAAAAAAAGAGTGTCAGTCTTCCCCAAATCAGATCTCAGTATGTAGCTGGTGTGCACAGAGATCCCTAAGCACACAGAGTAATCACACACTCAGGTGTCACTTACCATGACAGTTAATAGCAATTCTAAAGAATGTAGTGGCTTGCCCTTCACAGATCTATGTCATGATGTTGCCTCATTACATGGGTTATTTATGGTGTACTGGTGATTTAAACTCCATTTGACGTAAGCTGGACCTCAGAGTTGTCACTGCTGATGTTGCAGGATTTGGTTGTCTCCCCCTCAAACAGAACAGAATGAAGTCAGAGAATAGAATTGTCTCTTTCTAGTTAATTCTAGAATGTAAAATAAAGTTTATTTTCTCCATGCCTTACATAATACGTCTCTAGGGTAAATAAACAACCCCACAGGGCTTTCTATGACACATGCTACCTGTAATGTTCCCTTGTGCCTCTTACCTATATTTTTATTCCTCCACTAAACAACAAATATTGAACTTTTCTTTCTCCTTTTGAATTGGGGTATAAGATAGGAATTATTCAACTTTTATTTGAATAGGCCCCCAAAATAAATACGAGTCATCTTCTGTGAATAGGTCCTTGAAATAAAACTGCATGATCCATTAACTATCTGAATATCTTGCAGTTAAGGGAAGCAAAATGCTTTCACCTTTTCTCTCTCTAAACATATATATGAAAAAGGCCAAAGATGGAGCAAGGAACTAAACCTCCTTCCTTGGGTTTCAGATGAGTGAGTGATGTTACCATAACATGGATATTTAATGTACCTCATTTAAGAGGGTCAGAGATGAAACACTACTGCTTGCTTGTCTAAACCAGTCTGGCCTGGGAAACATAATATTTAATAAGTCATATTTAATTAGCTTTCATCTAACGTGGTGCTCTGTTGGCTGTTATTTGTGCAGCCCTCCGGGGTTTTCTATATAAGGCCTGATTTTTATTGTCCATTGATATCATGTCTGCTCAGAGATTTTATCAGAAAATATGATCGGTGTTCCCTACATAATACTGAGAAATATTCATCAGTAAGAAGCACTGATGGCATTATAAAAAAAAAAAAAGCTCAGCAGTGTAACTGCCTCAAATCCTTGCAGGGAGAGGGGGAGTGACAGCGAATCAGTGTTTTTTCTGTTTTACATTGAACGTGGATCTGTCATTTCCAAGAACAGATCATACTGTGTTGTGGGAGGCCAAGGTTTGGAGACTCTTTTGATGCTGAGATTTTCAATGGTTAGGCATCATCACTTAGGCTCCAGTTCCCTTTGAAAGCCACTCAAGGAAGCAGCCCGAACTGGGAGTCACGCCGGCTGACCACGAACCCGAGCTCACGCAGCCAGGGCTCTGGAGACAAAAGAGAGAGAGTTCATGGAAACAAGTGTCTACTCAACTAGGTGTTGTGTTCTTGATTCTCCAATTGATTCTTCAGATCAAAGGCGCTTCATGCAGGCCAAGACTCGTGATTTTTGTCATTTGAAGAGCGTTAGCAACATGCAGTGTGGCGAGAGCAGCCTAGTTAAACCCTTGCTTTAAAAAGCATTACTGAAGTGAAATCCTCCTTCATGAAATCCTTGTGACCTGGCATTTATTCCATAGGGAAGGGTTTGGCCCTTGCATGGAGTGGAAGGGTTCAATGATTTCTCCCTCTCTGACAGCAGAAATGTTCAAGTTTCTAGACTGTCATTCAATTAGTGGTGAACAGAGAAGCAGCATGTTGTGATGGAAAGGCTGCAAATAGGATAATTGTTCTAGAGCTGGAAGAGATCTGTAAGGCCATCTAAATCAACCTCTTCACTTCACTGATGAAGAAACTGAGGCCCACAGAGGTTAGGTGACTTGCCCAAGGTCGCACAGGGGACAGGTCATCAGAAGCAGCATCCAAACCCACATCCTCTGACTACAAAGCCAGCTTTTCCCTATTATGCCACACTTCCTCTGTTGAACTGAAGTCAAGTGAGACCTGGGCTTAAATCTTGCCTCTGATACTGGCTGCGGGGTGCTGGGCAAGATACAGTCTTTCTCAGCCTATTTTCTCATCTGTAAAATAGTTATAAAAATACCTGTAGCACCTACTTCTCAGAATTGTTGTGAGAATCAAATGAGATGATGTAAAGCACGCAGCAAACTTTAAAATGCTATGTAAAGTGAATTAGTGTTAATTTCTGCATCCCATCATCCTAAATACTTGGCACATTACAAAGGCTCATGTTTCATTATTTTCTGTGTCTCTTCCCAGTTCATCATTGGCCATGGAACTTCGTAAAGACTAGATAATAAAAATATTGATTCTCCTGCCCAACTGTTCCCCTATACCCTTTTGTTGTGTGAGAGGCAGTAGCAGGAGCTTGAGAAAAGCAGAAAGGTCTTTTGTGGAGTTGGGCAGAAGGAAGCTGACTAGGATAAGACTGTAGAGTGGGTCCTCATGGAGTTTCTCCTCAAAGTTTAAAGAAAAAATCTAGCCCCTTCCTGCTTCTTTCATCAACCACTTAAATCCATCCAGGGATGACTTTTTTTTTTTAAGTTTTATTGATTTGTTTTAGTTTCACATTACAAATATTTATGAATTACTCTCACTTCATGACAGATCTCTTTTTACAAATTAAAACAGTTAAGGAAAACTAATAATATGGTGACCTCATCAATAATACTGCAACAACTTTCATTTCTTTAGCACTTCTCATCACCTGGACAGCCACACCCAGTTTCCTTTTCCTTCTCTAAGCTTTTGTCTTGCTAATTTGTTTTTCTTACTTTGTCTTACCAACCACAGTCTCCTTGAACCCTTTTCTTTCCACTTCTCTTTCAGCTCAATTCCTTCTCTTTCTGCTGTTTTTTTCCTTAATTTCTTTGCTGCCTTCTGCTTTTCTCTTTCTTGGGTTCTTCTGCTCGTCTCTCTTTCCTTTTTCCTAAATTATTTTCCTTTAGCTCCTTTTCTTCTACTCTTTCAGCTCTCTTCAAATTCTTCACAATTTCCCTTCCTCAAATTCAGCTCTTGCCCTCTCTGTTCTTCTAACACAAGGAGGAGATTCAAAAGTTCTCCCCAAAGAAACCCAGCCTATGTTTTCTTATATGTCTACATGAAGAAAATATTCCAAATCACTACTAATTAGAGAAATGCAAATTAAGGTAATTTTGATATTCCACCTCATGCCCATCAAAATTTCACATTTGTGGCACCACTAACTTATTTTTTAAAAAAATTAACAGAAATTTATTTTCTTTTCCTCTCATTCCCCCACCCCCACCACAATGGATAAAAAAGAAAAGGAAAATAAGTTTCTTATAAAAAGTATGCAGAGTCAAGCAAAAAAAGTTTCTTTGGTGTCCAAAAATTAATTATGTCTCATTCTGTATCCTAAATCTATGACCTTACTATAACTGATAGCATGTTTTACCATTGGTCCTCCACAGTCATGGATGGTCATTATATTGATGATAGTTGTTATAGCTGTCAAAGTTCTTTGTTTTTACAGATAGTTGTTATTGTATAAATTGTTTTCCTGGTTCTACTAATTTCATTCTTTATCAGTTCATAAAAATCCTCAAAATTATTCATTTTTATAATGTTGATGTTAATTGTTCTTCTGGTTCTACTCATTTCACATATTAGTTTGTATAAATCTTTCCATGTCTCTTTGAAATTACCTATTTCTTCAGTCCATACATTACATTAGTATTTCATTACATGGGGTGTATGGAGGGAGGACTAGCACCTCTGGTGTGAGGGTTTCAGGGCTGCTCATCCACCTTTGGTGTCCATCTTCATCAACTCTCAACTGTGGCTCCAAGAAGCTGTAGCATGTGCATCAGCCACACCCTGGTAAACTGTCATGGTAAATGGGCTAAACCAGGTTGAGTGAGGGTAACCAACAGGCCTCAAACCTATCAGTGAGTTAGGGGGATGTCTACCCCAAGTATGTGAAGACTTTCCCCAGTGGAATGGGCAGATGAGAATAACTTGTTCCAATGGCCATGAAGGTGGCTGAGGCAGGCACAATGGAGTGCTTAGAACTTGGTCAGGCATCAAAGACACCAAGGTCATCCACTGCATTTCATGCCATTGCCAGTCATCTTGACTTTTGTCCTACCATTGTACTTCAATGACTCAGGAAGAGAGAATGAGGCTGATGACTTTGCACAATTCTGCCTCACTTAAAACCAATTCACTTATAAGTCAAGACATCATTCTTGTGATGTCATTGATCCTCTTCGAAAACAAAGAACAAACAACAAGATTCTATCACTTCCATATACCACAGCTTGTTTGCTCATTCCTCAACTGATGGGAATCCCCTTAGTTTCCAGGTTTTTTTTCTACCATGGAAAGAGCTACCATAAATATTTTTATTATTATTTATTCATAAAGGACCTTTTCCTCTTTCTTTGATTTCTTTCAGGTATAAGCCTAACAGTGGTATACCTGAATCAAAAGGCACACACTGTTCAGTAACTCTTTGTGCATAATTCCAAATTGCTTTCCAGAATGGTCATACCCATTTACAGGTCCACTAACAGAACATCAATGTACCTGTTTTCCCACAACGCCTCCAACAGTTATCATTTTCCTCTTTTGCCATCTTTGCCACTCTGATGGGCATGAGGTGGAATATCAAAATTACCTTAATTTGCATTTCTCTAATTAGTAGTGATTTGGAATATTTTCTTCATGTAGACATATAAGAAAACATAGGCTGGGTTTCTTTGGGGAGAACTTTTGAATCTCCTCCTTGTGTTAGAAGAACAGAGAGGGCAAGAGCTGAATTTGAGGAAGGGAAATTGTGAAGAATTTGAAGAGAGCTGAAAGAGTAGAAGAAAAGGAGCTAAAGGAAAATAATTTAGGAAAAAGGAAAGAGAGACGAGCAGAAGAACCCAAGAAAGAGAAAAGCAGAAGGCAGCAAAGAAATTAAGGAAAAAAACAGCAGAAAGAGAAGGAATTGAGCTGAAAGAGAAGTGGAAAGAAAAGGGTTCAAGGAGACTGTGGTTGGTAAGACAAAGTAAGAAAAACAAATTAGCAAGACAAAAGCTTAGTGAGAGAAGGAAAAGGAAACTGGGTGTGGCTGTCCAGGTGATGAGAGGTGCTAAAGAAATGAGAAGCCCAATGACAATTCTGGAGTGAAGACACCCACAAACAGCTTGCAACAGCAGTAATACGGAGGAGACAACTAGCATGAAAGACGAGGAATCCGAAAATCTTGTTTCTAGTTAAGTATGGAAAGCAGGATGAATTTTGTTGTGACCTACATTGAAGGCATGATGCTTATATTTCCACAAGACTGCTATCTATGTGCAAAGCATAAGCTGTTCTCTTCTAGAAGAGAAGGTAAAGTGACTAACCTTCTGTTCTCCAGGTGATCAGGTCAGGTATAATAAAGTGTTCCTTTAGAGAGCAGAAGAAGGGCTTCAGTGTGTAAACAAAAAATAAAATCCACTTGAAGATAGAGAGTGAAATACTAATCCACGTAAGGAAATTGGAGGGTAGATTGTGTGTGTGTGGTGGTGGCTTGTCCTTCGTTGTCGAAAAGGACCATGACCACGAAGATGATGCCATGACTTGCAAGTGACTTGGATTACAGTGAGGGAGAACCTCAGAGGACAAAGGCAAGAAGGACCACTGGAAACCTAGAATTATGCAATAAATTTGAGGTTCTTGCTAAACAAAAAGGAGCTACATACTCTGAGGAGGATTCCATTGTTTGTTCTGAAAGGGATGATAGAATAGATCTGTAGTCCTGCAATATGAGGCATCATCCAGTAGGGGTCAGAAGAGAGAAGTACTGGGGTTTCCCTTCTCATCTCTGTGCCCTGAAGTCACAACCAAAGTCTTGTGTTTTGCAAGAAATCTTTCTCAATCCCCCTTAAAACTGATACCTTCCCTCTGCTGATTATCTCCAATTTAACCAGTATATCTTGTTTATACATATTTATTTTCATGTTATCTCTCACAATACATTGTGGGCTCTTTGAGAGCAAGAACTGTCTTTTGCCTCTCTTTGTACCCATAACACTTAGCACAGTGTCTGGCACATAAAAGGTACCTAATAAATCCTAGTTGACCAGCTGACTTTGGAGAATCCCTGCTGAGTTTGACCAAAGAAGCTATCTGTCATCCTTATAGCAACAATAAAGCAGTCTGATCTCTTTCTGGGTAATATGACAGAAAATCTGTTAAGACATGTCCAACTTCTCACTTCTATTGATTCATATGGACACAAATAATACGGTTAGATGGAACCTAGGAAGCATGGCTAAAGGTTATTTAGTTTTAGAAAGGAGCTGAAGATATTAGGATGGGATCTGAACTTCTGCACTATGGGTAAAATATGGAGATGATAAATTCCTGACCAGTGGAGGAGTATACCTAACAAAGGCTGGTAAGAATGTTTTTGCTGTAAGTCTTGAATATCTAATAAATAAGACTTTAAACTAAAAAAGGATGGGGAAAGGAATAGACCACCTATGTATATTCCCCAACTAAATACCATAAAGAATAGCTATAAGATAAAGGATGCAGTAGGAAAACCCTTGGTCTCAAACCCTAATACTCAAAGCTTGGCCAACAACAAAAAAATAGGAATCCTAATACAAGGAAGAATATTTGACTTCATGGGCATCAATGAGGTTTGGTGAAATGAAATCCAGAACTAAAATATGGCTCTGGATGGGTATACCTTATTCAAAAGCAACAGGATAGGAAAAAGGAGTATGGATAGTATAACATTGTGCATTGGGAAAGCATATTTGTGTCAGGAAAATGAGTAACTAGAGGAGTGAAATACAGAGGAGAACATTTGTGTGGTGTTTTCACCATTGCAGTTCATCAAAGACAAAGGATTCAGAAGAGAAAAAAAATCAGATTAGGTAACTGAGCAGCTGGTTAAGAAGATGCTAACAGAAAATGAGATTAGTATTTCTGGAGTGTAGATTAAAATACAGGATTAACAGGCTCCTGGATAAGCATTAAGAGTACCTTAAAGGGGCTAATAAGAATATATTTACTTGGAATCCTACAAATTTAGCCAAAAGGGCTTTAAAATTAAATGTAAAAGAGAGTAAGAAAACTCTGTGTGTGTGTGTGTGTATACCTACCAACTTAGATGCCAAAGATACTACCTAAAATGTAGATAGGGGGAAAATAGCAGTAGAGATATCTAGATGTTTGCAGGAGAAAAAAAAATTCAAGTAAGGAGCCAACAATAAAGAGATACATAGCTTCAGATACACAAATCCACAAAGTATGTCTAACAAGGTAAACTAGTAATCCAAAGGCAATTTGGTCTCATAGATATGATTGAGGCTTGGTGATTGGAATACGGCTCTCAATGGCTATACCTTATTCATAGGAAGCAGAATAGGTAAAAGGAGGAGTGATGTGAGGAACACTGCATAGTAATATGATGTACTCACTGAGGAAATCAAGGAACCAGAAAGGGGACATATGGTAGACAACATTAGTGGAAAATCAATGGCAGGAGAAAAGGAACTATATTGTCATGAAAGTATAACACAGATCAGTTAGACCAAAAAAAGGTGGGGGGGGGGGAAACAGCAAGAGCCTGGGAAACAGATCACAGGCCTTACACAAAGTAATATGAGGGAATTAATTACCCAAATATATGTTGGAGCCTTCTCTCTAATAAAAGCACAGGTGTGACTGGCTTTCATGACAGTTTCATCTTTGAAAGAGTGAAGTAATCAACAAGCAGAAATCCTCTTGTTTCTATCTCTCAGAGAAGCAGTGTGAAATAGTAGATATGGAATTAACCTTAAAGTCAAAAAGACTTAGGTTCAAATTCTGACCGTGACACTATAAGGACTCTGTGATTCTGAGAAATCACTTAACCTCTCAGTGTTCTAAGCAACTCTCTAAGACTATAATTTGCTGATCTGCATTGGTGGAGAAGGTTCGTTGCACCTAGAGTTCTTTAGATCAATGAAATCACAGGTCAAACCCCTATCCCACCAAAACAGAGAGTTTAGGGGAAAGTGAGTTCAAGCTTAGAAAGCACATCTGTCAAAGGGGTAATGCACAACTCACACTTGTTGGAGGTCCTTTTCTCCCCGTCATAGGCCCCTCATGATGTTCCTTTTAGGTATGGTGTAGATTTCTATTGGGTTCCTCATAGAGTTCTAAAGCTAGGATACCAATGAGAAATCTAAATCCTCTGTCTTTTTGAAGCCCACAAAGTCCTCCTCTGCTCAAGGTGTCCCATTCCAGAAAAGAAAAAAAAGTCCTCTCAGGGGTAATCCCACTGGATTGTCTGGGTTCGATCTGGCTTGCTATTCTAAAGACAACGTGCAAGCAAACTGAATATTTACACCTGGTTCATACCTGTGATGGATTAGACTTCAGACTATCTCCAAACTACAGACTTTATTAATTCTGAGAAATGCCAGTTATAATTATGAAAATAGATGTACATGCTCAACTAAATATTTCTCTCCTTTGTGCTTGGAACCACAGGACACTAGTAGATACCTATCTTAGAGAAATATGGATTAAGCATAAATGACTATTGATGGAAATTTTATGATATTTGAGGAAATAGATGTTAGTCTAAGATCTCTCATTTGTGTACTTGGAGCCTGAACAGTTGAACTTTTTTTTAGTTTGGCGTATAATTTTTTTATTATGAATAGTAGCTGATCTGATTGTATAGTGCAAAAAACTGTGGAATGATGAACAGGTTGTGTTTATTATTTGCTGCATCTTCTGAAAGGGAGAGTATCTTAAAAGGATATAATAAGATTTCTCTCATAGCCTTTTCAGAGGCAAGGCTTGGGGAATAAATGTTGTAATTACTCAACTATGCAAACTCTTTGCAATATGCAAAGCTTTAGAAAAATTCTATTTAGAAAAATATTAACTTTAAATAAGTGGTGAATCCATGAAGATGTAGCATAGTATAATGGGGAAAGAGGCAGATTTAGAGTTTAAGAACCTGGCCTCAAATCACAGAATCATAGGATTGGAGAGTTAGAAAGAACTTCAGTGGCCATCCTGTCAAATCTATATACAAAAGGAATTACCACTCTCCTGACTCTGCCATGGATTACCTAAGTGACTTTGGGCAAGTCACTTCTTGCCCAACTAAGTCAGACTTAGTTGGCTAATTTATAAATATCAGAAGAAGCATCTATATAAACTCTAAGATACATTTCACGTCTAAACTTATACTCCTATGATACACTTCAGTAAAACAATCATGGTCTCATATCAGCACATTGGCACAGAATACAAAGTCATGTATCTGATACCAAATTCCTTCCATAACACAAATATGGTTTTGATGCCATAAGCAGGGAAAACAAAAACTGAAAAATAAAACTATAGATTAATTTCCCCAATGAATAATGATGCAAAAATTTTAAATAAAATACTACCAAGGAGACTATCAAAATATATCACAAAGATCATACACTATGGCCAGATGGGATTTATTCCAGGAATGCAAGACTGGTTCAATATTAGGAAAATTACACTCCTAATTTACTATATCAATAACAAAAACAAAAAATAATACGATTATATCAATAGATGAAGAAAAAGCTTTTGGCAAAACACAACATTCATTTCTATTAAAAAAAAAAAACCACAAGAAAGCATAGCAATAAATGGAGGTTTTCTTAAAATAAGTAGTATCTATGTAAAACAAAAAGCAAATATTATCTGAAATGGGGTTGAAGTCTTCCCAATAAGATCAGGGATAGATGTCTATTATCATCATTATTATTCAATTTTATACTAGAAATGCTAGCTACAACAATAAGACAAGAAAAAGAAATTGAAGGAATAAAAATAGGCAATGAGGAAACAAACTATCACTCTTTGCAGATGATATGATGGTAGACTTAGAAAACTCAAGAAGAGCAAATAAAAAACTAGTTGAAACAAACGAGCAATTTTAGCAAAGTGGCACGATATAAAATAAAGCCACATAAATCATCAGCATTGCTATAGATTACCAACAAAACGGAGGCAGCTAGGTGGCGCAGTGGACAGAGCACTGGCCCTGAAGTCAGGAGGACCTGAGTTCAAATGTGACCTCAGAGCAAACACTTGACACTTACTAGCTGTGTGACCCTGGGCAAGTCACTTAACCCCAATTGCCTAAAAAATAATAATAATAATAATAACAACAAGTAATAGATTACCAACAAAACTCAACAGGATGAGATAGAAAGGGAATTTAAAATAACTGCAGATCATATAAAATACTTCGGAGTCTACCTTAAGGCACACACAGGAACTATGTTAACACCATTACAAAACTTCACACAAATAAAAACAGATCTAAACAATTAGAGAAATATTAATTACTCATGGGTAGGCCACGCCAATAAAATAAAAATGACAATTCTACCTATATTCTTGCCATATCAATCAAACTACCAAAGAATTATTTTTAGAGATAGAAAAAAAATTCATCTGTAAGAGCAAAAGGTTAAGAATATCAAGGGAATCAATGAAAAAAAAAAGTGAAGGAAGGCAGCCCAGCAGTAGAAGTTTTCAAACTACAGTACATTACAAAATGGTGATCATCAAAACAATCTGGTACTGGATAGAAAAACTGAGTGGTGGGATCAGTGGAATAGAATAGGCATATGATATACGAAAGTAAATAAACACAGCAATCTAGTGTTTGATAAACCCAAGGATATAAACTTTTGGGGCAAGAACTCACTATTCAACAAAAACTTCCAGAAAAACTGGAACACAGTCTAGAAGAAACTAGGCATAGACCAACATCTCACATCATATACCAAGAAAAGGTCAAAATAGGCACCATTTAGACATAAAGGGTGATATCATAAACAAATTAGGGGAGCATGGAAAAAAAATTACTAGTCAGATCTATGGATAAAGGAAGAGCTTATGAACAAATGAGATAGAAAGGACTGTGGAAAGTAAAATGCATAATTTTAATTATATGAAATTAAAAGGTTTTTGCACAAACAAATCTAATGCAGCCAAAATTAGAAGGAAAGCAGGAAATTGGGAGAAAAATTTTACAATGAATCACTTGGATACAGTTCTCATTTCTCAAATATATAGGGAGCTGAGCCAAATTTATACAAATAAGAGTCATTTCCCAATTAATAAGTGGTCAAAGGCTATGAACAGGCAGTTTTCAGAAGAAATCAAAGCTATCAGTAATCATATGAAAAAATGCTTTAAATCACTTATCATTAGAAAAATGCAAATTAAAACAATTATGAGGTACCCCTGACACCCATCAGATTGCCTAACATTATAGAAAAGGAAAATGGCAAGTGCTGGAGGGGATACCAAAAAATAGGCATGCTGATGCACTGTTGATGGAGCTATGTAGTCAACCATTCTGGAAAACAATTTAGAACTATACCCAAAGTGCTATAAAACTGTGCATACACTTACTGGGTCTATATCCCAAAGAGATCAAAGAAGAAGGAAAAGGACTTTTATGTACAAAAAATACTTATAGCAGATCTTTTTGTGGTAAAGAAGAATTGGAAACTGAGGGCATGCCCATCAATTGAGAAATGGTTGAAAGAGTTGTGCTATGTAATTGTGATGGAATACTATTGTGCTATAAGAAATCAGGAAGAAGATGGTTTCAGAAAAACCTGGGAAGACATATTTACTCACACAAAGTAAAGTGAACAGAAACAGAAGAACACTGTTACACAGTACCAGCAATATTGTAATGATAATCTACTGTGAAACACTTAACTATTCTGAACAATACAATGGTCCATGACAATTCCAAAGGACTCGATGAAAATTACTATCTACTTTCAGAGTGACAACTGTTGAACTCTGTGGTACAGAATGAAACATATTTTTTCACTTTATTTTTCTTATCTTTTTAAAATTGCAACATGATTAGTATGGAAATATGTTTTTCATGACTTCACCTGCTTGCTTTTTCAATGAGTGGGGAGAGAAGCTTGAGGGAGGAAGAGAATTGGAAATCAAAATTTTAAAAAATTAATGTTAAAAAATTTTTTAAATTTTAAAAAGAAAGTTATACATTTGAGTTTATAAAATACAACTTGCTGCCACAGGCTCATTAGCTCATCTAACTCATATTTTTAGAAGGACTTTCCAAGATATTACATGGGCCCTTCCTCTAAGGCACTGTAGAAGGCTCAGTAAGATATAAAATTGTCAGGGCTTAGTCACCAACTACTTTATTTCTTTGGTTGCCATTGGGTCTGTGGCAATAATTTTCTTCCACTCTCTAAGGGATCCCTGTCCAAAGTAAGTTAAATGTGACCCACACAGCCATTTGTCTTAAACATCAGAATTATTTGCCAGACAATGAAATCAAAATAAAAGTGAAAGAGGACTCCAGCTCACTTTTCTGCTCTGTCAGTATCCCAAGCTATTGGCCACCCCACATCAATGCCCCATGCAGCTGCCCAGACTGGCAGGCATCATCACCACAGGAAATGCCATGTGTTTGATGTTCGCTGTCACACTTGCCAAATGGTACACAATGCCAAAGGGGGAATGGGTTGAATGACAACTAGTTTGTTTCAAGAAGGGAAACAGAATAATAAGGAGGAAGAAGAAAGAGAGTAGAGATGAAAAGTCAGAGACATATAGAGACAGAGATAAAGAGAGAGACGGAGTCAGAGAGTGAGAGACAGAGAAAGATAGGGACAAAGAAAGACAGAGACAGAAAGAGATAAAGAATTTACATACAACCAGGTCATCCATTTGTTTGAGGCAAGGAAAGAGGAGGGATCAAATACACTATATGTCTGCTGGAAATTAGTGCCTTTGCTCTAAAATTCTGCCATGCTCAGAATATTAACTGGAATATTAACTGAAATCAGTTGTATAAAACATGGCCTCTATCTTTTTCTTCTTCCTCACCCCTCATATCCAATTAGTTTCAAGTCCCATTGATTCTATCTCTATACTGTCTCTTGTATCCATCTCTTCCAGTCACTCTCCATTCTTAAATCCTTTCCATTACCACTGCTACTACTGAAATTCAGGCCCTCATCACTTCCTATCTATACTACTGAAACAGCCTTCTAAAAGATTTCCTTACCCCTAGAGTCCATGCTGTCTGATACAACCTTCATGTAACTGCAAAATTAATCTTCCCATTGAATCAATCTGACCAAAGCACTTCTCTGCTCAGAACTGCACAATACCTCCCTGCCACAAACTGGATAAAGTGCAAACTCTTGATCTTTGCATTCAAGGCTCATTGCATTTTAACCAAACTGGATGACTCTCTATTCCCCAGTCCTGTCCTGCCTTCTTCCATCAGCATGTATGCATTCAGACCATCCTCACTTCCTATAATTTAGTCTATTGACATCTCTACTAATTGAAATTCCTCTCTTCTTTCAAGGTCCAGTCTATGAAAAATTCCATATCAAACCTTCCCGCAACAGAAATACTCTTTCCTTCCTCAAAAATATTTAAAATATTTTTACTTGATCTCTCCTTTGCTATTAGCACATTCTTTCTCGTATTATACTTACGTGATTGTTGTAGTTTCTTTTAAAAAAATAATAAAACTCTAAGCATCCAGAGAACAGAGGCTATTCCATGTTTTATTTTGGTATGCTAATATTTAGTACAGTGTTATTTAAAAGATATCCAATAAATTTGGGTTTTGTTTTGGTTTTCTTTTGCGTTTTCAAGCTGGAAAGGATCTGAGGGATCATTCTTCTCAATCCCTTCATCTTATTTCATTTACTCTTTGGCACGTCAATGTTTTTCTTCAATATCTAAATTTCCCTCATATGCCTCCCCTCCCCTGTCAGAGGACAATCATGTATTTTTAATTTTTTTTCTTTTATTAACCCATCCCTCCCACTACCTTCTCCATTGAGCAAATTAAAGAAAAATGATAATAAAAGTCCTCTGTACATGAATGCACAGTCCAGCAAAACAAATTCCCAAGTTGGCCATGTTTGAAAACATTTGTCTCATTACATTTAAATTCTTCACCTTTCTAAGAGATAGTCATTCTTTTGGATTTCTGGTTTATCATTATACTGATCTGAGTTCTAAAGTCTTTCAAAGTTGTTTTTCTCTATAATCTTATCATTGTCTAAATTGCTCTTCTAATTCTACTCACTGCTCTTCATCAATTCAGAGAAGTCTTTCTAGTTTCCTCTGAAACTATTCATTTTGTCATTTCTTATGTTACAATAATATTTCATTAAATTCATATACCACAGTTTCTTTAGCCATTCCCCAAATAGGAGGATAGCCCACTTTCAGTTTTTGGAAACCATGAAGAGAGCTTCTATAAATATTTTATAGCTATGTGTTTTTTTTGCCTCTTTGATTTCTTTGGAATATAAGACTAGTAGTGGCACAGCTGGGTCAAAGGGCATGCACAGTTTACTAACTTTATGAACATATTTCCAAATTGCTTTCCAAATTGGTCCAATTCACAGCTCCAACAATGGTATGCCAATGTATCTTTTTTCCTATGACCCTCTCCAATATTTGTCATTTTTACCAATTTGATGGATGTGAGGTAGAACCTGGAAGTTTATTTAATATGCATTTCTATAATTATTAGTGATTTAGAGCATTTTTTATATATCATTGTTGATAGCATGGATTCCTTCCTTAGAAAACTGCACTGAATAAGTAAATTAATTTAGGTATTATTGTCATTTTTATTATACTGGTTTGGTCAACCCATGAGCAATGTAGTCTTATAAATTTGAATCAATTCCTTTCATAGCTTAGATATGAGATCTTTATCAGAGAAACTTGCTGTAAAGATTTTTCCCTAGTTATTGGTTTCTTTTCTCATTTTAACAGTAGCTGTGTTTGTGAAGTCTTTTTAACTCTACATAATCAAAATTATCCATTTTTTCTTGTGTGAATCTGTCATTTCATGAACTCCCCTATCCATAGATCTGAAGGGTAATTTCTTCCTTATTCTCTAATTTGTTAATGATGTTTCATCATTAACATATCTAGGTCATGTATCCATCTGGAGCTTATCTTGGTATATTGTGTGAGGTGTTCATCTGAACCTAATTTCTGCTCAATTTCAGTCCAGTTTTCTTAGCAGTTTTTCTCAAATAGTGATTCCTTTCCCCATGAACTGAGGTCTTTGAGTTTATCAAACACTATACTGCTATGTCTGATTGCTTTCTGTATTGTGAAGCTAATCTGTTCCACTTATCAACCTCTCTCTTTTTTAAACCAGTACCAAATCATTTTAATGATTACAGCTTAAGGATTTATATAGGTATGATTTATCACATTAAAGAAAAGTCCATTTATTCCTATGATTTCTACAATCTTTAATAAAAACAGGTGTTGGACTTCTAAAATATCTACTGATATAATCATCTATTTGCATTATTAACATAGTTTATTATATTTATGGGCTTCTTTGTGCTGAACCAACCCTAAATTTCTAACATAAACTCAACTTGGTCATAATGTATAATTTTTCTGGTGTATTGTTGCAGGGTAACATTTTGTTTAAAATTTTTGTGTCAATATCATTAGGGATATAGGTCTGTACTCGCCTTTCTCTACTTTCTATCTCCTTGGTTTAGATACTGATGACATTTGTATCAGTGAAAGGAATTGGAAGGGTGCCTGCTTTTCTTATTATTGAAAACATTTTCTAGTTAAGATAATAGTACTGAAATTAATTGCTCTTTGAATGTTTGACTTAATTCACTTGCAGATCTATTTGATCCTGGATGTGGTTTCTTAAGGGAATTAATTTGTGGCTTGTTCAATTTCTTTTTCTGATACTGAGTTACTTTCTTTTTCTGATGCTGGGTTACTCAAAGTCGATTTCTTCTTTCATTAATCTATGTAATTCATATTTTTATAAGTATTCCTCTATTTCCTGTAGGTTTTCAGTTTTACTATCTTGGACAAAATAGTTTTGATAATTTCCTTTATTCCCTCTTCAATTATTGTGATTTTTTTTTTCATTTTTGAGATGAACAATTTGGTTTTCCTCTCTCTTTTTAAATATTAGATTAACTGTTTATTTTTATTATTTTTGGGCAAAAAAGGCTTTTTGTCAATTAAATGGTCTTTTTATTTTCAGTTTTATTAATCTCTTATTTAATTTTCAAAATTTCTTTGAAGTTCTATGAATAGGTTCAATCTTTTAATCTTATTTTTAAAATATATTTCATTTATGTCTTTTGTCTTTATATCAAAGCCATTTCTGTACTACCACTACCTGATTTGGACTTTGATCAATAATTGATCAATCAACATTTGTTAAGCACCTACTATGTTCTAGGCATTGGGGATTAAAAAAAAAAA